>NC_052149.1:160622198-160923448 GCF_902713615.1 Scyliorhinus canicula
AAGATTTTGCTACCACGGTTTGATTTGTTAATTCCAGCACAGGAAACATTTTGAATAAGTAAGATATAAAATAGTCGGCAGCATGGTGGCACAGTGGGTTAGCCCTGCTGCCTCACGGCCGAGGTCCCAGGTTCGATCCCGGCTCTGGGTCACTGTCCGTGTGGAGTTTGCACGTTCTCCCCGTGTTTGCGTGGGTTTCGCCCCCACAACCCAAAAATGTGCAGGGTAGGTGGACTGGCCACGCTAAATTGCCCCTTATTTGGAAAAAAAGAATTGAGTACTCTCTATTTTAAGAAGAATATAATAATCGCTTATTGTCACAAGTAGGCTTCAATGAAGTTACTGTGAAAAGCCCCTTGTCACCACATTCTGGGGAGGCTGGTACAGATAAAATCAATAAAAAGATATAATATAGTCCCTGCACAATTTTGAGTACAATGTTTCCAAAGTTTGGACAACTTGTGGATGTGTAAGGCTCTATTTAAATTATTTCTTTATTGTGGATTGGCTGAATAAAATAAATGTCATGACAGTCTTATAGAATTTACAGTGCAGAAGGAGGCCATTCGGCCCATCGAGTCTGCACCGGCTCTTGGAAAGAGCACCCTATCCAAGGTCAACACCTCCCCCTATCCCAATAACCCCACCCAACACTAAGGGCAATTTTGGACACTAAGGGCAATTTAGCATGGCCAATCCACCTAACCTGCACATCTTTGGACTGTGGGAGGAAACCGGAGCACCCGGGGGAAACCCACGCATACACGGGGAGGATGTGCAGACTCCGCACAGACAGTGACCCAAGCCGGAATCAAACCTGGGACCCTGGAGCTGTGAAGCCATTGTGCTATCCACAATGCTACCCTGCTGCCCCTGACTGCCGTCTTCTCTCCCCTTTGAACACTGATTGCTGGTGATTCAACTTGGGGGTTACCAAACCTCAGGTGAGGCAGGGTGGGGTGTGGTGTGTGTTGAAAGGTTGAGAAGGCATGAATAACCTCAGCCAGTACAGGAATTGAACCCACACTGTTGGCATCGCTCCACATCATGATCCAACCGTGCGGCCATCTGAGCTAACCAACTTAAACCCATTGGTTGATTACATACTCAAGTTATGATTTTGTTTTTTAGGAGTTTTTTTTTAATTTAGAGTACCCAATTTTTTCCAATTAAGGGGCAATTTAGCGTGGCCAATCCACCTACCTTGCACATCTTTGGGTTGTGGGGGTGAAACCCACGCAAACACGGGGTGAATGTGCAAACTCCACACGGACAGTGTCCCAGAGCCGGGATCGAACCTGGGACCTCAGCGCTGTGAGACTGCAGTGCTACCACTGCGCCACCGTGCTGCCCCCCACGTTTTTCAGGAGTTTAGGATTTAATTCACTTGCACATCTCACGGATTCAACCATCTGAGAATTCTTGCTGATAACGGCATGACATTCAATAGTGTCGGCTCAGAGTCTCTGATATTTATAAGGTGCTCATGAGGGAGGAAGGGTCCAAGACGGAGGAACTGAAACTTAAATGGGAGGAGAGGCTAGGCGGGGAAATGGAGGACGGGCTGTGGGCAGAGGCCCAGAGTAGGGTAAATTCGACCGCTACATGTGCCAGGCTCGGGCTGATTCAATTTAAGGTCGTTCACCGGGCCCACATGACGGTGGCTCGGATGAGCAAATTCTTTCGGATAGAGGACAAATGCGCTAGGTGCGCGGGAGGACCAGCGAACCACGTTCACATGTTTTGGGCATGCCCTAAGCTTAGGGGGTACTGGGAGGGATTTACGGGGGTCATGTCCCGGGTGCTAAAAACAAGGGTGGCGATGGGTCCAGGGGTGGCAATTTTTGGGGTTTCGGAAGACCCAGGAGTCCAGGGGGAGAAAGAGGCCGATGTTTTGGCCTTTGCTTCCCTGATAGCCCGGCGACGAATACCATTGGCGTGGAGAGACTCAAAGCCCCCGAAGACTGAGTTGTGGCTTGCGGACATGTCGAGTTTCCTGGGTATGGAAAAAATTAAGTTCGCCTTGAGGGGATCTGTACAGGGGTTCGCCCGGAGGTGGCAACCATTTATTGACTTCTTTGCGGGAGAGTGAGCGACAGCGGGGGGGGGTTTAGAGTAGAGTAGAGTAGGAGGGATAAAATAGCGGGTAGTACCGGTGGGAGAGGAGCGGGCTTGTGCAGTATGTTACGATTGAAGTATTGAATGTACGTGGATGTTTGCACATTTTTGCCTTTTTTGCTTTCTTTCTGTTGATGTCTGTAACTGTTTACAAAGCCAAAAACTACCTCAATAAAATTGTTTATTAATAAAAAAAAAAGTGTCGGCTCAGATCAGTGCTGCATTCTCATCTCCATGTCAGGGAGCCAGGGTTCGAACTCCATTCAAAGACTTGAGCATACAGTCTGGGCCGTTACTTAAGTGTAACACTGAGGAACTGTTACATTGCCCGAAGTGCTGCCTCTCCGATGAAATGTTAAAACAAGGCCACATTTGCCTATCCAGGTGACTGTAAAAAAGAAACCCACACTACTGTTTGAAGATGAGAAGGAAGATCTCTCAGTGTCCAGGTCATCATTTCTCCCTCCACCACCATCATAAAAATGGGTTAGCTGTTTATTCAACTCATTTGCTCACTGTGGGATCTTGCGTGTACATAGTGACTGTTTTGCTTGTCAAATAGTCATTCTTTGACTGTGAAGAATTTTGTGGTGTCCCAAAGACATGAAAGGTGTAATGTAATTTTAAATTCTTCCTTTCCAGTGAAAGATCAACAATCATTGGCTCTTCAACCTGCTGACAATCAGCTATATTTATAAAAATTAGCTACTAAGGTGAGATGATGTAGTCTCTCAACCACAATGTCCACTATCCAACATAAACTGCCATCCTCTGGGCTGAGGGCAGAAAAAACAGAGAATTAATTGGAAGCAAATAAAAGCACAAGCAAAACGTTGAAGGAGCCGGGCTACTTTCAACTCTTGTTAAGCATCAATATTCAATTTAACTAAAACAGTAAGCTTTTAAAGTTTTGTTTTCCTTGGGAATGTAATTATTAATTTTGAAGGCACTATTATATTCCTGAAGAACTATGCAGCAAACCTTCTGTTAGTTAAGGGAGTGGTGGAGGCCGGAGTGCCAATTGATCATATTAATTGTACTGATAACTCGAGTGCTGGAATGTGCTTCGAATACGGTGCATGTTACTGCATGAGGCCCTGAATTTTAAACGTCCCCCCACTGCCGGCAGGTTTGGAGAACGGGGGAGTGTGAAGTTTCATTTTTTTAAAATGTGTTCATGGGACTTAGTATCGCAGACTGCGCCAGCATTATTGCCCATCTCTAATTGCCATTGAGGGGGAAGTTAAGGGTCAACACATTGCTGTGGGTCTGCAGTCACATGTAGGCCAGACCAGGTGAAGATGGCAGACTTCCTTCCCTAAAGAACATTAGTGAACCAGATGGATTTTTACAACAATCAACAATGGTTTCATGGTCATCATTAGACTTTTAATTCCAGACTTGTATTGAATTCAGATTTGATCATGTGCAGTAGCGGAACTTGAACCTGGGACCCCAGAGTATCTGGGTCTCTGGATTACTAGTCCAGTGACAGTACAACTATGCCACCCTCAAGGAAGCTACCCACCCCAGCCTGGAAGCATTTTTGTGGTGGGGCAGGTAAGGCCTTGGTTGGGGGGAGAGGGGGCTTGTCCTTGTCCAAATAATCCAGTCTCGAAATTAACTACTGGAGGGCCTTCTCCTGCCCAGTCTCAGTTTATAGGCTAGTGGGCAGGTAACAAATCAGCGAAGGTAATGGAAAAGTTTAACACCCTAAATCCCAGGTGGGAATGGTGGGATGGAGGGGCGGGTGGGGGGGGTGGGGGGGGGGGGGGGGGGGGGGGGGGTGCTCGATTAAGAACCGCCTTCTGATTGCGCCTGAAGGCTAGGAAAAGTTTGGATTTTCCTCCCCTCCCCAGCCTATCCCATGGGACTCCAATCACCCCCCTCACCCCAAGTTGTGCCTTACCATCCCCTCACCTATAACTTACCTGCCGTCCATTTCCTGACACTTCGTCCTAGGTCCATTGCTGTAGTGCCCCTTGCAGCCATTAAGTGCTGTGCTGGAGGACCTGTTGGATAGCTGTCAGCCAATCAGATTTTCCAGCAGCTCTCCAAGTTACGACTTCTGCCCAAGTTAAAATTAAAATCCCGCCTGATCCCAATCGACACTCGTTAGTGCGTTAAATGGCAGGTGGCCTGTTGGAGTGGGCAGGATATGTTCCCCGCCGACTCTCCAGATGGACATGCCCCGCCATCTGAAAAGTTCAGGCCAAAGTGTACGTTACTAATAGGAGGTCAGTTTTTCTGCTATTCACTAACATACATCATGGAATCAAGTTTCACATATATTCTGTGGTAGGAACCACTAAGATCATAAACATGTACACATATATATATATAAATGACTATTTGTGATCCACTGTCTTGCCAATATTATCAGCAGAGGAACACTATTAGAATTTGGATAGTCATGTTGACAGTAGCCAAACATCACCAGACAGAATATATCCAGTGTCAGAAACAATGAATATATCAGGAAAAGGAATTCAAATCCAGGGAACATAATGATATCTAAATGGTAAGCAAAAATAAAATTAGAGTCCAACAAACCAATTGTTCCACACCCAGATAAATCAGACAACATTGTATAACTGTATTGCAGCAGACTATAACAAACACAGATTACATTAAAACAATACAAAATGCCTATTTTGTTTAGTTTCTTAAAATAACTATTAAATATTGATCATATATAGTATTTGCAGTAACAAATGTTCTCATTTTCAGACAGATGCAATGAAAATGAACCTTGGCAGACAGACCATCAGGTTACCAAAGTAGTTACCAAAGCATTGAGTTGAATTACTACATTATAGTAATGTTGCTCTATTTATTTATCTCAGTGAACGACAAGCCTTTCCCTTATATCGATCAAATGACCACACCAGCAGTTAGTTAGTTCAAAAGATGGTTTATTTACATACACAAGAGTTATTTCAACATGCAAACACAATATCTACTATGAGTTAAACTAAACCTATCAGCTACAATAACCTATACTTAACTTCAGGGCGACCGGCACTGTGCAAATGGATAAAGGCCTTTATCTGGATTTCATTTGGCTGGTTCGAAGAAAGTGGCGCTGTCTCTGCTGGGCTCATCTGTCAGGTAGCGAACATTGGTCTTGAACTTAACTGGCTATTCATGCTACAATTAGGTAGGCACAGGCCGGATCCAAGAGAGACAGAACACATGGCTGCGCTCTCTTTTATCCCCTGGAGTTTTGCGCTCTCTGGGGCAGTCCTTAACCTTGGACCCAATAATTTGACAGGGCTCTCTTCGATTTCGGCCAATAAAGGGGCGGGTGCCTTGGTAGTTGGGCAGGTCCTTAGCGGTCATTGACCTTGGCAGTTGTGCTTGCTGAGCAAGGGAGTTGCGCCGATCAGTCTGTGCCTGTACCGGTTGCTTGATTGGAGTTCTATTGTCTTGGGAAATGGGCCATTCAAATGTAAACGAGCGGGGGTTTCGGTCAAGTCTGGGGACCTGTGTTTTAGATACACATAGGCTGTGTATCTGTCTGAGTCCTGCGTTGGCCATAATTCCCATGGCCCTTTGCAGGTGGCCATCTTAGATGGCTACATTCCATCCTTTTGATCCTGAACACGAAGCGTGGTGGATCACACTATTGATCCCTGTTCATCCTTGGTGAACCGGTCACCCTTGGTCAAGGCAAGGTTCTACTCTACTCTATCTTATGATTTGGGACATTTACCTAATATTCCATTAATACATTCATAAATTAATTCATCTCTAACAGTTACTATAATTTAGGTCACTATAACATTTAATTTATCTGCACAGTTGATCTCTAGCTAACACTATCTAAGCTACTCTCATGTTGCTGGTGAATATCAAACAACTTATATTCAGTACAAAATTTATAACAGTAGCATCAAATTCCTACTTAATCCTAATAAAGTTAAAGAGGTACATAGTTTAATCTTAGCAGCGATTGTTACGTAAGTTCAATTTTGTTGAATTCCAAAGAAGGGGGCTCGGACTGTCTACATCGGGGAGCAGGAGGCTTTTGCTCACCATTTATGGAGTCGGAGTGTCTGAATGACACTGCAGATTATTGCAATTACTAGAAGGGCCTCTACTCTGTATGAAAGGGGGCTCCATTTGGCAATGTTTCCACACCAGGTGGGGGCTTTGATGTCTGTCTTTATGTGTGGTGTCTTAGACACCTGTGTTTTAGATGCACATAGGCTGTGTATCTGTCTGAGTCCTGGGTTGGCCATAATTCCCATGGTCCTTTGCAGGTGGCCATCTTAGATGGCTACAGTAAATAGGGATGGAGAGAAGAGTGAACCTGAGACGAGTGTTTTAAACTTAAATATGGGTAATTATGATGACATAAAGACAGATGGTTGAAGTGAACTAGGAAACTAGGTTAAGGGATAGTTCAGTAAATTGGAAATGTCACCACAAGCTGAGAGAACCATCGGCTGCTCTACTCCTTTGAGGGCTATGATGTAGAGATGCTGGCGTTAGACTGGTGTGGGCACCAGGTTAAAGTCCACCAGGTTTATTTGGAATCATGAGCTTTCAGAGCGTAGCTCCTTCATCAGGTGAGTGAGCCTTTGAGGGCTGACTAGTGGTGACTTAAACTGAGGGTCATAGCACCTTAGGAAGGGGGCAAGGTTGAGCCTTTGTGTATAACTGCAGCCAATACAAGAATTGAACAAATGCCATTGGCATTGCTGTGCATCACAAACCAGTCATCCAGCCAACTGAGCTAACCAACCACCACTCAGTAGGGGTGCAGTCGCAAATATTTAAGGAGATATTTCCGAATACTCAGAAAAGATACATTCCAGTGAGAAAGAAAGAGACACTGAGAGATGGCTAATGATTAATAAGGAGGGAGAAATTAGAGTATAAGTGTAAGCTGGCTAGAAATATAAAAACAGACAGTGAGAGATCTGGAGGTATTTAAACAGGAAAAGAATAAGTAATGTGAGTATTGGTTCTCTGGAGAGTGAGAATGGGGAATTAATCAGGGAAAATAAGGCAATTTCAGACAAACGGAAGATATATTTTGCCTCTGTCTTCAACGTAGAGAATGCAAGTCAACATCCCAGTAATAAGTGTGAGATGAAAGGGAGTTATGGTGGCTCAAGTCATACATTGGAGTCTTTCAGTAGTTAACAAGGCAAAGGAAAGGCAAAGGAAGGTAAGTAAAAGACACCAAACTCAATATAAGAGAACTAGTCACTGTGGCTCCAAGATCCACTCTGCCCGGGGGCCGCACGCAAACTCCCTATTAGCCAGGGTTCGCGTGCTCCTGCGCGATTGGCCCCATGCCAGTCACGTGGTCTGTTGAGCGTGCCACATAAAGGGGCCACGCTACATCATCCTTCCCCCTGTTAAGCCCTCTGATACTATACTACACAAAAAAACTATGTACAGAGTTTACAAACATAACAAAGGATAACAGGGGAAAGACAGTCCATCAAAACATCAATGGTTCCGGAGACTTTGGAGTCCTCCATGACCTCTGCATCCCATCCACCGGCTCGGCATTCTTCAAGAGAGTCAGGTTGCCAGCAGCCGCTGACGCTTCAGGAGGCACCACACCAACGTCGAGAACTGGCCTTGTCAGATTCCACAGGTGCAACTGACTGAGTGGATCCAGGGGTCCTTGGCTCCCTTTGGTCAGAATCATTTACAGGAGTGTCGATAATACTGGTGGGACTTGTCAGTTCCAAAGTGGGGGTCGTCACCCCCCCCCCCCCACCGACTCATCAAGTGGTCAACGTGCCTTTTGACAGTCTTCCCATTGACATTGGCCATGTATGACACAGGCCCTGACTGGCGAACAATCCGTCCAGCTAGCCAAGGCGGCCCTGAGGTGAAGTTATAAAGGAAAACCAGATCTCCCACCCAGAACGACCTGTCTTCCCTCTGCAAAGCCCATTGACTTCTCTGGGAGCCCTGACATGCTTGTAAAAGGGGTGCCATTGTCTGACACGATGGACTCCAGAAATCCATGAACAGCAAACAATTGGTACAAGACATCCATTTTGGCCGCTAAGGTTGTGGTCCTCATCTCCTGCACAGACAGTCACTTAGAGAGGGCATTCGCTAGAACTAAAAACATCTTTGTTCATGAGTGGGTCTGTGTAGACAAAAACTGCTGTGTACCAATTTTGAAATGGCTTTATTTATCCAAAGGGAGCCAGGTACTCCTGAATCCGCTCAGTCAGTTGCACCTGTGGAAGCCGAAAAGGCCAGCATCTTCATCTTTGTCTTCCTTGTGTGGACACTGTCATAATATATACCAATATATCATGGTGCAGACACACACTGATGGACACACACAGGGACCAATCAACATGTACAAATACCGCAGCCAATCACCAGTCAGAATACACACACTATAAAGTCAGAGGTCACCACGGTTCCCGTTCATTCTGGGTGCTGCCTCTGAGTGTAACAAGAACTCATCCAGCCCAGCACAGACTCACACCATGTGCTGAGAGAATCAACTGGTTCGGACAAGGCTTAGGCCTCTAGTTTAAGTTAGCATCATTTAGACCCACAATCATCGCGTGTTAGGTAGTTAAAAGTAGTTAATAAAATTGAGTTGAACCTTCATCAGTGTTGGAAGTGTCTGTTCATCTCTCAAGTCTACACTAGACAACACTTGCTCGACACTATAACTTTGGGCACATTACATCCAGTCCCCTATACCCCCAATCCAATGGGAAGGCAGAAAAGGGGGTCCACATCATCAAGCGGCTCCTCAGCAAGGCCACTGATGCCGGTTCAGATTTCCATCTTGCTCTGCTAGCCTATCGCTCCGCCCCGCTCTCCACCGGCCTGTCGCCTGCTCAGCTACTAATGAACCGCACCCTCAGGACGACAGTGCCATTTCACTCCCAACCTCGATTATGTCCCCGTGCTCCACCCCATGCACATGTCTCAACTGCAGAAGAAAACTTCCTACGACTCACGTGCTGCTGACCTTCCCAACATCCATCCTTGCGACAAGGTTCGCATCCACCTCCCGGATGGTGGCTGGTCTGTGCCTGCTGGCGTTCTAAGGCAGGTGGCCCCCCGCTCCTTCCTGGTCCACTTACCAGATGGATCCATTCGGCGCTGCAACAGGCGTGCTCTTCGCCTGGTTCCAGGGTCATCACGGGATCCTCCGACCAGCTCTTCTACTGATCCCGCCATGGACTGTGTGGCGCTTCCGGTCACTCTGCCTGCCCCCGACGGTGCTGCAGCCCTCCCGGCTCCTGGTGAGCCAGCCATTGCCCCATCCTTGAGGCGGTCAACCAGAGTTCATCGCTCACCTCAGAGACTGAACTTATGAACTCTGTACACATGTGGACTTTCTGAAATGTTCTTTTTTCTATATCCTTCATTGTTGCATTTGTTATCCAGTGATTTGTGAATAGATTCGTTGGTTGTTCCAGTTCATGATAGTCATCTGCACCGGGCACCTTCCTCTGTAAATAGTCTTGTTCCCTGTATATAGCTTTGTACGTATGTCTTCGCATCTCACACGCAGCTAGGTACATTCTCCACACACCCACACTATTTATTATCACATGCCTATATCTACATTTTTTTATAAAAGGGGGGATGTCATAATATACACCAGTATATCATGGTGCAGACACAGACTGATGGGCACACACAGGGACCAATCAACATGCACAAACACCGCAGTCAATCACCAGTCAGAATACACACACTATAAAGTCAGAGGTCACCATGGTTCCCGCTCATTCTGGGCGCTGCCTCTCAGTGGAACAAGAACTCATCCAGCCCAGCACAGACTCACACCCCGTGCTGAGAGAATCAACTGGTTCGGACAAGGCTTAGGTCTCCAGTTTAAGTTAGCATCATTTAGACCCACAATCATCGTGTGTCAATTAGTTGGAAGTAGTTAATAAAATTGAGTTGAACCTTCATCAGTGTTGGAAGTGGCTGTTCATCTCTCAAGTCTACACGAGCCAACACTTCAGACACTATGCAGCTCCTGTAAGAGGATACCCTGACTGGAGGTGGAACGACTCCTCTTGATTCCCATAGGTTCACACCATCGTCGCAGGTCAATTAATCCTGACGGGTCAAATAGAACCTTAGCTGCTTCGATTTCTGATAGTGCCATCTGGTCTGCATCATACACTTAACTTTTGATAGTATGGTGTCTCTCTGGCTCCAGTTACAAATGTTTCCGGTCCAAACTGGCAACGTGTCTCGGAAGTTTAAAGCTTCCTCTTGGGGCTCCTTGCATTTCCACCACTGATGCTTCTTTGATAGCTAGCGTAATGGTGCTAATGTCGTGGCTAAATTTCAGATGAACTTCCATAATAATTTACCATTCTGAGGAAGGGTTTGAGCTGACTGACATTGCTGGGTTCTGGGACTTCAGGGATTGCCTTCACCTGCTCCTCTGGGGAATGCAAACCTTTTTCATCAACACAAAATCCTAGATATGTCACTTCTGAGGCCTGGAAAGTAAATTTTTATGTTTGCGGCTGACCCCCCTCCGAGTCCTGAAACCTCTTTAACACTTCCTCCAGTCTAGACATGTGCTCTGGATGAAGGGTCTGAGGTTATGGTTGCTAAATTTGCCAATGACACAAAGATAGTTGGGAAAGCAAATTGTGGAGAGGACATAAGGAGCTGCAGAGGGATATAGATTGGTTAAGTAAGTGGGTAAAAAATTGATGGATAGAGTATAATGTGGGAAAATGTGAAGGTGTTCATTGTGACAAGAAGAATAGAAAAGTAGTACATTATTTAAAAGGAGAGAGACGGCAGTACTCTGAGGTAAAGAGGCATCTGGGTGTTATGGTACATGAATCACAAAACGTTAGTATGCAGGTGCAGCAAATGATGAATTGTTGTTACTCATGGCAAAGGGAGTGGAATGCATAAGTTAAAGGGCAGGATTCTCCGTTAGCCAATGCCGGAATTGGGAAGTGCGATTGGGCAGAGAATCAGATACGATGCCGAAATCGTGACTGGCACTGGTTTCATGCCAAATTTTAATTCTCCTTCGCCTCACCAGTGGTCTCAATGCATCCAGAACACATGTACACTAAACACTGTTTAGCTGGCCTAGCCTGGCCTGGTATTCTCCTGGGCCTCCGCAATTTTACGCCTCCACTGGAGTGAATTCCCAATGGCGAGGTTCACGTGTGCCTTTAAAACTCATAACATGGGCGCTGTGGCTAATGAGGGAGAGAGATGCTCTTAATTCATACAGTCATCTGTTCACATCTCGGAGAAACTATTTCCAGTGGCTGAGGATTTGGTGACCACAGGACACAAATTTAAGTGCTCAGGAAAAGATGGTTTGAAGGAAAACACATTTTACGCTGTGCCTTTTTAAAGTCTGAAATGCTCTGTTCGAAAGGGGTCTGGTGGCATTCAATAATAACTTTCAAAAGGGAATTAGATAAGTAACTGAAGTGCAAAATGTGCAGAGCAAAGGGGGAAGGGCAGTGCAGTGGAACTAATTGGATAACTTGTCCAAAGAGCAGGTAAAATGTGAAATGGGGGGGGGGGGGGGGGGGGGGGGGGAATTAGCTCACTTGGCTAGACAGGTGGTTCGTGATGCAAAGAAAGGCCAGCAGCACAGGTTCCATTCCCATACTGGCTGATGCAAGTATGATGGAACACTGAGCCTTTTTCTCTGTTGCATCATTTGATGATTCTACAAATTTGATCACTCTGCAGCCGTATAAAGATAACTGTAATGAGTGAACTTCATAGTGCTTGTATTTTTACAGCTGAGAGAGGTTGGAAGCACTGTTTTTGGTGACTTACACGGACAGAACAAAAAGAACAAAACCCATGGGCATGCCCCAGGTACCAATAACATGACAAGGTGAAGCTTCAATACACGTAACTGTAGCAATTTATTGCAGCAGAATCAATGCTGAGGGATTCTTTAATCTCAAGTTTGATGATTCACAAAGATCCAGTACGAGGTACACTGTGCACCCCATTTGGTGTCAAGGGTTCAAAAAGGATGGCGATATATCTTTGCTTTACTCGTAGGCATGCTGTGCTTAAGCATCGATACATCAATGACATTCTATTCACCTGCACAACTTTATCCATTCTTGTCCTTCAAGGAGAATTATAAAAATGAGTTGTGATTTTTAAAGATTGCGATCCATAAAATAATTTAGAGTGCAGCCAGCTTTGCAGTTCCATAACAATATCATGGTCAGTACATTTTTATAAGGAGTGTAAACATCACAACCTGCAATAAGGATGATAATTAAGTAAGGAATGAGTCATACTGCCATTGTCATTCAGTGTTCGCAGGCTGTTATGATGTGAATTGGAGCCGAGATTTAGTTTATTTTGATATTTGATTTCTGCCCTGAGTTCGCTGCCCTCATGCTTTAATTTTGATTCTGTCTGCTCTTGACCTGGTTGTCTGAATTCAGTCGAAATGGAGAACACCAACTGAACAAAATTGTATTATGGTTTAATGCAGTGTTTTTCAAACTTCGTTGCCTGGGATCCATTTTTACCAACCGGCCAACCTTTGGGATCCACGCCGGCCGACCTTCGGGACCCACGCCACCCAACCTACGTGATCTTACCTTTAATGTGACAGGTGAGCCTGCTTGGTCCTCATGATCGTGCTTGCTTTGTCATTCGATGTTACATTTCTGATAATGACTTCAGCTGACGGTTTAAGATCTTACTGCATCCGTTGAAAAAAATAAAGAGGTTAGTCCTCGAACTCGCCAATTTCTTTGAAGTTTTGAGGGTTTTAAACTTTCGTTTGCCTGCATATAACACACATGCTGCTTTATTCTCCAACGGCAGGATCCTCCGCTTCCCCGGCTGCGCACCCATGCCCGTGGGTTTCCCGATGGCATGGTGGGGTGGCCACAATGGGAAACCCCATTGAACAGAGAATCCTGCTGCTGGCGGGGGTACACCGCGTCGAAACACGAGGCTGGCGGAACGGAGAATCCCGCCCATGAATGTTGAATTCTGATTTGCAGTGGCACAATTAATAAATCCATACCTCAAGTAATCATCTTTATGCTGCCTTGTTCTTGTTTTCAGTTTCTTCTTCATGGATTGTTCACCAGAAGCCCTGGAGTTCACATCAGCACTGCTGGCTACTGCAAAATGGAGGAATCTCTCTCGTGCCCAGAACACGTGATGTCAGCGACAGGGTGCGTGACCTGCTCTCTGCCACCGCCCCAGGCAGGAAGACTCCAGCGATTTTAATACAATCTGCTCCTGGGTAAGTGCACTGATGTCAAGAGGGGATATTCTGCCCCACTGGATTCTGGGCCTGCGCACTGCTGAGGGAGAAAACATGCACGGAACCGCCGGCATTCTGAAAGTCGGTCACGGCTGACATTTTTAAAAGCCGGTTGCGCCATTGGGCTCTACTTCACGCGATTGCGAATGCCGCAACGCATGGCCCCGCAATTGGGTATGCTGTATGTATGTCCCCGCGACCCTCCTGACACCTGCCCATGATCCACCCACGGGTCACGACCCTGGGTTTGAAAATGACTGGTTTAATAAAGTATGGATATATGCTCAGGTGTGAGCTGCCTGGCTACTCCTATTTAGCAGGATTCCCGATGGAAGTGTATTGGGTGGGGCCTCAACGATACCAAATCCAGAATCCTCAGACTTATTGATAGAGGAATTACTGGACTAAATAACACAAAGGAAGAAACACATCTTTGATGTTGAGCAGTCAACCATCCACAATAAAGTGCCGGGGCAGTGCCCAGGGAGAGGGGTATGCATGACTAGGAGGGGCTGTTGCGGGGTGGGGGGGGGGGGGGGGGGGGGAGGTCCATTTTAACTTTTGTGCATCAAGGTGGCCTTACAAAATGGTGCACAAATCTTCAAAAAACAAAGTTGCAGGTGGAGTGGGCTGACCCAGCCCTTCAACGTTTATGCAATAAGTTCCTAGAAACATGGTGAACAAGTCCGTCTTTGGTGCCAATGGCTTCAACGCCCCTTTTCCCCTCTGCTACCAGACTCTCCAAAAAAGGTAAAATTCTTCCCATGGTTTACAAATGCAGCCTCATTCTCCTCACTGAAAGGTCTTTGTTTGGTTTCAAGCCATTGCAATTAAAGGTTCGACTTGCATCTGAACTGGTCCACAATCTGAGACAGAAAACAATAAACACATCCCACCCATATTTAACCTCTAACTATGCGTGAAGCTGAAGTCCTGGAATAGTTGAAAATACAGATCATAAAGTGTGTGTATGGCAGGGAAGTAGGAGGGCAATGCTAGCTGCAGATTTGGTGCAATATTCATGAGACTGTATTTTGTCATCCCTTCACCTCACCGTCCTTCCCTGCCCTGCTGCAATTTTACTATTGGTGGGGGGCAGCCATGGGTTAATTGAATCCCTTACTTGGCCAATTGATGTCCATTGAAGGATTTAACCAGTGGCAGAGGAGACTCTTTCCAAATACCAAGGCCAACCGCTTGTCCTGTGCAGGCTGATGGTGGGCAAGGATAGGAAAGCCGCCTTGAAGGGGCCTCTTACCTGTCTATTCCAGACCTCACCCCCTTCGCTGGAATGTGCCAGCTTGACACTGGCAAGAATCCTCCTCTCCCCAACTTACATCTCACTCTGGCTCCAGCTCCAATTCCTTGGCATCAGAGACTAAATTGAAGTGACCAGTAGTGGTCACCACTCCTCATGGCACAGCTCTCGACGATTTTATTGGCTGGCCGCTCCAAGGCTTCAAACTTTCTGCCAAGGTAGAGGGTGGTAATCAAGGCAATTAACATGCCTCCAATTGTTAAATGTCTGCCAGGCGAGTTGCTATAGTTGGGGGTGGGTTTGTACCCCCCTGTGCAAATTTTACACCATGGGTGGGGGTGGGGGTGTGTTTGCTCCGGTGCCCCTTCAAAGATGGACCATGATCTTTTCCTTTGTTTAAAAATTTAGAATACCCATATCATTTTTGCCAATTAAGGGGCAATTTAGCATGGCCAATCCACCTACCCTGCACATCTTTGGGTTGTGGGGGCAAAACCCATGCAAACACGGGGAGAATGTGCAAACACCACATGGACAGTGACCCAGAGCCAGAATCACAACTGAGACCTCAGCGCGTGAGGCAACAGTGCTAACCACTGCACCACCATGCTGCCCTGACCATGATCCTTACCTTGCTGCACACCAACTCTCTCAAACAATTTCTTTTTGTGAAAATGATACGGGAATGACAAGGGGAGGAAGTATTTGACGTTCATAAGCTGTCGGCAATTCATTATACGCAATGTCAATCGACCATTCCCTCTGAACCACTAGCCCCACAAACACCCACCCTCAAGCACTCGATGGTGAGCTGGATAGGAGTGAACAGAGCACTGCACAGAACAAGGGTTAGCAGTAAGAACCAGCGATGGAATAAGAGGAGGCAGCGCTGTTGGACAGAGGGTCATAAGTTGCATATTATTGATATTAGTACGTTAAACTTAAAATCGAAGCTATAATAATAATAATAATAGCTTATTGCCACAAGTAGGCTTCAATGAAGTTACTGTGAAAAGCCCCTAATCGCCACATTCCGGTGCCTGTTCGGGGAGGCTGGTATGGGATTTGAACCCACGCTGCTTCTCTGTTCTGCATTATAAACCATCTTGTTAGCCTACTGTGCTAAACCAGCCCCTGTGCTAAACCAGCTATCCAAACATTGGAGGATTTTGTTTTCTACAGATGTGATACAATAATGGATGTAAATTCAACATTGGAATATATGCCAGTTCAAGGCCTTTCTGGAGGGTTCAAAACAAAGTCCTGAAGGTCCGCTTTATCTCCGGGCATGGATTGTCAAGCTTCTGTCACTGAGGTATCAGGTGCCAGAGGAGAAACAATTGTTTTTGATGACTTTGGAAGCATTAAGACAATTATCTGACTGTGACCATTTGGTCTGCTTCCTGCTAACCAGTACTCAAGCAGAGCTCAGCATTGTGTTCACATGATGTTTCTGGCTGTCTTCCTGCTACCCTCTCAGATGGGTTCCAAAAAAGGGACAGGTGACGTGGTCTGCAGGAGCTCCATTTGCAGTCTCCCAGTCAGATTGAAATGAAGCTGCCAGTGAGTTCATAAACCCGCCACATTGGAGTGGTAGGCAATTAGGGATATAAAGTCAAAATCTCGCATGCTAACATCAAGGGGGATTACAGTGGTGTGAAAATGGTAGCAACATGATCGGTTCACAATAAAAATGATGGTTGTTGATGGAGTTAATCTTGGAAATGGTTTTGGTGAGATCAGAAGAATGAGGGCTGTTTCATTTACCATTCACCGACAATTACAGAACATGTGTGCATTGCTGTGGCAGGAATAGGGGGGAGTTGTTACTGCACAACAGGCAGTCAAGAGAAGGTTTTCCGCAACAGATTGGCACCAATTTGTCTCAAAACAAATGTTTATCTTTTGCACCCTCTTTATGCTGCAGCTGCTGATAGTTGGCCTGACTGTGACCTCCCTTTGGCACTTTCCTCTTTCTCCCCTAGGATTTCTATGGGTAGGCATCTTTGCAAGGCACTTCGATAAGGCATGCAGCATACCTGTAACAATTCGTGGTGCCCGAGTCAGGTGGTATGAGTGCCCCTTAACCCAAGACTAATTTGCACAGCTGAAGCATGCCAATTGTTAACTTCATGATTATTCTGGCGGCTGAATGAATCTCATTGCCGCAGAGCTCGGCAGGGAGCCCAGGAAAGAATTATCAGCCATGAGACTAAAGGGAAGCTTCGATTTCTGTGCATCCATTCAGATGCTTGACTTTGTGGCAGAAAGGTGCACTGTTTAAGAATAAATGCACAGTGGTAGCTGCCAGAAAGAAAGTATTGACTTGTATGATTTAATCCTGCTGGTTACAAATGAGCTGCACATTAAGTGAGGTAAAGCCTTTTCTGTTGATGTAGATAATGAAAATATAACCACATGTGTATAATCAATGATCCTTTACACTTTTGGCCATCCTGGTGCTAGTGGCAGGGGTCAGTGATGATATACAGGCTAGTTCTAGCAATCAATTCATCTGCTTGATGACTCAGCGCACAGCTGATTGGCTACAGATATCCCCAGACTCTGAATCAAATAATCCTATCACAGGATTTCACAGCCAATGGCAGTGCAATGCCGATGGTGACTGTGATCCGAGAGTTAATCTCCAGAATGTAGCACAACACATGGATGGCTTCCCTTTTGAATTGCAACCACTTCTCCTGGATCTGGTGGAGCTACAATGCTTCAGCGTCGCACATCCTGTTGTGAGGATCCTGCTGGGAAGTGACTGAACACTTCCTGCAGAGGATCTCCAAGTTATCCTCAATAAAAGGGAGAGTTTTCCCTCATTTCTGTGGGTATGCACCTCTGCCGACTATTACTGCAACTTTTAACAGTTCACCTTCAGGCAATTATACCTCTGTACCCGTTTTGTATGTCCTGGAAACCTGTGAAAATGAGGAGGAGCTACAAGCATTGCCAAATCTGGGCATAGTCCCAACTTTGGTTATGGCACAGAATTGGGGTTTTAGTTTAATTTGTACAAGTCTATTCCACAATTTTATTATTTCTGGTGACATTCTAAATAAAATTCCCAGCATCACAGTGCAAACATTTTATTCCGTACAACAGTGCTAAACATCAGGGTCAAATAACTGAATTAATGTTATTAATTAAAATATTATGGGATCTTGAATACAGAAAATGGGTGCTGCATTTCCGACATTACAATACAAAACTCCATTACTTAATTGATTGTAAAATGCTTTAGGACATCGCAAGATTATAAAAGGCATACGTAAATACAAACTGTTCTTTCTATCTGACCCCAGAGTTCTGGAGCTGCCAAAATAACACGTCAGACCATTCTGTTCCTTTCTGTAAACTCTAACATTAACAATTAATTTTGTACATGTCTTGCAAGACTGTAAAGGAATTCAGCTATCAGTATGGAATTATAAACTTAAAAAATGTGATTCTCTTATGAAGTAGGGATTAAAAATCAAAAGCAGTTTATCTACTGGATAAGTGTTCAGAAGTGTACAAACATGCCGGCACATAATTGTGCGCGCCACGATACCAACATCCTGTGGCAGAGAATATGGTACATCCTCAAACACAAGGCAGTTCCTGAAAAAAACAGGAACTACCCTCCACATCACCTCAGCAATGAGATTGTAAGATACCACAATCTAATAATGGAGAAAGTTAAGGATGACCCATAACTGTCGACTGAATCCTGGACACTGAGTATAGCAAGAAAGTGCACACAATCTGCACCTCTCAGTATCCTGTTTGCATGAAGGATGTTAACTAAATGAAGGATGTTGACTAAAACAAATGAAAATGTGTGCTCAACATTCTTCATTCTTAATTCAGCTCTTTAATGATGATCATTTGGATTCACTCCAACATGTCTCAAGGTAAAGATATAGTTAGCCTGGTATAGCAAACTACTCTAGTATAGCAATGATCGTTCTCCCCTTAACTGGGATACAGGTATCTCGCTAGACTCTGTAGTTTTCTACTTGAGATTTAAGGTAAATACTGCCATAAGTATTGATGGATATGTTAAATATCTCTCTGTAATATTATTTAAACCTGGATTCTCTAATGGAAACAATATTATACTTCCTTACCTATAACTATCAATGTTGCGATTGACTTACCATCAAATGTGAATTGTCTGTTCAGTTCTTTAATAAACTTCTGTTTAATATAGAACATATATTGTCTCATACGTACTTCCATATCCAAACTCACAAACTCATCTCTTTTCAATGAAGAAGTAATTGTTGAGGACAGATGCCCAGATACTTCTAATATCTTATAATAGCAGCATTGCAAGTGTTAGGATGAATTTGATTAGCTTGGGGTATTTCTGGCTTTATAGGGAGACGAGGCAAGGCTGCTCATTGGCCCCACTCCTGTTTGCATTAGCAATGGATCCTCTGGCTATTGCACTCTGGAATTCTGGGAAGTGGTCAGGTGTTGTGAGGCGGGGTAGGGGCACAGAGTTTTGCTGTATGCGGATGACTTTTATTGTACATATCTAATCCGCTGGGGTGTATTGATAAGATTTTTGGCGCGAATCTCTGGTCGTGTTGGGCTCTCATTTGAACGCAACGTGGCCGGTAAATGCGGGGAAAGCCCTCCAGCAAGCCTCCCGACAGCCTCCATGCCTCGCGGGATTCTCCAAGGCGTCAGAGTCGGAACCCCGCCCCAAATGGGTGTGACCGAATGACGGTCATGGAAGTATGTCGTAAGCGTACTTACGCCCAACCTGCGCAGGATTCACCGGCCTTCCACAGTTCACTGGCCTCCCCAGGAGGCTGCAGCCATGCACCGGTCAGTGCTGGTCCACACAAACGTGGCCCAGGCGGAACGGCACCCGGGGAGTCTCCTAGGCCTAGACCGCAAGGTGGTCAGGGTCAGGGTAAGTGCAGAGCAGCTCCAATGGCCCTCCTCTGGAATGAGGGCACCTTGGCATTGCCCAGCTGTCACCTTTGCACTCCCACCCTGGCACAGCCAAGGTGCCCGGATGGCACTGCCAAGTGAGCAGGAGCACTGCCTGGGTGCCAGGGTGGCAGTGCAAGGGTGCCCAAGTTCCAGGTTGGCCCTGTCAATGGCCAGGGTGTGAGGGAGGGCTTGCCCCTATAATGAGGGTGGAGGAGTTGGGGTTGAAGGGTGGCAGAGTACAGGGCAGATAAGTAGGGACTTCTGGGAAGTTGGGGTGGTGATGGGTGGGTGTCCTGGAAGGGAGATGCTGTAAAGGGGCTTGGAGGGGCCCAAAGAGGGGTGTATTCACTTGGGGTGTGTGGGGGAGTGTCCCATGAGTATGGGGGTGATATTGCCCATGGGTGGGGGGGCACCCTTACAAACCGGTACCCATATCTGAGTTGAGCTCCCTCGTGCTAAAAAAAAAATCGAAGTGTGGCCTAAACCGGTGAAAAACTCCCCAGGGCCGAAAAAAGTGACAAAATATCTTTGAATAGCGGTGGGCTACTCAAACCCCCCACAAATGAACTTAGAACATTTGGGGGATAATTAGGCCCTCGGAGTATATTAAAGAAATTTGGCACCTTCTCAGGCTACAAATTGAATACAACCAAAAGTGAAGTGTTTCCGGTTAATGCCCTGGGGAGAGGGGCAGATTCGAGTGTCCTTCCATTCAGGCTGGCCAGAAGTAGATTCAGGTCCTTGGGTATTCAGGTGGCTCATGACTGGGCCACAATGTATAAATGGATCCTAATGGACCGGGTGGAGGGAATGGAAGAGGATTTAAAGATGGAATGTCCTTCTGCTTTCATTAGCTGGGCGGGTGCAGATGTCCTGCCAAGGTTTTAGTTTGTGTTTCAGTCCCTCCTGATATTCCTGTGTTCTTTTTAAGATGGTTAGAATAATTTTGGATTTCGTATGGGCTGGTATGATGCCACGGGTATGCCGCGTGTCTTTACAAAGTAAGCGGCGGATGGAGGGGCTGGCACTCCGTATGTTTTGATTACTATTGGGCGGCGAATTCAGAGAAGGTTCGGCAATGATGGGGAGGAGGTGGAGTCGGTATAGGTGACATCTGGACATCAGATCTGGAGCCAGTTGAGGCGGCATTTTGGTTTGGGGAATTTTCAGGAGAAACACGAATTGCTGAGGGGGATAGTTTGTATATCTATACTTGGGTGATTTCATCTAGAAGCAGTTGTCCTTGTTCCCTCGCTGCCAGATCACAACTTGTTTGATAGGTTGCTCTTGCCAGATAAATTGGGTGATGAAAGAATTGCGGACGTTTATGGATGGCTGGTGGACACAGGAACTGCGGCGATTGTGGAGATAAAGCAGAAGTGGGAGGAAGAGTTGGGTATAGAGTTGGGATGGCAGGTGTGGAGTGAAATTATGCGCCGGGTCAATGCTACATCTTCATATGCTAAGATGAGCTTGATACAGTTCAAGATGGTGCATTGGGCCCATATGACACGTGCGCAAATGAATGCGTTCTTCACAGGGAGGTAGGTGAAGATGGGAACTAGCTAACCATGTCCATATGTTCTGGTCATGTCCACGGTTGGTAGGGTTCTGGAGTTCGGTATTTTAGACACTGGCAAAAATTGTCGGGCTGGAGATGTTACCGGGTCCTCAGGAGGCAATCTTTGGGTTGTCGGAAGTGGGCTGATGGAGGGGTAGGGGACTGGTGTGATGGCCTTCGCCACGTTGATTGCCCGGAAGCCAGTTTTATTGGAATGGAGGTCGGAGGAACCACCGAAGGTGTCGGCATGGTTGGAGGATGTTGCCAAATTCCTTAAACTGGAGAAGATTAAGTTTGCCCTTTGGGGCTCTGGACGAGATGGAGGCTGTTCTTGTCTCTGTTTACGGATCTGTATGTTGCCAGGGTGTAGGGGGAAGGAGATGGGGGGTATAGTGGAGAAAAAGGGAAGCAGGGAAGCGGGGCAGCAGGGTAGCATGGTGTTTAGCATCAATGCTTCACAGCTCCAGGGTCCCAGGTTTGATTCCTGGCTGGGTCACTGTCTGTGTGGAGTCTGCACGTCCTCCCCCTGTGTGCGTGGGTTTCCTCCGGGTGCTCCGGTTTCCTCCCACAGTCCAAAGATGTGCGGGTTAGGTGGATTGGCCATGCTAAATTGCCTGTAGTGTCCTAAAAAGTAAGGTTAAGGGGGGGGTTGTTGGGTTACGGGTATAGGGTGGATACATGGGTTTGGGTAGGGTGATCATTGCTCGGCACAACATCGAGGGCCGAAGGGCCTGTTGTGTGCTGTACTGTTCTATGTTCTATGTTCTAAGTGTCGAATTAGAGGGATTACATTTTGTTATTGAGTAATTGGATATTGTTACGTTTGCCCTGATTTGAATAAAATATCTTTTTTAGATACACATATTGTTATAATCAGACTAAAACCTGTGTAAAAAGCCTATCTGGAGGATGGCAATATTCTCTGATGGTTCCTTTCTTTCAGGGAGAGGTAGATCAGTTCTTCAAATGCATTTAAGTGGATGTGAGGTTTGACTTTGTCATCCTTAAGTGAGAGTGATCATCTGAGGAGTACACTTGATTCAGGATAGTCCCCTAAAGGAGTCAGGGTCCAAATCCACTTCAAGTCGAATTGTTCCATGAGACCTAAAATAATTGTTTCCTTCAAATACTTGAAAAGGCAACCATAAAATATGTGCTTAAATTTGATTGTGCATTGAATATAGCAGTGTTTTTATGATATCTTTCTTGATCAGATTTGGTCTGACTCGTCAGTGGCTCAAATCCAAAAAGCAAGGCAAGAATTCCATTGCTATCTCTTCCTGAGTCGCAGGTATGTATTTTCCTACATTCCCTCCACTGTAAAATGATTATTGTTTTCTCCACTGATTTCTATCTGGGAAACATTTGCAGCTGTGCATCTGGTTTAAGGCCTGATGGGCTCAATTTAATTCAAATCATGTCAAACTAGATTCCTGAACAAAAGTCATCTGCTTTATCCGATTCAAACCATTGAACCTGATAGTTATTTTTGCTGACACCTTGTGCTGTTTCTCTGATACAATTCACTGGTAAATCTGGTGTCATGCAAAAAGAAAGATTTTCTCTGTGTGGCTGTCTACAAGAGAGAATAACAATGAATCGGTTCTAAAATGACTGTGTGCAGCTTGAGGCTGCTGCACAGGTTATGTACTTTTGTGTCGAACGCGTGGGGAGAATGGGGGGTGGTATTTATCTCCAGGGGATGGAGCCGACATCTGACCTTTGATTTTCAGCATTAATATTGGAGCTCATTTATGAATTGACAGGTCAATTGTGTTATTTTTTAATACATTTTCTATTTCTTCTCCATGTCAAGAAAAGACGAAAGACTAAAATAAAACCCAGTACGGAACATATTTTAGTGCAATTTGTCCTGGGTAAAATTCAAATGACTGTCTGGAAATTTAATGTTGACATACGAATAAGGAGCAGAAGTAGGCCATTCAGTACATAATCTTTATTGTCGCAAGTAGGCTTACATTAACACTGCAATGAAGTTACTGTGAAAAGCCCCGAGTCGCCTGTTCGGGTACACGGAGGTAGAATTCAGAATGTCCAATTCACCTAACAGCACAGCACGTCTTTCGGAACTTGTGGGAGGAAACTGGATCACCCGGAAGAAATCCATGCAGACACTGGGAGAACGTGCAGACTCCACACAGACAGTGACTCAAGCCGGGAATCGAACATGGGACCCTGGCGCAGCAAAGCAACATTGCTAACCACTGTGCTACCGTCCGAGCTTGATCCTGCTCTGACATTTAATAAGAACAGGCTGATTCCACGTTCCACATTCCTATCTGCCCCGATAATCTTTTATTCCTTTGCCTAACAAGAAACTATCCACTTCCAGCTTCAAAATATCCAATGACACCACCTCCGCCAGTTTCTGAGGCAGAGTTCCAATGGCACACAACCTTCTGAGAGGAAAGAAATTCTCCTCCACTCTATGTCGTAAAAGGGTGACTCCTAATTTCAAAACAGTGCCGCCTAGTTCTAAACTCCGCAACAAGAGGAAACATCCTTTCTACATCCACCTTGTCAGGGCAATTCAGGATCTTACACACTTCAATCAAGTCAGTTCTCGCCCACTGGCTGCAGAACTTGCAGAAGGGCCAGCAAGACCTCGACGGTGCATCTTTTTGAGATGGACCATCACATTCTGTACCACTCAGGCATTTAATAGGCCAGCGGCAGATCTTCTCCCTGGAACGAGAGGCCCTGGGGACAGAAGGAAGGACGTGCTGGCCGGTCACAGGCTGGACAGCTCTTCTATATTCAGTGGCCGTACTGGGGAGGCAGTGGTTGCTGTTGGTACTACAGTCAGCCAAGGCCTTGGATTGTGGAGGACCTCAAACACAGGCAAGTGATGGCAGGAAGTGAGTCACAGGTTGGCAGCCTTCGAGGCGGAGGCCTGAGAGGGGAGGGAAATCGGCAGCCAGGGCATCAGTGGCTTTTGAATGAGGGACCTCCCCCAACCTCCCAGAATCCTTCAAACAAGCATACTAGCATGTCCTTGTTGTACCCCCTGCATTGGTAGCCCCCTGTCTGCCACTGAGTTAATTCCATGGCAGCAGAATGAGGCCCTTAAATTGGCATTAACTCTCCATTTAAAAATCTCAAATGGCAGCAGGGTAGAAGGGCCTTCCTGCACTGCTGCCAGTTGAGGTTGAGGTGAGACTTAATCAAGGTGGAGGTGGGAAGGTGAAGAGATCCCCATTCACCACGTCCCTGTCCCCCCCAATTAAATGTTGCTTGACCACCAAACTCACCACAGGGTTGGGCACAAGATTCTGTTTAAAACTCTATAGAGGACACTGAGCGTTGGCTAGTGTAGACTTGAGAGATGAACAGACACTTCCAACACTGATGAAGGTTCAACTCAATTTTATTAACTACTTCTAACTAACTAACACACGATGACTGTGGGTCTAAATTATGCTAACTTAAACTAGAGACCTAAGCCTTGTCCGAACCAGTTGATTCTCTCAGCACGTGTTGTAAGTCTGTGCTGGGCTGAATAAGTTCCTGTTACACTGAGAGGCAGCACCCAGAATGACCGGGAACTGTGGTGCCGTCTGCCTTTATAGTGTGTGTATTCTAACTGGTGATTGGCTGCGGTGTTTGCACATGTTGATTGGTCCCTGTGTGTGTCCATCAGTGTGTGTCTGCACCATGATATACTGGTGTATATTATGACAGACACTTAACTGTATATTCTTTTAACTTTTAACACCCACAATGCTGTTAGGGAGGGAGTTCCAGGATTTTGACCTCGCAAAAGTGAAGGGATGGTGGTGGTGTTTCTATGTGTCTGCTACCCTTGTCCTTCGAGGTGGTAATGGTCATGGGTTTGAAAGTACTGTCTAAAGAGCCTTGGTGAGTTCCTGCAATGATTCTTGTAGATGGTACATACAGCTGCTGCTGTGTGTTGGTGATGGAGGGAGTAAAGGTTTGTAGGTGGGGTGTCAATCAAGCGGGTTGCTTTTTCCCATATGGTGTCAAGCCTGTTCAGTGTTATTGGATCTTCATTCATCCAATGAAGGGGAGAGAATTCCATCATAGTCCTGACTTGTGCCTTCTGGATTGTGGACAGGCTTTAGGGGGTCAGGAGGTGGGTTCCTCACCACAGAATGCCAGGCTACTGAGCTGTTCTTTTAGCCATTGTATTTATATGCCTTGCCCAATAATTTTCTGCTCAAAGGTAATCCTCAGGATGTTGATAGTGGGGAGTTCAGCAATGGTAATTCCATTGAATGTCATGTGCGATGGTTAAATTCCCTCTTGCTGGAGCAAGAGCCCCTTGATGTCGCACTTGGTTAAATGAGGCCTTAATGTCAAGGGCAGTCACTCTCACCTCACCTTTGGAGTTCAACTCTTTTGTTCATGTTAAAGCCAAGGCTGTAATGGGTTCAGGAGCTGAGTGGCCCTAGCGGAACCCAAACCTAGCATCAGTGATCAGGTTATTGCTGAGCAAGTGCCACTTGATGGCACTGTTAATGACCCCTTCCATCGCGTTACTGATGATTGAGTGCGGTAAGTGGCCTGCTTGGATCTGTCCTGCTTTTGTGTGGTTAATACATGGGCCATGAGGTTACAGATTGTGGCTAAGTTCAATTCTGCTCCTGATGGCTCCACCACCTCATGGATGTCTAGTCTTGAATTGCTAGATCTGTTTGAAATCTATCATATTTAGCTCGGTGATAGTGCCGCATAACATGATGGATGGTATCCTCGTGCTGAAGATAGGACTTTGTCTCCACAAGGACTGTGTGGTGGTCACTCCTACTGAGACCGTCATGAATAGATGCATCAGGCAGGTTGGTGAGGATGAGGTTAAGTATGTTTATATCACTTGTTGGTTCCTTCACCACCTGCCACAGACCCTGCTACGCACTTTAGAACTTGCCAAGCCCAGCCAGTTGTGGCACTACCGAGCCATTCTTGGTGAAAGAAATTGAAGTCCCCCACCCAGAATACATTCTGTGCCCTTGTCACCATCAATGCTTCCTCCAAATGCTATTCAACATGGAAGAGTACTGATTCATCAGTTGGGGGATGCTGGGCAGGGGCAGTCGGGCTGCTGTGTTGTAATCAGCAGGAGGTTTTTGTGTGCATGTGTGAACATAATACAGAGGTGCTATCATTTGTAAACACATTAGGTACTTTAGAGCAGCTCATTATTCTCCTCACAAAAAAGTGTTTAAACAGCTCCAAATTCTGTATCATTAAATTAGTAAATTATAGCAAATAATTACCCACTGTTATTTCATTTGTTGACTTGCAAATCAATCAACAAAACATAAAACAGATGATCTGCTCTAATATTCTATTTGCTATTTGTGAAACCTTACTGTGCAAGTGTTTTTGGCTGCATTTGACGACAAAACAAGAGTAACGACACTCCCAATGTAATTTTTCAGATGTGCGGCATTTATGACCTCCGGAGAACAAGATAAAATACTATATTGATACATGCAACTTAATGCAGATTATCAAACTTATTTCAATCAGAAACAGCCGATGCAATAGAGAAAGTTTTCATTTCGTCAATCTAATTTGATTCAAAATGAGGGGTAAGGGGGTGTAATGGTCCCAGTGGTCGGGAACCCTGCGTGCCGGCTGCGGACTGTGTTCAGCACCGCCAAACTCGGCCGGGATCCATGCCGCTGGCTGGGGCGGGGCTTCTGCTAGGGCTGATGGAACTGGTGGGGGGTGGCCAGGGTATGGGCTGTGGGCTCGCGGATGGCGGGTTGGGTTTTTTTGCACGGCCGTGCCATGTCATCAGCCGTGCGCATGGACGGCCCGGGCCCCAACCATTCTCTGGCCTTTTTCGGCGCTGGCGGCAGGAAGGCCTCTTTATTTAGGGGGTGTCATGCATTGTGGGGGGAGGGTAGCCCTCCAATCGACTTTGGAGGCGACTCCCTTAAAGAGTTACCCTCTTGGCCCACCGCGAGGGTCACCACATCAGGACCTGCACCGATTCTTGCCCACATGATTCCCTGCCCAGAGCTAGAGAATCACGAAGGCCCAGAGAATATGGTGCCCAGCCCATTAATAAGATGCAAATGCTAGGGGCACGAACATCAATCCCAATGCCAGTGGGGGACGGGAGCATTGGAAACAGATCAGCACCAGGTGCTGATCCCATTTTTCCCTGATGCTGGATTCCCCATCACATCGGGAATTCCGCTACTGGCGGCGGGCAACGGAGAATCCAGCCCAGGAGCTAATCAATTATACCAAATAAATCAGAAGCAACAACAATACGTTATTACTGAAGTTGATCTTGGCTTCTTTGGCTATTTCAGATGGGGTAACCCAACAAGATGCAGTAGAACAGCACTTAGAGAACTTCCAGAATAAATATTGCTCGAATATTGGTGATAAAATGAGTATCTCTTTCGGGAGAGCTTGAAATTGCCAACGACACAGTGTTCATTCTGCAGCAGCTATTAACTTTTAAGGCAGCATGTTAGGACAAAAGCTCGCCACCAAAATGCAGCCTCTTTAATTGCTGTGAACAGACAGTTTAAATTGAGCCATTTAACAGCTGTACACAAGCTTCAACTTGTTTAACAAGGTGGCATCTTATAGTCAATGCTAAATCAGTGTTGCAGATCAAGACTCCATCATAGCCACCATGGAGCATTGTTAACTCATGAAAATGCCCCATTGGTGCCATGCATTCTATTGGCAATTGTCAGCTCAAAGTTGCCTGAATTAATGCTGGTAAACCTAAATGTTTTTACAGCCCATTAACTTCATGACCAGTTGTCAAATATAAATTATATCCACCTGGGGAATAAATTGGCAAAAATGAAACATACATGTCAGGGCTGGCTCAGTGGTAGCATTCACGCCTTGGGCTGGATTTAGTGGGCCTGCTAGCCACGGGTGCAAATCCATAATGGCCACAAAATATTGTGAGAGGCCCAAAACGGGATTTGAGCTGATGAGAATTCTGAACGTGATCTTCCCGGGCCCTCCCCGATGATCAAGTTCATGCCCAGGAAGGGCTGGCAGCCTGGGGGTTTCTTGATGAAGTGGGGCTGTTCCACAATGGGAAACCCCATAGACTAGCCAACGTAATGGAGCATCCAGCCAGTGGGGTAAAACAGGAATGTGGTATGGTAGGGCAGAGAATCCAGCCCCATATCTTTGTAACTTAATTTTATTGCGTTGTATCCTGGGTGACATTTCATTTAGATTCTTTTTCACTGTTGCCACAAGTGGTTTCTGGTAAGTTTCCACTAAGTATGTCGATGAGGGCAGCACGTTTCACAAGTGGATAGCACTGTGGCTTCACAGCACCAGGGTCCCAGGGTCGATTCCTTGCTGGGTCACTGTCTGTGCGGAGTCTGCACGTTCTCCCCGTGTCTGCGTGGGTTTCCTCCGGGTGCTCCGGTTTCCTCCCAGTCCAAAGACATGCAGGTTAGGTGGATTGGCCATGATAAATTGCCCGTAGTGACCAAAGAAAAGGTTAGGAGGGTTTATTGGGTTACAGGGATAGGGTGACAGTGAGTGCCGACTCGATGGGCCGAATGACCAGGGGCTGGTTTAGCTCACAGGGCTAATCGCTGGCTTTTAAAGCAGACCAAGCAGGCCAGCAGCACGGTTCGATTCCCGTACCAGCCTCCCCGGACAGGCGCCGGAATGTGGCGACTAGGGGCTTTTCACAGTAACTTCATTGAAGCCTACTCGTGACAATAAGTGATTTTCATTTTTTCATTTCATTTCATTCTGCACTGTATGTTCTATGTTCTAGACCATTCACATAGTCATGGAATTTGTTTAATCCTTTTATTAAGCCCAAGCATTCTTTTCTATTTGAGCCTCTCTGTGTCAGTCATTCCAGTCTCAGATGAGGGGCTGGATTCTTCCCCGGTGGGTTGCTCCATTTTGTTGGCAGCCCGAGGGTTTCCCAACAGTGTGGGGCTGCCCCATAATGGGAACCCCAGTTGTCCAGCCGCGAAACGGAGCATCCTGCCAGCGTAGTAAAACGGAAATGTGGTGCACCGAGCGGGGAATCCAGCCCAATAACTTACAAAAGATACTAAAATGTCTCACAGAGGGATGACCGAAAGGATCCTGCTCTAACTACTATAATATCAGAGCAGAGCTAAGTGCCGTTAATGGTTTTTGGCTGAGGCAAAATAGAATAGTAATTCCAAAATCATTACGACCAATAATTCTGAAAAAAATTCATGAAGGGCACTTCGGCATAGGGAAATGTAAAAGTCGAGCCAGGGAGAGGGTAGACTGGCCGGGTATTAGTCACAATATTCAAGTCATGATTGACAATTGTGCAACCTGCCAAAAATTTCAGTACAAGCAGCGAAAAGAACCAATGCAAATGGACAAAATCATTACAAGTCCATGGCAGAAAGTAGGAATGGATCTGTTTTATCTGGCAGGAAAAGAATATATGTTTGTGATCGACTATTTCTCTAACTTTTCAGAAGTGGTACAACTAGCAAACTCATCTGCTAGGTGTGTCATCAAGCATACCAAAGACATTTTTGCTTGCCATGGAATACCTCAATAGTTCACACAGACATATTGATTTTCAGCATATATCGTCCTCTCTATCCACAGTCCAACGGAAAGGCTCTAAAGGGTGTTCACATTGTGAAGCAGCTGCTCAAAAAAGCTATGGAGAGCCGGGAAGATCCATATCTTGCGCTACTAAGTTATCAAGCAGCATCACTGATAAAGGGATTATCCCCTTTGCAGTTGTTGATGAATAGACAGCTTAGAACAATCCTGCTATACATTCCATTGGGTCAACAAATCGAAAACTGGTGAGGAAGCTCACTTTTCAAAAAAGGAGGCAGAAGAGGTGTTTTGGCAAAAGATGACAGTCAGGGTAGAAGATCCTGATGGGAACGGATGGTTGAAGTGTGCCAAGGTACTACAAGCATCAGGTCCTCAATCATATATCATAATTACTGAAGACAGGCAAGTTCTAAGACGAAACAGGAGAGCTTTGCTGAAGGTTCAGCAACCTTTTGTTATGGAACAAGATGATACTGTAAGCAAGTCAAGGACAACAGAACAAGAGGAACCTCAGCATACAGAACCAGAGCAAGATGAAAATGTACAAAGCCAAGACAAACAGCAAGAATCATCTTCGATAACACATAAAAATCAAATAAACTTACAGGTTCAACCAATGCTCAAAAGGCCGACAAGGCACAGAAGAAAAACAGACAGATTGAACTTGTGATGAACTGTAAATATGTGAATAATGAACACATTATGCATATCATGTATATTGTACAGTAAATTGAGATAATGTACGCATTACTTTACATTTCCAAAGGAAAGGGGGTGTTATGATATGCATAAGCAGTTATGTATATATTGATAGACAAAACCTCCAACCAGCTGCTGGTAGTAGAGACTGCTAGCTCAGATAGTTGATAGAGAGTCTTCATCGTGCTTAGTCATAGTTTGTAAGAACTCGTAATTAATTTATTATAGTAAGTACTATTTGATGATATTCTAGTAGTTATCTTTGCCACGCAATTATTAAATGATAAAACTTTAACTAGTCGAAGAACTAAACATTCTTTAGTGCATTTATTCCAACCGGGCAAGTACCAGAATACATCAGGGGTCACAGCTTGTTTGTGTGGCCCTGAAATCTGTTGCCGATGTTGTCTCAAAAAATCCTCGAGCATCTTGTCAGTGTGAGGCCTGTGTTGTTTAAAAGGTTGTTAGAATGTTGTGTTAATCAGCTGATTGTGGCATGGGGGTATGGTGCAACTGTGGGCGTGTTGCATGTGGGGTGGGGGTAAAGGTGCGATGAGAGTGTGGGGGGGGGGCTGGTTTAACAATGTCAGCTGCCAACAGGATAGGGTGAAAACTCAGAGTTCAAGGATAAACGCTTGGTTACACAGGATCGGGAGTGACTGTGTCTGCATATGTGCCTGACCTCAGCACATGCCATAGAGGATCCATTAGACCCCAAGGTCGACATCACTGTTCAGTTGACCCTGCCCATGAGGGATGGGCGACAATAGAAACCGACTGCCAGAATCTCCAGTGATGTAGAAATTAAGGGAGGGGGCAACCAGACGTGAGGCCAGAAGCAACTCTGACAGGATGATAACATTGGCCGGGGCCAGTCACGCAATGGAGTTGGAAGGGCACCTAAGATGTAAATGAGCAGTAGCTGCTAGATAAGATAAGGGACTGGTTGTTTCCAGGACTGGGAGGTCAATGAGTGAGGCGAGGTGCTGAAGTTAAGTGACTGCGACACAAACCCAACTGTTTCTCTCTCTCTTTCTCTCTTTCACATTCCTCACAGCTTATTGAGAGATATTAGTATGGAACCAGTGGAGCTGGGAATTCTGCTAATTACAGCATTAGGGGAGCACAGGCACCAGCAGCATTGAGCGCCGACACCCAGGGAACACCCAGCAGAAGGTGACCAGGGGGCCGAGGGTAGGCTGATGTGTCATAATATCCACTCATGTATGTAATGAGATGCAGACAGGCAGTGATGGACACACAGGATGACCAATGAACACACAAAACAGAACAACCAATCACCAGACAGGACACCACTACTATAAAGTCCACAGGCCATTAAGATTCCCGCTCTTTCGGGACCCAGATACTGAGACAGTCAGAGTGCACAAGTTAGTGGGCACTATTGCCATGTGGTAGCTAGTAAGTCTGGTCGAGCCAGTAAGAGGTCATCAGTAGGATTAGTAGAGTGTCAACCCACAGCTGAACATGTACAGCAATTCATAGTTAAATAAAAGTGTTGGATCATCTCTGGTGTCTAGCTTCCCTGCATCCAGTTGCAGTCGACGTCGAACCAATCTGCCTAACACATCATGGTGCCAGAGTGCTATTAATCCTGCCGAACCTACCTCAAGTGAATCTGCAACGACCCTGCAAGCGGCCATCCAGCGAAATGGAAAACATCCAGCCTCCTCCACAGCTCCACATCTCCGGCAACCTCGCCGCCACTTGGAAAATCTTCAAGCAAAAATTCCTCCTGTATATCGAGGCCACTGACCTCGAGGCAGCATCGGATGCAAGGAAGATCGCGCTATTTCTCTCGACCGCGAGGGATCACGCCATCCATATCTACAACTCGCTTACGTTTGCCGATGACAAAGACAAGACGAAGTTCAAAACAGTTCTGCTAAAATTCGACAGCCACTGCGACATTGAAGTGAATTAGAGCTTTGAACGGTACATCTTCCAACAGAGGCTTCAGCGTAAGGATGAACCTTTTCAGTAGTTCCTGACCCATCTCCGCATCCTGGCACAGTCATGTAATTATGGCTCGACGGCTGATTCCATGATCCGGGATCAGATCATTTTTGGGGTCCACTCAGACTCCCTGCGGCAGCAGCTCCTCAAAATCAAACTGCTAACCCTCTCCGTTACTATCGAGACGTGCATGAGTATGCCAAGAATCGTTATGCCCACATCAGGGCGGCAGAAACTGCAAAACCGGCCTCCCACGAGGCAGAACGGGTGTAGGCCACTGCAAAAATGCAAGGCCTGAGTATCGAGGAGAGTGACCGTTTCACGCGCTTTTACCGGGTCCCGACGCATGCGCGTCACGACCGGGTGGACGACGAGGCCGAAAACCCTAATGCGCAGTGCGTACGTCAGCCGATCACACTGCGCATGCGCGTTAGCGCATGGAACGCGCTGACGTCAGCATTATGACGTGTCCGAATTGTGGCTCCGCCCATTTGAAGCGGCAATGTCAAGCCAAAGGACGGTGATGCCTACAGTGTGGGAAGCCTGGCCATTACGCGGCCTGCTGCAGGTCCGCTCCGCTGATTATCAGCCAGCGATCCCAGATACGGCGCAGAAGTATCCGCTCGGCACAACAAGACATGCAGGATTCTGATCCCGACAGCCCAACGGACCCCGATCCTGACTGCCTCGAGTCTCCATATCGAGTGGGCATCATAACCACACACGAGCTGGTCTCCACTACACCTGCAACCCGCCTTTCGATCCTCAGTGTGGATCCCGACGACGAGTGGTGTGCTATCCTCACAGTCAACTAGGCTCACATCCGAATTAAACTAGACAACGATGCATCTGCAAACCTCATATCACAGTCAGATCTCGACAGCATCTGTGACCAACCAAGCATTCTTCCACCAGCATGCCAACTCCTTGACTACAATGGCAATGCCATAGCTGCCAGTGGATTGTGTCGGCTAGGGATATCTCATAAGGAAATCAAGGCAACTTTACGATTCAAGATCGCTCGGCCTGACAGGGGGTCCCTGCTCGGTGCTCGCGCCTGCAAGCTCCTGAATCTGGTCCAGGGAGTCCACACCATGTCCTCGACGCCGGCGACGACCTCGCCCGATGTGAATCTCCAGGCCAAGATAGATGACATTCTCACACAATACCACAACGTGTTTGATGGAATGGGCACGCTCCCATATCGCTACAAAATTTTGCTTAAGCCGAACGCCACCCCAGTGATCCATGCACCGCGCCGTGTGTCGGCTCCTCTCAAGGATCGTCTGAAAAAGCAGCTGCAAGACCTCCAAGACCTGGGCGTCATCTCAAAGGTCACAGAACCAACAGACTGGGTTAGCTCCATGGTCTGTGTAAAAAAAACCCTCTGGTAAACTCCGCATTTGCATTGATCCCAAAGACATGAACCGCAACATCATGTGAGAGCATGACCCGATCCCAAAGCGTGAAGAGTTAACCAGTGAGATGGCTTATGCCAAATTCTTCACCAAGCTGGATGCCTCCCGGGGTTTCTGGCAAATACAGCTGGACGTGTCCAGTCGGAAGCTGTGCACGTTTAACATTCCATTCAGCCGCTATTGCTACAACCACATGCCCTTCAGTATCATATCAGCTTCCGAAGTATTTCAACGCATCATGGAGCAAATGATGGAGGGCATCGAGTGGGTGCAAGTCTATGTGGACGACATGATCATCTGATCCACAACGCCTGAGGATCACATTGCCCGCCTCAAACAGGTCTTCCAGCAGATTCATGAATATGGCCTCCAGCTCAACAGGGCCAAATGCTCATTTGGTCAATCCGCTATCAAGTTTCTGGGTGACCACATTTCACAGCAGGGTGTGCAACCTGACGCTGACAAGGTGCTGGCGATCAACGCCATGAAGACCCCGGAGGACAAGAAGGCGGTCCTCCGCTTCCCCGGGATGGTAAATTTTCTCGGGAAATTCATTCCCAATTTGGCAGCTAACAACACGGCCCTCCGGCACCTCGTAAAGAAGTCAACAGTGTTCCAGTGGCTGCCCGCCCATGAAAAGTAGTGGCTCGAGCTAAAAGCGAAGCTCACCACAGCCCCAGTACTGGCGTTCTTTGACCCAACCAAGGACACCAAGATATCTACTGACGCTAGCCAGGACGGCATTGGGGCGGTGCTCCTCCAGCGAGACGACTCCTCGTCCTGGGCTCCAGTGGCATATGCCTCCAGGGCCATGACGCCGACCGAGCAACGGTATGCCCAGATCAAGAAGGAATGCTTGGGTCTCCTGACAGGAATAATCAAGTTTCATGACTACGTATACGGTCTACTGACGTTCACGGTGGAAACAGGCCATCGGCCTTTAGTCCACATAATCCAGAAGGATTTAAATGACATGACACCTCGGCTACAGCAAATTCTTCTTCGTCTGCGCCGATATGACTTCGAACTTGTCTACACATCGGGCAAAGAGCTGATCATCGCGGATGCCCTATCCCAGTCCATCACCATGCCGTGTGAACAGGGCGACTTCATCTGCCACATAGAGGCACAGGTGCAGTTGTGTGCCAGCAACCTACCAGCCACTGATGAAGTTGTGGTCCAAATACATGAAGAAACTGCCAAGGATCCTCTACTGCAGCGCGTAATGCAACACCTCACCCATGGCTGGCAAAAGGGGCAATGTCCTCAGTTCTTTAACGTTAAGGACGAGTTAACGGTCATTGAGAGAATCCTTCTAAACTGGATAGGATCGTCATTCCTCAAAGCACGCGAGCTATGGTGCTTGGACAGATCCATGAGGGTCACCTTAGGGTCGAAAAATGTCGACGCAGAGCTCGGGAGGCGGTTTATTGGCCGGGCATCAATCAGGACATTGCTGACATGGTCCTCAATTGCTCAACCTGCCAGAAGTTTCAACTGGCTCAGCACAAAGAAACACTGTAACAGCACGAGATTGCGACCTCTCCGTGGTCTTTCATGGCAATGGGCGTGATGACGTGCTGTTGGTCGACTACCTCTCCAGTTACCCGGAAGTGGTGAAATTGTCGGACATCACATCTAGGTCTGTCATCAAAGCCTGCAAAGAGACGTTTGCCAGGCACGGGATACCACTCACAGTAATGAGTGACAACGGACCATGTTTCTACAGCCAGGAGTGGTCCGATTTTGCACGATCCTACAACTTCAGACACATCACCTCCAGTCCCCCACTACCCGCAATCAAACGGGAAGGCCGAGAAAGGGTCCATATCGTCAAGCGGTTGTTGTGCAAGGCTGCAGACTCAGCCTCTGATTTCAACTTGGCGCTGCTGGCCTACAGGGCAGCCCCTCTGTCGACTGGTTTGTCTCTGGCGCAGATGCTCATGAACTGCAACCTGAGGACGACTGTTCCAGCCATCCATATTCCAGACCTTGACCACCTCACGGTGCTGCAAAAAGTGGATCGGTCCAGGGACCAGCAGAACAACCAATCACCAGACAGGACACCACTACTATAAAGCCCACAGGACATTAAGACTCCCACTCTTTCGGGACCCAGATACTGAGACAGTCAGAGTGCACAAGTTAGTGGGCACTATTGCCATGTGGTAGCTAGTAAGTCTGGTCGAGCCAGTAAGAGGTCATCAGTAGGATTAGTAGAGTGTCAACCCACAGCTGAACATGTACAGCAGTTCATAGTTAAATAAAACAGTGTTGGATCATCTCTGGTGTCAAACGTTTGTTACTCGCTTCCCTGCATCCAGTTGCAGTCGACGTCGAACCAACCTGCCTGACACATCATCATGAACCAGAAACTGCACCAGCTGAACAGAGAGCACAAAGACAACATGTGGCCCAGGGTATCTGTTTCACCAGGAAGTCAGTGCGGTGTAACACATTCTATTGAACTTGGGGCCATGTGGAGGTGGAAGGAACCCCCTACCTGTGGCTATGAAGCTCATGGCCATCCTTAACTTATATACGGGGGGTTCGTTCCAGGTCTACACATGTGACCTGTATGGCATTTCACAATTGTCTGCCCATAGGTTCACCCGTGAGGTTTGGGAAACATTCTTTGCAAAGGCATCAGACATAATCCATTCGACCTGGACTAGGCACAGTAGGACGAGAGGGCTTTGGAATTTGGCAGCATAGCTGGTCTGCCACAGGTGCAGGGGGTGGTCGACTGATCTGTTTTAGAGGGGTCCATTGGGTTCCTCAAATATACTTCTGCTGCCTCAGCAGGTCCAGTGGGGTCCTTCAGAACAGTCCCGAGAGGGTCTCCCATATGGTGGTTGTCTGTGCCCTACATAACCTAGCTCAACAGCAGGTTGACGACATTACTGATGAAGACCTGGAAAAGTGCAACGTCTCCTTGGGTGAGGAGGAAGTCCAGGTGAGAGTACAGGAAGATGCTAATGGGCAGCAGGAACAGGGATTGCTTCCTGTTTCATGTTATAGGTCCAGTATATTGTCCAACAGCTCAACCAGTCCATCCCTTCCGCACGTCAAACCCCGCCTCAAGGCTGTTGTGATCACTCCACAACCATAGAGGGAGGTTGCATGAAGACTTAGTTATCAGGGTGCAGGATCTGAGGGGTCCTTGTGTCTGCTCATCAATCAATGCAGGAAGCTGTTGACAACTTGTAGGGAGAAAAGCTTTTGCTTATGTCTGACTCATGTCTGTCTATTTCCAGGACGCTGACTCCAAAGTTCTTGTGTGAGTTAGGTTTACCAGTTCGACGATTCTCCGGGACCTGTAAATTGGCGTGAGCGCGGAGTACACCACACAGCTGAGGGCCCATTGACAGAGGCCCAACAAGCGAACCTCCGCTCCTGATTGGCCGAGTTCCCGATGGCGTGGAACTATTCTAGAGAAACGAAACACAGAGAGGCCGGGATTCTCCAGCAATTGGCGGGATGGCTCGACGCTGGCGCAAAGAACGGCGCGAACCACTCCGGCGTCGGACCAACCGGAAGTTGCGGAATCCTCCACACTTCCGGGGGCTAGGCCAGCGGCGGAGGTGTTGGCGCCACGCCAGCCGGCACCAAAGGGCCGGCGCGATTTGGCGCATACGCAGAACTGCCCGCATGGTTCCGCGCATGCACAGACTGGCCGGTGTGTTTCCTGCGCATGCGCAGGGGGGTTCTTCTCTGCGCCAGCCATGGCGAAGCCCTACACAGGCTGACACGGAAGGAAGGAGTGCCACCACGGCACAGGCCCGCACGCAGATCGGTGGGCTCCGATTGCGGGCCAGGCCACCGTGGGCCCCCCCGGGGCCGGATCACCTCGCACCCCCTCCCGAGGACTTCAGTAGCCGGCCTACAAGCCAGGTCCCGCCGTGATTTCACGCCATCCATTTCACGCCGGCAAGACTAGCCAGGAACCAACGGCCGCTCAGCCCTTCGGGGCCCGTGAATTGCCGGGGTGCTGCTGCCAACGGCCCCCGACCGGTGCGGCGTGATCCACACCCCCACCCAAAAACCGGTGCCGAAGAATACGGCAGCCGGTGGGGGGCGGGACTCATCCTGCGCCCCCCCCCCCCCCCCCCGGGGATTCTCCGACCCGGCAGGGGGGGGGGGGGTCGGAGAATCGCGCCCAGATTCTTTGCAACAACCAGCAGTATTCCCGGTCTGGGGTTATGACGGTTGGAGTGAAGATGAGAGCGAGTTTAACTTTTGGAAATTCATTCTGTTTGTTGCAATTATGCACTTGCCCCATCCCGCAACCTTTTGGATTAGCATATCCAGTAACACCGAAGATAAATTCAAAGCTTGTTTTTCCACTATGGATCCAAAGGTGATAGAGGTAACATAAAGTTCATGGGGTCCACTGAGAAAAAAAATGCATTATTTTCCATTATTTAAACATCTTCTTGCATGTGTGTCTCATTTTGTTCTTCCAGTGCCTCTGCTACCGAATAAAGGATGCATCTTCTAAATGGCAGGTAATGTGAATCCAGCTTCTCATGAGGCTGTCACCCAGCTGAAGATTGATCCAATAACAATCACAAGTAAGTTTATCACGCAGGCCGCCAGGATAAGAAGCTGAGCTGAAACCCAACTGTGATTCTGCTTTACGAAAAGTGCTTCTAACAACTGTTAACGGGAATCTTGGCCTCTAATGCAATGACAAATGATACTGATCTCCAAATAAAATCTGTTGTGTGTCACGTTCTTGGACATCTCTTATGGCATTACCTATAATAGTTTTTAATATAAATGTCCCATACATGTATTGCCTCAATGCACCCTCCCCCCCCCCCCCCCCCCACCCCCAACCCCTCCACACCACCCCCTCATGCAAGGCAATCTGTTGTATTGTAGTTTCTACAGCTCTAAAACATTCTCCCTATTTTCAGTTCTGATGGAGATAGAGATAGAGAAATACAGCACAGAACAGGCCCTTCGGCCCACGATGTTGCGCCAAACTTTTGTCCTAGGTTAATCATAGAATTTTGGACAATTTTTCATGGCCAATCCACCCAACCTGCACATCTTTGGACTGTAGGAGGAAACCGGAGTACCCGGAGGAAACCCACGCAGTCACGGGGAGGATGTGCAGACTCCACACAGACAGTGACCCAAGTCGAAATCGAACTTGGGACCCTGGAGCTGTGAAGCAATTGTGCTATCCACAATGCTACCGTGCTGCCCTTAAGAAGTTAACCTACACTCTATTATTCTACCCTAATCCAAGTACCTATCCAATAGCCGCTTGAAGGTCCCTAACCTTTCCGACTACTACCACAGGCAGGGCATTCCATGCCCCCACTACTCTCTGGGTAAAGAACCTACCTCTGACATCCCCTCTATATCTTCCACCATTTATCTTAAATTTATGTCCCCTTGTAATGGTGTGTTCCACCCGGGGAAAAAGTCTCTGACTGTCTACTCTATCTATTCCCCTGATCATCTTATAAACCTCTATCAAGTCGCCCCTCATCCTTCTCCGTTCTAATGAGAAAAGGCCTAGCACCCTCAACCTTTCCTCGTATGACCTACTCTCCATTCCAGGCAGCATCCTGGTAAATCTCCTTTGCACCTTTTCCAAAGCTTCCACATCCTTCCTAAAATGAGGTGACCAGAACTGCACACAGTACTCCAAATGTGGCCTGACCAAGGTTTTGTACAGCTGCATCATCACCTCACGGCTCTTAAATTCAATCCCTCTGCTAATGAACGCTAGCACACCATAGGCCTTCTTCACAGCTCTATCCACTTGAGTGGCAACTTTCAAAGAACTATGAACATAGACCCCAAGATCTCTCTGCTCCTCCACATTGCCAAGAACCCTACCATTAACCCTGTATTCCGCATTCATATTTGTCCTTCCAAAATGGACAACCTCACACTTGTCAGGGTTAAACTCCATCTGCCACTTCTCAGCCCAGCTCTGCATTCTATCTATGTCTCTTTGAAGCCGACAACAGCCCTCCTCACTATCCACAACTCCACCAATCTTCGTATCATCTGCAAATTTACTGACCCACCCTTCAACTCCCTCATCCAAGTCGTTAATGAAAATCACAAACAGCAGAGGACCCAGAACTGATCCCTGCGGTACGCCACTGATAACTGGGCTCCAGGCTGAATATTTGCCATCCACCACCACTCTCTGTCTTCTATCGGTTAGCCAGTTTGTTATCCAACTGGCCAAATTTCCCACTATCCCATGCCTCCTTACTTTCTGCATAAGCCTACCATGGGGAACCTTATCAAATGTCTTACTAAAATCCATGTACACTACATCCACTGCTTTACCTTCATCCACATGCTTGGTCACCTCCTCAAAGAATTCAATAAGACTTGTAAGGCAAGACCTACCCCTCACAAATCCGTGCTGACTATCCCTAGTCAAGCAATGCCTTTCCAGATGCTCAGAAATCCTATCCCTCAGTACCCTTTCCATTACTTTGCCTACCACCGAAGTAAGACTAACTGGCCTGTAATTCCCAGGGTTATCCCTATTCCCTTTTTTGAACAGGGGCACGACATTCGCCACTCTCCAATCCTCTGGTACCACCCCTGTTGACAGCGAGGATGAAAAGATCATTGCCAACGGCTCTGCAATTTCATTTCTTGCTTCCCATAGAATCCTTGGATATATCCCGTCAGGCCCGGGGGACTTGTCTATCCTCAAGTTTTTCAAAACGCGCAACACATCTTCCTTCCTGACAAGTATCTCCTCAAGCTTATCAGTCTGCTTCACACTGTCCTCTCCAACAATATGGCCCCTCTCGTTTGTAAATACTGAAGAAAAATACTTGTTCAAGACCTCTCCTATCTCTTCAGACTCAATACACAATCTCCCGCTACTGTCCTTAATCGGACCTACCCTCGCTCTAGTCATTCTCATATTTCTCACATATGTGTAAAAGGCCTTGGGGTTTTCCTTGATCCTACCCGCCAAAGATTTTTCATGCCCTCTCTTAGCTCTCCTAATCCCTTTCTTCAGTTCCCTCCTGGCTATCTTGTATCCCTCCAGCGCCCTGTCCGAACCTTGTTTCTTCAGTCTTACATAAGTCTCCTTCTTCCTCTTAACAAGACATTCAACCTCTCTTGTCAACCATGGTTCCCTCACTCGACCATCTCTTCCCTACCTGACAGGGACATACATATCAAAGACACGCAGTACCTGTTCCTTGAACAAGTTCCACATTTCACTTGTGTCCTTCCCTGACAGCCTATGTTCCCAACTTCTGCACTTCAATTCTTGTCTGACAGCATTGTATTTACCCTTCCCCCAATTATAAACCTTGCCCTGTTGCTCGCACCTATCCCTCTCCATTACTAAAGTGAAAGTCACAGAATTGTGGTCACTACCTCCAAAATGCTCCCCCACTAACAAATCTATCACCTGTCCTGGTTCATTACCAAGTACTAAATCCAATATGGCCTCCCCTCTGGTCGGACAATCTACATACTGTGTTAGAAAAGCTTCCTGGACACACTGCACAAACACTACCCCATCCAAACTATTTGATCTAAAGAGTTTCCACTCAATCTTTGGGAAGTTGAAGTCGCCCATGACTACTACCCTGTGACTTCTGCACCTTTCCAAAATCTGTTTCCCAATCTGTTCCTCCACATCTCTGCTGCTATTGGGGGGCCTATAGAAAACTCCCAACAAGGTGACTGCTCCTTTCCTATTTCTAACTTCAACCCATATTACCTCAGTAGGCAGATCCCCCTCGAACTGCCTTTCTGCAGCTGTTATACTATCTCTAATTAACAATGCCACCCCCCCCCCCCCACCTCTTTTACCATCCTCCCTAATCTTGTTGAAACATCTATAACCAGGGACCTCCAACAACCATTTCTGCCCCTTTTCTATCCAAGTTTCCGTGATGGCCACCACATCATAGTCCCAAGTACAGATCCATGCCTTAAGTTCACCCACCTTATTCCTGATGCTTCTTGCATTAAAGTATACACACTTCAACCCATCTCCTTGCCTGCAAGTACTCTCCTTTGTCATTGTTACCTTCCCCACTGCATCACTACGTGCTTTGGCGTCCTGACTATCGTCTACCTTAGTTGCTGGACTACAGATCCGGTTCCCATTCCCCTGCCAAATTAGTTTAAACCCTCCCGAAGAGTACTAGAAAACCTCCCCCCCAGGATATTGGTGCCCCTCTGGTTCAGAAGCAACCCGTCCTGCTTGTACAGGTCCCACCTTCCCCAGAATGCGCTCCAATTATCCAAATACCTGAAGCCCTCCCTCCTACATCATTCCTGCAGCCACGTGTTCAACTGCACTCTCTCCCTATTCCTAGCCTCGCTATCACGTGGCACCGGCAACAAACCAGAGATGACAACTCTGTCTGTCCTGGCCTTTAACTTCCAGCCTAACTCCCTAAACTTGTTTATTACCTCCACACCCTTTTTCCTACCTACATCGTTGGTACCAATGTGCACCACGACTTCTGGCTGCTCACCCTCCCCCTTCAGGATCCTGAAGACACGATCAGAGACATCCCTGGCCCTGGCACCCGGGAGGCAACATACCTTTCGGGAGTCTCGCTCGCGACCACAGAATCTCCTATCTATTCCCCTAACCATTGAATCTCCTATTACTATTGCTTTTCTATGCTCCCCCCTTCCCTTCTGATCCCCAGAGCCAGACTCAGTGCCAGAGACCTGGCCGCTGGGGCCTTCCCCCGGTAGGTCATCCCCCCCAACAGCATCCAAAACGGTATACTTGTTTTGAAGGGGAACGGCCACGAGGGATCCCTGCACTGTCTGCCTGTTAGTTTTCTTTCCCCTGACTGTAACCCAGCTACTCTTGTCCAGTACCTTTGGTGTGGCTACCTCCTGTAACTCTTCTCTATGACCCCCTCTGCCTCCCGGATGATCCGAAGTTCATCCAGCTCCAGCTCCAGTACCTTAACACGGTCTCTGAGGAGCTGGAGTTGGGTGCACTTCCCGCAGGTATAGTCAGCGGGGACACCAGTGGTATCCCTCACCACCCACATCCTACAGGAGGAGCATGCAACTGCCCTAGCCTCCATCCCCTCTTACTTTACAGAATTAGCTGCCCCTTAGACCAACTGGACCTCCGCCCTCCGACTCTACTTCCAGTCAGCTGTACTCTAAACTCCTGGCTCCCTTCACGCTCTTTGATAAATATAGGAAATGAAATGTAAGGAGCACCTTACTCCCTCCTCACCTAACTCCCTCAGTCACCAAACTCTCACTGTAGCACTCAAATGCCACAAGCTCAGCACTCCAGTGCAAACAAAGTCTGCACTGTAACTAGCTCCTATTTATACTGTGACTCTAGCTTCTGAAAACTGGCCTAATGCAATTAACTAATTAACAAGCTCCAGCTGCAAGTAAGTCCAAGTAGAACCTTGTTTAAAGCTGATTCAAAATTCACCTTCTTATAGACCAAACAGCAACTTTTAAGTTAATTAACTAAATAAAAGAAATACTAGACTTTAAATAAAAATGAACCCTTATACTCCCTCAGTCACCAAACTCTCACTGTAGCATTTGTTGCACGTTTTACTATGGGCGTAAAACGCGTTTATTGGAGTGTATTAACACGCCTCCGAGTTCGACGTGTGCTTAACACTACTAGGCTCTGTTCTATGTAATTATTTAGCTCTGGAGTCGCCAGTTGCCGTATAGGCAACGTCACAAGTATTCCAAGGTCAAGTTCAAAGTAATAAAGACGATACACCGATTAGTAAAGTTCAAACGATCAATATTTATTATACAGTTATAATAAATACTCATGCACACACTAAGAGACTAAGCTATAACTAAACTTAAGCAAACAGAATACTTATCTAACAGGAACAGGCAAGGTCAGAGAACGAGGCCTTCGTCCTGGTTTTGTCTGCAGTCTTCAGCAAGCGTTCTGGTACTTGGGAGTCTAGTGGGCTTGGATCGCGTAGCGAGCGTTGAACTTACGGTTTCGGCGGCTGGTGCTCAACGGCTGGAGTCAGGATGCAAGATGTCAGTCAGAGCCGGAGCACGGGTTTAACAGACCGGGGCTCTGTGGGGGATTTGCTTTTATACCCCTCTCTAATGTCCTTGCCCCCTTCTAGGCGGGCTCTACCTTTCGGTACCGATTGGAACGTTTCCAAACGGCTACCTTCGAAATCCTCCAATGCGGGGCTTTCCTCGATGTTGGGGGGGGTGGTTTCGATATTTGTTACTCTGGTGCCATCCTGTCTACTCCACCAATTAACTGCTACATTGAGATGGAAATGTTGCCATTGTTTGTGTCTGGATCTGGGCTGCCTCATCAGGATGTTAAGCGCTTTGCCATTAACACCTTTGCTTGGAGATCTGCACCTGGCCAGAAAACTGGTTTGCTGTTTGCAAAATGCTAATTAGTTGAGAGCAGGCTGTCTGTTCTTACTAAACAGGCTTTCCCTGCTGCCTTCCATTTTAGTTTGGCTCAGTGTCCATTTTGCGTGGCCAGCATGGCTACATTCCCTCCTTGTGATCCTCACAATCATACTATTGTGAAGGATCACCTATGTACTTTGCCTTCCTTGTGTTCTCTGACCTCTTGCCAGTTCCTGTTCTACTCTGTTCCTAAACTATGGGAAGAAGAAAAAATTTTTTAACTAACATCTCTACTTGGCCCTATGTCAAAAGGGACATGCATTACTACAACTGGGAACCTCTACCTATCACTATTAACCTTAACCTTAACTTAAACATTTAATCACTCTAAAACCTTAACCATTCACACCACAACATCACACTTCCCAACTCGGCAGTCGAGTATGGAACAATATTTTATACATGGCTGAATTTTTATTTACAGAGTGTTGTAATCAGTGAGGGGTTGAGGGGTTTGGTGGAATCCGAAGATGGGGGATTGAACTCTATAGATGGGTGAGGTGCTGGAACGAGAGGCTCTCCTCTTCCATTTCCTCAACCTGAGGGTCTGCACTAGGATGATGAGGATCGCGATCACCAACAGTGATTCGATTATATAGGACATGGAGTACCACGTCATGAATTTAGTACACCAGGTCTGAACCTCGCTGATCAGAGCTGAGCACTGGGGGTTTGCTGTAATTGAAGCATTTACGGTGGGGGTTGTGGGGGAAACGTGTCTTCTTTCCACACATATACATATGACATTAAACAGTAATAAGTGGGCTTCCATCATTTTGCTGTTCTTCTTCTTTCTCTTCCTTCTTCCTCCGGTATTGACAATCCTGGCTTCGACCTCTGTCTCGTCCTTTGAAACCTTTGGGATCAAGCACAGTATCTGTCAATACACAGTTTAAGACCTTTACTTGTTAGTGCATCTGTCTTTCAAAACCCAATTGACCCTTTAAAATGACTGGCTAAGTCACACCCTGTGACTCCCCTCATTTTTTATTTTTTTTCAAAAAGCGAATTTAAAGACCAGCATACACCTAACAATCCTTCCTTCTGCGAGCCGTCTCGCAGGCTTTGCTGATTTACCATCTGAGTGTTCCCGGATGTAAATAGCATGTGGGATGGTGGCCGAAGGGCTACCTAACGTAAAATGAAAACAAACTTGGAAACAAACATCCGAATGAGTTGCGTGTGGGCCGCTACGGGTACGAGTTGGATGGAATCCCCGGGTAGGGCGTGCTGTGCCATACCCGAGCTTGGCTGACCAAGGGTTGGTTCTCAGACAGGGCGGGTCCTCAGTGCCGTTTGTCCACTGCCTGAGTAACCTGGAAAGAAACGGGTACGAATGTGTTTACCATGACTTGCAGCCTCTATTTCGCCGAATAGAGGGGCACCTAAAAAACCAAGGGAGCCAAGATGCTCCAACTGAGGACATCACTGAAGTTCTCAGAGATATCTGCGGACAAGCTATTTGGCGTGTGGCCTTACAACTTTGGAAAAGATCTCCAATCAAACCGAAGTTCTCAAAAGTTTCGGCAGACAAGTTAACGTGTATGTGAGGTGGTCACAATCTTTTCAGCTGAAAAGAAGATGTCCATCCTCCAACTGAAACATTTACATTCCTGAAAACAAACAAACATAAAACGAAGACAAACATACGTGCAGGTTCCATCAGAAAGGACATCGTTTCCCTCAAACGATTCCTATCTTACATCATCTGGACACCTCACTTTGATTCTGCCTCTGTGAACAGGGTCACAAAGGGGTTGCCGTGTCGGGAGTCAGACACCGTGTCGTCCTGCTCTCCCGGATCCCACACCCTTGTGTGGATCAGGCATGCTATTTTGGAATTGTGTGACCGGGGGTCACTCTCGTCATTGCGGACAAGTCTGTAGGAATTGTCCCTGTGCCATTGTGTAGTGTCGAGTGTGTTGTCGGGGTAGTCGGGGTCGGGTGGTGGTTCTGGATGTTTGAGGTAGGTGACTTCCATGGGGTCACTGGAGTCGGGGTCGTAGTTGGTGCAGTGTGGGCTGTATGGCTGTGTGCTGTCGCTGTCTTCAGAGTCAGTGTCAGTCCTGCTGTCTCTGCTGTGGCAGCTTGTGGGCGTGTCGGGGCGTGGTCTGTAGTGGTCTGTGGGCGGAGTCGTGGGCGAGTCCGTGGATGAACTGGTCTGTGAGGGGGATGGTGGAAAAGTGTCTCTGGTGGGCGGGGTGAAGTGTTCTGCTGCATCCAGCAGGACATGGTGAGCATGGTTGGCCTGTGTTCCATATGCCTTTAACTGGTTTATATGGAACCACGCGGTCTTCCCATTAGGATACTTTATCCTGTAAACGGAGGGGCTAATTTTGTCCGAAATTGAGTAGGGACCGGAATATTTTGGAGCCAAAAAACTGCTGGGGTTATAAACAGATAACATTACCTGTTGCCCAACCTGGAATTCTGTGGTGTGGACGGTCTTATTGAAACAGGCAGTACGTTGCTGTCGGCGTTTCCCTAGCTGGACTGCGGCTGCGAGCTGTGCAGACCTCACAGTCTCAACTAGATCTTTAACTGCCTTTTCATGTGTGAGGGCCGTCACTTCGGGGCTTGTCATGTCCAGTCCTAAAAGGAATTCTGTACCTTTCATAGGGCGTCCGGTCATGAGTGTGTGTGGTGTGTATCCTGTAGATGTGGAGACAGTGTTCCTTATGAACATAAGTGCAAAGGGGAGCACTGAATCCCATGTGGAATTATTCTCTTGAACCATTTTCCTGAGGGTAGTTTTTAGGGTCCGATTCATGCGCTCCACAATCCCGCTGGACTGTGGATGATACGCAATATGGAAGTTCTGTTTGATTCCGAATATTGTCAGGACGTTCCTCATGACCCGTCCTGTAAAGTGAGATCCCTGGTCCGAATCGATACTTCGGGGTAAACCCCATCTCGTGAAGATGTGGTGGGTCAGGATCTTTGCAGCTGTCTTTGCTGTATTTGTTCGTGAGGGAAATGCCTCTACCCACTTGGTATAGGTATCTATCACCACCAGAACGTATTTATAGCCATTCCTGCAAGGGGGCAATGGACCTATAAAGTCGATCTGGAGGTTTGTCCAAGGGCCGTTAACTGGGCGAGTATGCCGAAGTTGTGCTTTCTTAGAATACCGCTCCGGGTTATTCTGAGCACAAATCAGGCAATTCTCTATGTAGTGCGTTACATCATTCCTGAGATTAGGCCACCAACAGAGTTGCCTGAGGTGCCTCGTTGTTGCATCAATTCCCTGATGCCCGTGTCCGTCATGGAACAAGGCAATCATCTGATTCCTGTCCTGCTGTGGGACCACATAAAGTTGGTCCTTAATGATCACACCCTCATGTGTGGTCAGTGTGTGTTTAAAGTGCTCGTACGCAGGCACAAAGTTTCCCTTGAAAACCTCCCTGAGGTCTCCGTCCTGTTTCTGTGCTGCCACGAGATCTTTAATATCTGTTTGTGAGACTTGTACTGGACTCACAGGGGCGCTAGCTGGTGCGCTAGCTGGGGGGGTCCATAAGTGTCCTCTCCTGGAACCTGCCTTAGCCAACGCGTCGGCCTTTACATTCCCAGGGGGTGATGACCTATGGTGGCTGCGAACTTTTATAATGCCGAAGGTCTTGTCCTTCGCTTTCTCTAGGATATGCTGGAGTAAGGGGGCTGATGGAAGGGGTTTTCCGTCTGCGGAGACAAAACCTCGTGTCCTCCACAGGGGCAGAAAATCTGTTAGGCTATTGCATACATATAAGCTGTCTGAATATATGTCTGCTGGGCTGGGGAAAGAATCGGGGTGGTCCACTATGTACGCTATGGCTGCTAGCTCTGCTGCCTGCGCGCCTAAGTGACCTGGTAACTTAAGAGCTATCTCTTCGAGAGCGCGCCCCTGCGCGTCCTCTACATAGATGCCGCATCCTGTGATACGCTCACCATTTAAAACTGTGGAGGAACCGTCTACATAAATCCTCAAGGGTCCACACGTGTCTGTGGGCTGGGGGCTTTGTTTTGGGTTCCCTATCTTCCTGGGGGGTGTTTTTGCTAAAAAGGGTCCTGTGTTATGCAGGGGAGCTACAATTTCACAGTCATGGGGCTGTCCGGGGTATTGGAGGTTGTCTGCTAAGTATGTGTGTGTGCGTGTCCGTTTTACAGTAATGTCCCGTCCTTGTAAAAGTAGGGTCCACCTAGCTGCCCTAATCTGGCTAACTGAACCGTCCTTCAGTCGACCGTCTAGTAGTAGCTGTGTGGGTGTGTGTTCGGTTAGAATGGTGATGGGGTTTAGTCCGGTTATGTATGAAAAATACTGTACTGCCCAGAAGACAGCAAGGAGGTGCCTCTCACAGGCTGAAAATCCTTGTTCTACCGGGTCTAACAGTCGGGAGGCATAAGCCACTGGTCTTAGCTGCTCGTGCCGTTCCTGAAGCAACACGGCCGAGAGGGTTAGATCTGTGCTAGCTACCTCGATTGCGTACGGTGAAAGTTGGTCGGGGACTAGCAGCGCGGGTGCTGGACTAAGGGCTCGTTTCAACTCTTCCACAGCGCCTGTATGCTGCGGAAGCCATTCCCAGGGGGCTCCTTTCTTAAGGAGGTCTGAAAGTGGGGCGGCTTTTGTCGCGAATCCGTCTATGTGGTTCCGACAATAGCCAACCAGTCCTAAAAACGACCGGAGGGCTGAAACATTCTGGGGAAGGGGCAATTTGACAATCGAATCAATTCTTTTGAATTCGATCTCGCGTTTGCCGTGCGTGATGACTGTTCCCAAATACATCACTTTACTTTCCAATATTTGGGCCTTTTTCGGGTTAACTGTACAGCCAATTTCAGTTAAGAGTTCCAGGAGTTCGGCCAGAAGCGAAATGTGCTCTGCCTTTGTGTCTGTCTGCAGTAGTAGGTCGTCTACATACTGTACCAGACATTCAGGTCGGGAAAATTTTTCTAATCCACTTGCCAGCTGTCGGTGGAAAATGGAGGGTGAATTGTGGAATCCTTGTGGGAGGCATGTCCACGTGTACTGCTGCGTTTTAAAAGTGAATGCGAATTTGTATTGGCACGCTTTTGCCAATGGTATTGACCAGAATCCATTACTGATGTCCAATACCGTGAAGTACTTGGCGTTGAGACCCTGCTTGAGCATGGTCTCGGGACTAGTAGCTACCGTTGGGGCTACTGCGGGGGTTACTTTGTTGAGTTCCCGATAATCGATGGTCAGACGCCATGATCCATCGGGCTTCCTCACTGGCCAAATAGGGGCATTGTTGGTGGAGGCTACCGTTCTCAGTACACCTTGGTCCAACAAGCTGCCTATAACCTTTTCTATTTCCACCTCTGCCTCGAGGGGAAATCTATATTGCTTTTGCGGTCGGGGGTCCTGTCCGGTAACATGAACTTGTCCAGTCATTCTGCCACAGTCATGACGGTGACTTGCAAATGCTGTCCTGTGTTTGTTTAGTAGGGCCTTAATTTGTCGGTCGGTGTGGAGTGTAGTCAGGTCGAATGAGTACTCTCCCACTGCGCTAATCCGATTAGCGTAGTCTCCTACTGTGAGGGTGGCTGGGGCTCTGTCTGATCTAGCCATTCGCCAGACACACTGGTTCACTGGGTCGAACGACAAGCTATGAGCGTTCATAAAATCTATCCCCAGGATGTGTTCTGCTGTCCGGGGAAGATTTACTAAAACTACGGGGTGCCTTGTGCTAATGTTCCCTAGCTGGATCGCTACGGGTGCTGTGATATGTCCCTGCAGCGAGTGTCCGGTGAACCCGCTAAGTGTGATGGTGGAGGTGGTCGGCCACGTGTCTGAGTGTGCCGTGGTTGTGGAGTTAATGGTGGTGCGGGATCCTCCTGTGTCCCACAGTAACTCTATGGGCTTCCCTTTGACTTTTGCTGTGACTACGGGCCTCCCTGATGAGTCCCATAGTGTGTCACAGACCCAAGTGGGGGAGCCCGAACACCGTCAGTTCGTCTCGTCCACATTGGTGGGTCCTGACTGTACTGCTACATTGTGGATGGGTTTTGCTTTGTTGCGGTTCAGAGTGCCTGTCTGCTGGCCTCTCTGAGATCGCTGGGGTGCATTACACTCTTTTGCCCAATGCCCTAACTGTCCACAGTTATAGCATTCCTGTCCTTTCTGTTGTGGGCTGCTCTTGCCTTCATTTACCCATGCGGGCTTCTGGTGCTCTCTGACTGCTTGGATATCTGCAGCAGCCTGAGCCTCTTCTGGGGATCTAACTTTTCCTTTTGCCTGAAGCGATTGCTCCCAAGCGCGGGACAATCTTTTCAGGACCCATTTTTCGTTATGGGCCTCTTCTGAGGGGTCGTAACTATTGCAAGCGCTCTGTCCTGCTTCTGTTGCGTGTGAGATAATTGTGCGCGTCTACTTAACCATGTTTTCGCGGGTTAAATGCGCTCTATCTAACTGTCCGAAAACTGCGCTGAAATGAATCCACAGCCTTCCTGCGAATGCTGTGGGGTGTTCGGATCTCTTCTGCCTGCACTTATTCAATCCTTCTACGGGGTCACCTCTATTGTACCCGATGGCATCTAAAATGGCAGTGTGCATCTCCTCTAGGCTGCCTCCTGCCACGTTCTGTGGGTCGGGGAGGGCTGCCACTACACTCTGGTCTAAGCTCAGCACGGTGAGCTTAACCTGCTCTCTCTCATCCAGGCCGTACATGGTAGCCTGCTGTTTTACTTTAGCGAAAAACTGGTGGGGGTCTGCGGTGGGGAGGAACGGAGTGATCTTTTCACAAGCGTCCCTTAGCTGGGTTACTGTTAAAGGGGTGGTGTAAGTTATGTCTGGGGCGCCTTCTGATTCGGCTTTCCTCTGTGTGGTTACGGGATTCATGGGTGCGGTTATGATCTGAGCTGGGGGGGGTTGGGGTGCCTGTCGTTTCTGCTGAGCTGCTGGCGCACATGTTCCCTGAACATAACGCTGCGCTGTCTCGCTTAATTCCTGCCAATCTGGGGCGTTTTCCCCATCTAACTGTGCTCCAAAGGTGCTTTGGAAGCCATTCTGCACCGAAAGCAGAGATTGCAGTTCCGCAATCTGTTTCCTGCATTTCGCGTGGTCAACTGTGCTTTGTCTTTGTTCGGTCGTTGCAGCGTGGAGTGCTCTCAAAGCTGCTTTGAGATCGGAACATTGCCTCTGCAATGCCTCCACCTGCTTTTCCGATTCCTGTCTTATCAGAACGGCACGTTGCACGTCCTGATAGGCTTTCTCATACTGGGTCTGGGAACTGCTCAGATGAGCTAGACAAGACTGGTGAGCCCTCTTGGCATCATCCACCTCTCTATCCTTCTCTGCCAACTTCCCTTTTAATTCCAGGTTTTCTTTCTCGATGTCCCTGACATCGACCTTACTCATTCGGTTCCTTTCCTCTAAATCTGCCCGGAGCGTCCTGATGACCTCCTCTGCGCCTCGCAACTGTGCCAAGCAGGACACAATCGCCATCGGCTTGCGTGCTTTACCTAAACTCTTTTTGTGTATTTGAGAGAGGTTCTCCCACCAAGTATGACCTATACTTCCGGGACCTGTCTCCTCATTTGCACAAAACTCTTTCCAAAGGGGCCATCCCTTTCCTTGTAAATATTTGCGGAGTTCCAGCTCCCACGTGGGACACTGGCCTACTCTGCTGCTGCTGCTGGTCGCTGCGACCACAAACTTTGCTGGATCCATCAGACGTTCCATTGCCTGCATGGCCATTTCCTCTGACTCTCTTTTTATAATTTGGAACAGGGGGTTGCTGGGGTGGTGTTTCGAAAAAAGGGTACGGCTTACGCTATTTTCCGATCACAAAACTACCGAAAGTTTGTCGCAACAAAAAGCTTTCAGTTTTACCTTACAGCCCTGTTAGTACGCATGCACTAAAACACACTTCCGAATTTCGCTTATTATTTTGAACACCTTGAATACTTGTGATCTCTTTCTTTCTCTGCAATTTGGAGTTCTAATTCAAATTTCAGGGTCCTGGACACTGTGGTGTTTCCACTTACAACAGGGTCCCGGCGGATGTCGCCACTAAATGTTGCACGTTTTACTATGGGCGTAAAACGCGTTTATTGGAGTGTATTAACACGCCTCCGAGTTCGACGTGTGCTTAACACTACTAGGCTCTGTTCTATGTAATTATTTAGCTCTGGAGTCGCCAGTTGCCGTATAGGCAACGTCACAAGTATTCCAAGGTCAAGTTCAAAGTAATAAAGACGATACACCGATTAGTAAAGTTCAAACGATCAATATTTATTATACAGTTATAATAAATACTCATGCACACACTAAGAGACTAAGCTATAACTAAACTTAAGCAAACAGAATACTTATCTAACAGGAACAGGCAAGGTCAGAGAACGAGGCCTTCGTCCTGGTTTTGTCTGCAGTCTTCAGCAAGCGTTCTGGTACTTGGGAGTCTAGTGGGCTTGGATCGCGTAGCGAGCGTTGAACTTACGGTTTCGGCGGCTGGTGCTCAACGGCTGGAGTCAGGATGCAAGATGTCAGTCAGAGCCGGAGCACGGGTTTAACAGACCGGGGCTCTGTGGGGGATTTGCTTTTATACCCCTCTCTAATGTCCTTGCCCCCTTCTAGGCGGGCTCTACCTTTCGGTACCGATTGGAACGTTTCCAAACGGCTACCTTCGAAATCCTCCAATGCGGGGCTTTCCTCGATGTTGGGGGGGGTGGTTTCGATATTTGTTACTCTGGTGCCATCCTGTCTACTCCACCAATTAACTGCTACATTGAGATGGAAATGTTGCCATTGTTTGTGTCTGGATCTGGGCTGCCTCATCAGGATGTTAAGCGCTTTGCCATTAACACCTTTGCTTGGAGATCTGCACCTGGCCAGAAAACTGGTTTGCTGTTTGCAAAATGCTAATTAGTTGAGAGCAGGCTGTCTGTTCTTACTAAACAGGCTTTCCCTGCTGCCTTCCATTTTAGTTTGGCTCAGTGTCCATTTTGCGTGGCCAGCATGGCTACACATTCAAATGCCACAAGCTCAGCACTCCAGTGCAAAGAGTCCAAAGACTCTAAATGTTAACTCTGTTTCTCTCCTAATAGATGCTGACAGATTTGCTGAGTTTTTCTGGCGACTTCTGTTCTTGTTTCAGATTCTATCGCCTGTAGTATTTTGCTTATTTTATAGGTTGCGTTGTGTTGGGAGGTGATTCTGGGACGTGGAAATGAGGAATTCTGAAAATCTTCACTGAAGATATTTGGCGTGCCTTTCATAAGTGATCTGTCAAGAAAAAGCAAAATACATTTTTTTGATTGATTTGATTAAATATTCATCAATAATAAAGGCAGAAGGCTTGGCTAAAATAACTTACGAGAAAGAATTTAGTTATGAAGCAGCAAGGGATATAAACACTTCTCATGAGGAGCAACAATAATAGCTGAAACAGACAGCTTAGCCACCCATGTCAATGCCCCAGCAAAATGACAGCCAACAGTAAAGGTGATAAATGCCGTACCATTTTTTCTGACCTAATACCATCTGCTCTTCTGCCGCCCAATCCCTTGATCCCACCAGTTACACCCACTTAATATTGACTGCATTATTCTGGGAGGTGATGTGTGGAAAATAGCTGAAAGAGTAAAAGCAAGCAAGAACTGCTAAAAAGTGATCCTAATCAAATTAGAAGCTGTGTAAGACTAGAAATTAATACTCAAGAGTCCTGTTCCCTAATCTGGTTTCGATCGTATTCTTGGTCGTACATTCTTTTCACAATAATACATGAATGTAGCCACCCAAAGAAAGGGCCGCACCAGGTAAAATCCAACCCAATGGTCAGCATCATATTAGCAGTGCCAAAGAACCATATGCAAGTCCGTGATAGCCGTCATCATTTTGAGTAAAAACAAACATTTGCTGAAGTTTTTTAAAATATGTTTATTGGTTTTAATGTCAGCTGTGTATGAATCTCTTAAATGTAAAAGGTTACAGAATGTTTCTTTCATTTCTTGAAGCCTGACATATGCAGCAAGATAGAAAGTACTTCAATATAGGGGAAGAGATCAGCAGCAGGGGTGAAAATGGATCTTAGGATACGTCCAGACTGAAATGAGGCTTCCTCAAATTTTGCGGCACTGGGAGGGGAGTGTGTGGGCATTTTATTTGCTGTGAAGTTGGCTTAGTATCACAGAGGGTTCTGGAGGTTAGATTTGTATCAGGGATGAGGAATGTACAGAAGTGAGGAAGGCATGTATTTATGCAGCAACTGTGAAAAAGAGGTAAAGAATGAAATAATATAAAGATTTTACTCCTATCTCTCAAGCTCTGACTTTATCCTCTGGTACAAATCACACACACACAGGGCTAGAAATTAGATTGCGTTCAATCCATTATATGGGCACAAATCAGGCCTCAATATCTAATAGATCTAACGGTTCAACATGGGTTGGCAACTTGTACACTCTGTCACATTACCCCATATCGGTAATGGGCTTTGTAAGGCATCCCAGGTCTCATCTCTAAAAGAAGGATGAGGATTTCCACATGTTCAAATAAGAAAGCCTAATGCTTGTTTCAGGTCCCCTTTTCAAATTACACTGTTGTGGGGGATGGCCGGGGGGAGGGGGGGGGGGGGGGGGGCAGGGAGAGGGGAACCATTTGTGCGGAGCAGGAACCTTCCTCATCAATAGTAAATAAAATAATAGAAGTTATCTTTTAAGTGGCTGCATATCTAAAATACCTAGAATATACAATGCTCTCCTGGCACCGCTACACCCCATTAGGATCTCAAAACAAGCCTGAGATCACTATTAGCATATGTAATGGGCCTGATACCTGTTTCAGGCAGCCACTCTGGATGCCCGAAAGCTGGACATACCCTATTTTTGTTTGTCTGTTTTTCTGATGTCCTCAGGCGTAAGAGGTTACTTTCATAAATCGGACACAACAATATTCATAGAATAAGACTTTAAAATACTGGTACTTTGAATATCTTTTCAATTCAAGGACAGCCAAAGGATTTATGTTCAAAACTATTAGCAGAGCTCAAGCTAATAATTCAAACACATCTTCAAAGTTAGGGTCAAAGTCATTCAGAAAGCAATCTTAAATAATTCACAAAGGCTATTGGACTAAGACAACAGAAAAAGAATTTTCTTTAAATGATGAATGTTTTAAATATAAATAATGAAAGGTGCTCATCCTAAAGCTATCTACTGCAGATGTCGGAAATTTGAAATGAAAATGGATAATGCTGGTGATTCAACAGGTCAGGCAGCATCAGCGAAAAGATAAACTGACTTCATAGAATCCTCTGATTGTACAGTGCAGAAGGAGGCCAGTTTGCTCATTAAGCTTGCACTGACCCTTCGAAAGGGCAGTCTACCTAGACCCATATCCCCTTTACTCCGTTCATTGATCACGGCCAATCCACCTAAACTGCACATCATTGGACTGTGGGAGGAAACTGGTGCACCCAGAGGAAATCCAGACAGACATGGGGAGAGTGTACAAACTTCACACAGCCAGTCACTCAAGGCCGGAATTGAACCCAGGTCTTTAGGAGCAGTGCGAGGTAGCAGTGCTAACCATTGTTCCACTGTGCTATTAGCGTTTCATGGGCTGGATTCTCCGCCGGCGGGATGCTCCATTTTGGCGGCAGCCCGGTGGTTTCCCGACGGCATAGGGCAGCCCCACAATGGGAAACCCCATTGACTGGCCGGTGTAATGGAGCAGCCCGCCGGCGGGGTGAAACAGAAATGTGGCGCGGCGGGGCAGAGGATCCAGCCCCATATCTATGAATCTCTATCAGAACAGAAATAGTTAAAGATTTAACAGTTTTGAGACAAAGAAAGAGGAGAGAGGTGGAAGAATAATAGAGGGGGCCTTTGAAGTGTTAACTCTGTTTCTCTCTCCACAGGTGCTGCCTGTCCTGCTGAGTATTTCCAGCATTTTCATTTTTGATTCAATATTCCCAGCATCCAAAGTATTTTGCTTTTATGTGGATCCAAAAGAAGTGTAGAGGCGTAAAAATGCGAAAAGCAGAATGATCACCCACAGTTGTCAGCCAAAAATAAAACGAGGGGCTGTGGTTCTGATCTGAAATGTTGAACTCAATGATGAGGCCAGAAGGCTGAATCAAAGAGGTGCTGTCCCTTAAGCTGACACTGAACTTAATTGGCGCGGTGTAGGAGGCCGAGGATAGAGAGGTCAGAGTGGGAGTGGGGCGGAGAATTAAAATGGCAATTTAAATGGTGCTCTTAATCTGTTGATCTCCCATTTCATAACACATTAAATAGCTGATACTGCAGTAAATGCCATACTGCGAAGAGGGTGTAATTAAAATGAGATAGTTCTCTGAGGCTGTTCCCGTTTTAAATGGGAACAAAGGAACTTATGAAGAAAAAAGCTTACCAGAATTGCAGACAGATGGAAGATTTTTAATTTACTATCTCTGCATTTTTTAAAAATCACATCACTTTTGAAGCATAGGACACACACCAGGAAGACATTTAAGATGCAGTAGTTGACCCCTGGAAACCCACAGAGAATTACTTTCAAGCATATGTGCTGTGATGTACTTAATTATAGCCACCACAGGTACCTCTGATATTTTCATGGTCAGGATGGAGTTGAGGAAAAGTGCATCTTTGGTAACATGGGGGCATATTCAGGGCAACCCCACAAAAGTCTCCAGAAATAGCAGAAGGTGTTGAGTTTCATTCCACAGACTAACCAGTGTGCCCCATGATTTACAAAGGGAGATGTTTGAAAATCTCCACCCCAAAATATATCACACCCTTCAAAACTATCCCCCAATTCCATGTGCGGTGCTTCTGCTGGGGAGGATTCCCTTTGCGGCTGTTCAAATGACTCAAACTCCTGGCGCCAAAATGGTTCAGACGAGATCAGGCTCAAGACCCTCAGAGTCAGAAAAGCACAGAAGGATCCCATTTGGCCCATCAGGTCCATGCCGAATCTATGTCGAGCAGTCTAGTCAGTCCCCTTCCCCTGCTGTATCCTGTGATTGTACAGTGCGGAAGGAGGCCATTTTGCTCATTGAGTTTGCACAGACCCTTCGAAAGGGCACTCTCCCAGGTAAGCCCTGTAAGTTTATTTCCCTCAAGTGCCCATCCAACTTCCATTTGAAACCATTCATTGTCGCTGCCTCCACCACCCTCATTGGCAGCGAGTTCCAATGGCCGCACTGAATCTGACTAGCACACAAGTGTGGGTCATTCCTTCTGTCTATCAGTATAATTTGATGAACCCAAAGAATATTTATCATTTGATTCCAATGGAATACGCATGTGGTCTGTAATCTGTAATATGGACCGCAAATAATGAAATGACAATGTAACTGATTAACTTTTGGTTGCATATCATCGCCACAGCTAGGCCTGGTATTCTATGAGAATGTACATAAGATGAGGTTGGATTAAATCAAATTGGCCACTATTCAATTGACAAGCTTAACTTTGTGGAACACAGGGTTAAGGGAATGAAAAAACTAACGAAGGTCAAGCAGGCAAAAGGCAGAAACAAAAGGCAGTAAGGGGGAAAGTGTAAGGTAGAGAAGCCATAGTCAAAAATTAAAAAGGGTGACAGTACAAGGGGAGCTCAATGAATAGGGCCCAGTAATACTAAAAGGAATAAAACGGAAAGTAAAAACATAAATGGTAAGCGACGCGGCAGGTTGTTACATGAAGATATGGGTTCAACGACAAAGAAAATTAGGAGAAAAGTTAAGAGGAAATATAACTGAGGAGAGGTTACAGATCGAGGTGTTAAGATTCAAAACAGAGGTATAAAAGCCAACAGAAGTGTACTTTACCTGAATGCTTGGAGTATTTGGAATAAGGTAAATGAGTTGATGGCGCAAATCATCGTGAATGACTATGATTTAGTGGTCATTACTGAAACATGGTTAAAGGATGGTCACAACTGGGAGTTAAATATCTGAGGGTATCAAATTATTCGGAAGGACAGAGTCGATGGTAATGGAGGTGGTGTAGCTCTGTTATTTAAGAATGACATCCGGGCAAAAGTAAGGGATGACATTGGTGCTATGGAGGATAAGGTTGAATCCATTTGGGGTGGAAATCAGGAATAGTAAGTTGAAAAAGTCACTGATAGGAGTAGTCTATAGGCCACCAAATAGTAACATTATGGTGGGGCAGGCAATAAACAACAAAATCACTGATGCATGTAGAAATGGTACAGCAGTTATCATGGGGGATTTTAATCTACAGGTTGATTGGTTCAACCAGGTTGGTCAAGGCAGCCTTGAGGAGTAGTTTATAGAATGTATCCGTGATAGTTTCCTGGAATAATATGTAATGGAACCCACGAGGGAACAAGTGGTCCTAGATCTGAGCCTGTGTAATGAGACAGGATTGATTAATGATCTCATAGTTAGAAATCCTCTCGGAAGGAGCGATCACAATATGGTGGAATTTAAAATACAGATGGAGGGTGAGAAGGTAAAATTATACATATAGTGTTTTGTGCTCAAACAAAGGAGATTACAATGGGATGAGAGAAGAACTAGCTAAGGTAGACTCGGAGCAAAAACAGTTGAGGAACAGTGGAGAACCTTCCAAGTGATTTTTCATAGTGCTCAGCAAAGGTTTATACCAACAAAAACGAAGGACGGTAGAAAGAGGGAAAATCGACCATGGATATCTAAGGAAATAAGGTGAGTATCAAATTGAAGGAAAAAGCATACAAAGTGGAGACTAGAGGACTGGGAAATCTTTAGGGGGCAACAGAAAGCTACTAAAAAAGCTATAAAGAAGAGTAAGATAGATTATGAGAGTAAACTTGCTCAGAATACAAAAACAGATAGTAAAAGTTTCTACAAATATATAAAACAAAAGAGTGGCTAAGGTAAATATTGGTCCTTTAGAGGATGAGAAGGGGGGTTTTAATAATGGGAGATGAAGAAATGGCTGAGGAACTGAACAGGTTTTTTGGGTCGGTCTTCACAGTGGAAGACACAAATAACATGCTGGTGACTGTTAGAAATGAGGCTATGACAAGTGACGACCTTGAGATGATTGTTATCACTAAGGAGGTAGTAATGGGCAACCAAATGGGGCTAAAGGTAGACAAGTCTCCTGGCCCTGATGGAATGCATCCCAGAGTGCTAAAAGAGATGGCTAGGGAAATTACAAATGCACTAGTGATAATTTACCAAAATTCACGGGACTCTGGGGTGGTCACGGCGGATTGGATATTAGCAAACGTGACACCACTGTTCAAAAAAAGAGGTAGCAGAAAGCGGGTAATTATAGGCCAGTTAGCTTAACTTCGGTAGAATGGAAAATGCTGGAATCTATCATCAAGGAAGAAATAATGAGGCATCTGGATGGAAATTGTCCCATTGGGCAGGCACAGCATGGGTTCATAAAGGGCAGGTCGTGCCTAACTAATTTAGTTGAATTTTTTGAGGACATTACCAGTTCAGTAGATAACGGGGAGCCAATGGATGTGGTATATCCGGATTTCTAGAAAGCCTTTGACAAGGTGCCACACAAAATGTTGCTGCATAAGATAAAGATGCATGGCTATAAGTGTAAAGTATCCAAGTTTGCAGACGACACTAAGATGAGTGGTAAAGCAAAAAGTGCAGAGGATACTGGAAGTCTGCAGAGGGAATTGGATAGGTTAAGTGAATGGGCTAGGGTCCGGCAGATGGAATACAATGTTGACAAATGTGAGGTAATCCATTTTGGTAGGAATAACAGTAAAAGGGATTATTATTTAAATGATGAAATATTAAAACATGCTGCTGTGCAGAGAGACCTGGGTGTGCTAGTGCATGAGTCACAAAAAGTTGGTTTACAGGTGCAACAGGTGATTAAGAAGGCAAATGGAATTTTGTCCTTCATTGCTAGAGGGAGGAAGTTTAAGACTAGGGAGGTTATGCTGCAATTGTATAAGGTGTTAGTGGGGCCACACCTGGGGTATTGTGTTCAGTTTTGGTCTCCTTACCTGAGAAAGGGTGTACTGACGCTGGAGGGTATGCAGAGGAGATTCACTCGGTTAATCTCAGAGCTGAAGGGGTTGGATTATGAGGAGAGGTTGAGTAGACTGGGACTATACTCGTTGGAATTTAGAAAGATGAGGGGGGGATCTTATAGGAACATATAAAATTGTGAAGGGAATAGATAGGATAGATGTGGGCAGGTTGATTTCACTGGCGGGTGAAAGCAGAACTAGGAGGCATAGCCATGAGGGTGCCATTGTCACTGACTCAAACTGATAACCAAGTGGGGAGTAACCAATCCCTGATCACCATTGGTTTTGCACACATGTACAGAGGGGTATACGAAAGGGTCCCTCCCTTTGTCTTTTTTTATGGGCCAGGATTGAGAAAACTCCAAAGTATATCATGGAGTTCCCCTGACCTACAACTGTTTATTTATTTTGGTTACGATGTTCAACAGAGGCCTTAAGAACTTTTAATCAAAAACGAAGTTTCTTCTACGAATTTAGTTAACCTTTTTATAAACACACACAGTAAGCATTTTTATCAACTACCAACATAAATGCCCCACACAGCTACAGTACTCTATGTGTAACCCTTAATAAATTCCCCCTGTTAGAACACTGAACATAGAAAAATATAGCACAGAACAGGCCCTTTAGCCCATGATGTTGTGCCAAACTTTTGTCCTAGATTAAGAACAAATTAATCTACACCCCATCATTCTACCATAATCTATGTACCTATCCAATAGCCGCTTGAAGGTTCCCAATGTTTCCGACTCAACTACTTCTACAGGCAGTGCATTCCATGCCCCCACTTCTCTCTGGATAAATTTATGTTCCCTTGTAATGTATGTCCCCTTGTAATGGTTTGTTCCACCCGGGGGAAAAGTCTCTGACTGTCTACTCTATCTATTCCCCTGATCATCTTATAAACCTCTATCAAGTCTCCCCTCATCCTTCTCCGTTCTAATGAGAAAAGGCCGAGCACCCTCAACCTTTCCTCGTAAGACCTACTCTCCATTCCAGGCAACATCCTGGTAAATCATTTTTGCACCTTTTCCAAAGCTTCTACATCCTTCCTAAAATGAGGCGACCAAACTGCACACAGCACTCCAAATGTGGCCTTACCAAGGTTTTGTACAGCTGCATCATCACCTCATGGCTTTTAAATTCAATCCCTCTGCTAATGAACGCTTGCTCACCATCGGCCTTCTTCACAGCTCTATCCACTTGAGTGGCAACTTTCAAAGATCTATGAAGAGAGAAACAATGTTAACATTTCAGATGAATGGCTATTCATGAAGTGTGTAGTACATGTATCCTTCATTTGTGACCCATTCTTGACGCCATGACTTGGGATGTTAATCTGGTTTTGGGAACATGCACCAGATTTAGATAGACGACAATGTCAGTGTGCATCAATAATTTGATATCAGTAGTGCCATTTTCAATCTCGTTGCTCCAACTAATGCCTCCTCATAAACACGCACAGCTAAATATTCAATTGCAGGAAGGATCCTTCACCAGCACGAATAAAGGGTTCATTACCTACGTTCAGGTCAATGGCTATGAGCAAAGGAGGAGGAAGAGAAGAAGCAACCAACACATCCTCATTTCAACTGGCTTGTCCTTCATCACATCATTTGACAGTAATAATACTGAACACAACCCCCAAATCCCATTCTAAAACAGTCACAGGCCTTGCCTTCTTCCAGTCACTATCACACTGACATCTTGGCCACAACTACTACAAAACAACCATTCCTAACAATATTTGTTAGTTTACTTTAGAAAAGTCAACCCTTGTCGCTCCCACAGCTCCAGTCTTGCAGGTGCTTTTCCCAGGTCCAGTGCTTCTCCCCAGTGGAATCCCTGTGACTGCAGCATGGCTGGTGGAAGGCAGCTAACTGTCACTGGCTCGTGGGGGAGGTGGGGAGGTGCAGGTGGACTTGCAGGACCACCTTGAGCAGCTCTGAACTTAGAAGGCCAAGCTTCAGACTTCACTCTACGGGCATGGTGGCTTCATTCTGGGCTAGCTGGTTTGCTGGTCACCGTGGGCACAATGGTGATGGATGCTGTCATCCTGCGAGAGGGTGGCAGACTTCCGTTCCATGGAGCTACCGCCACTTTCCTGACGCAGTGACTCAGCAATTCATGTAATCTGCTGGACACAGATTACTGCACAGCTATGAGAGTCTGCATGCTCATTTGGGCACTGGTGTCTGCAGTCATGACAGCACTTGCTTAAGAATGTGTGATGAAAAGCTGAGATTGCAGGACTCCAGTCTAAGCCTTCATTTGTGCATTTCGATATTGGGTGGTTCCCGCAATGGAATCTGAGGCATCGACCATCAGATGCTGCATCCAGGTTGGCTCCTCAAGCGTTCTCATGGAGATGAATCACCTCAGCAGTGGAAAGGATTGACTCCAAGCTCTGAGTGAAGCCCCATGTCAAGTCGGTGCCAGACTCCACCATATGCTCCTTGACAGTGACAGCAGGAATTCCGGCATGCCTGGCAATGCACCAAGCATTTCATTGTGCGGGCACATCTGTTCCTTTTCTGATCATTGCCCCATTTAAATCGTGATCTGTGTCCCCTGCAGCAGAGCTTGTGTGTGATTCAGCCTCTGGACAACTGCCACCCATGCTATCCATTCACCCCTGCCCTGGCTGCAGGCCACTCATGTCCAGTGACTCACTATATGCAGATTGTGTCTCTTCTCTAAAAGGTGCATTGTGCCAGCAGCTAAGCTGTTGCTTTTGAGCGTGAGTTCAGCTGGTTGTATTTCATCATCATTAATAACCCACTCTGCTTGGATTTCATGCCCTGGAAGGTTAGTCTGGGCAGGTAAAAGCAAAATTCTGCGGATGCTGGAAGCTGAAACAAAAACAGAAAATGCTGGACAATCTCAGCAGATCTGACAGCGTCTGTGGAGAGAGAAGGGATCTAACGTTTTGAGTATGGATGAGTCTTCATTAAAGCTAGAGATGGAGTCAGATTTATACTATTATGAGGAGGAGGTTGCATGGAGCGATAGGGCTGGATGGGGGCCAGCGATAGGTGGAGATTGATAAAGATGTGGAGGACAGAAAGAAAAAAGAATGTAAATGGGGGTGATTAAATGGGCAGCACGGTAGCATTGTGGATAGCACAACTGCTTCACAGCTCAGGGTCCCAGGTTCGATTCTGGCTTGGGTCACTGTCTGTGCGGAGTCTGCACATCCTCCCCGTGTGTGCGTGGGTTTCCTCCGGGTGCTCCGGTTTCCTCCCACAGTCCAAAGATGTGCAGATTAGGTGGATTGGCCATGATAAATTGCCCTTAGTGTCCAAAATTGCCCTTAGTGTTGGGTGGGGTTGCTGGGTTATGGGGATGGGGTGGAGGTATTGACCTTGGGTAGGGTGCTCTTTTCAAGGGCCGGTGCAGACTCGATGGGCCGAATGGCTTCCTTCTGCACTGTAAATTCTATGATAAATTAAGTCTACGAAGGGTGCTGATAGTGGCGCATAAAGAGATTAGAATGTATGAACGGCAGAACAAAGGCGAGCAGTGTGTCAAAGAGCAATTAGGAACAAATGGTTCAAATGGGGTGGGGGAGGGGGGAAAATGGTGAGGGAAAAACAGATCAATGGAAGAAATGAAAATGAATTGATGGGTGGAGGAGAGAGTTCACAGTCTGAAGCTGTTGAACTCAATGTTAAGTCCGGAAGATTGTAACATGCCTAATTGGAAGGTGAGGTGCTATTCCTCCAGTTTGCACTGGGCTTCACTGGAGCATTGCAGCAGGCCAAGGACGGAAGTGTGGACGTGAGAGCAGGGTGGTGAGTTGAAATGGCAAGCGAAGGAAGGTCTGGGTCCTGCTTGTGGACGGACCAGAGGTACTTTGCAAAGCGGTCACCCAGCCTGTGTTTAGTCTCTCCAATGTAGAATAGACTGCATTGGGAGTAGCAAATGCAATAGACCACATTTAAGGAGGTGCACGTGAAGCGCTGCCTGACTAGAAAAGAGTGCTTAGGGCCTAAGATGGTGAGCAAGGAGGAGTTGTTACACCAAGGAGGGTGAGGTGCTGGGGGTGATGGAGGAGTGGACCAGGGTATCTCGGAGGGAGCAGTCCCTGCAAAATGCTGATAGGGGGAGTTAGGGGACAATGTGCTTGGTGGTGGTTGGAGTTGGTGGAACTGTCAGAGGATGATTCTCTGAATGTGGAGGCTGGTGGGGTGAAAAGTGAGGACAGGGGGGACCCTATCCTGGTTCTGGGAGGGAGGAGGTGAGAGCAGAGTTATGGGAGATGGATCGGACACGGTTGAGAGCCCTGGTGACCACAGTGGGTAGGAAACCATGATTTCTTTTTAAATTTAGAGTACTCAATTCATTTTTTCCAATTAAGGGGCAATTTAGTGTGGCCAATCCACCGAGCTTGCACATTTTTGGATTGTGGGGATGAAACCCAAGCAAACACGGGGAGAATGTGCAAAATCCACACGGACAGTGACCCAGAGCCGGGATCGAACCTGGGACCTCGGCGCCGTGAGGCAGCAGTGCTAACCCACTGCGCCACCGTGCTGTCCAGGAAGACATGATTAAGGAAGAATGAAGACATGTGAGCAGCACCGTTTGGAAAGTGGCATCATCAGGGTCGAGCGAGGGAACCGTGGTTTACCAAAGAAGTGGAATCTCTTGTTAAGAGGAAGAAGGAGACCTATGTGAAGATGAGGCATGAAGTTTCAGTTGGGGCGCTTGATAGTTACAAGGAAGCGAGGAAGGATCTAAAGAGAGAGCTGAGACGAGCAAGGAGGGGACATGAGAAGTCTTTGGCAGGTAGGATCAAGGAAAACCCAAAAACATTCTATAGGTATGTCAGGAATAAAAGAATGACTAGGGTAAGAGTAGGGCCAGTCAAGGACAGTGGTGGGAAGTTGTGTGTGGGGGCTGAGGAGATAAGCGAGATACTAAATGAATACTTTTCGTCAGTATTCACTCAAGAAAAAGATAATATTGTGGAGGAGAATGCTGAGACCCAGGCTATTAGAATAGATGGCATTGAGGTGCGTAGGGAAGAAGTGTTGGCAATTCTGGACAAGGTGAAAATAGATAAGTCCCCGGGGCCGGATGGGATTTATCATAGGATTCTCTGGGAAGCCAGGGAAGAGATTGCTGAGCCTTTGGCTTTGATTTTTAGGTCATCATTGGCTACAGGAATAGTGCCAGAGGACTGGAGGATAGCAAATGTGGTCCCTTTGTTCAAGAAGGGGAGTAGAGATAACCCCGGTAACTATAGGCCGGTGAGCCTAACGTCTGTGGTGGGTAAGGTCTTGGAGAGGATTATAAAAGATACGATTTATAATCATCTAGAGAGGAATAATATGATTAGGGATAGTCAGCATGGTTTTGTGAAGGGTAGGTCATGCCTCACAAACCTTATCGAGTTCTTTGAGAAGGTGACTGAACAGGTAGACGAGGGTAGAGCAGTTGATGTGGTGTATATGGATTTCAGTAAAGCGTTTGATAAGGTTCCCCACGGTCGGCTATTGCAGAAAATACGGAGGCTGGGGATTGAGGGTGATTTAGAGATGTGGATCAGAAATTGGCTAGTTGAAAGAAGACAGAGAGTGGTAGTTGATGGGAAATGTTCAGAATGGAGTTCAGTTACGAGTGGCGTACCACAAGGATCTGTTCTGGGGCCGTTGCTGTTTGTCATTTTTATAAATGACCTAGAGGAGGGCGCAGAAGGATGGGTGAGTAAATTTGCAGACGACATTAAAGTCGGTGGAGTTGTAGACAGTGCGGAAGGATGTTGCAGGTTACAGAGGGACATAGATAAACTGCAGAGCTGGGCTGAGAGGTGGCAAATGGAGTTTAATGTGGAGAAGTGTGAGGTGATTCACTTTGGAAAGAATAACAGGAATGCGGAATATTTGGCTAATGGTAAAATTCTTGGTAGTGTGGATGAGCAGAGGGATCTCGGTGTCCATGTACATAGATCCCTGAAAGTTGCCATCCAGGTTGATAGGGTTGTGAAGAAGGCCTATGGTGTGTTGGCCTTTATTGGTAGAGGGATTGAGTTCCGGAGCCATGAGGTCATGTTGCAGTTGTACAAAACTCTAGTACGGCCGCATTTGGAGTATTGCGTACAGTTCTGGTCGCCTCATTATAGGAAGGACGTGGAAGCTTTGGAACGGGTGCAGAGGAGATTTACCAGGATGTTGCCTGGTATGGAGGGAAAATCTTATGAGGAAAGGCTGATGGACTTGAGGTTGTTTTCGTTAGAGAGAAGAAGGTTAAGAGGTGACTTAATAGAGGCATACAAAATGATCAGAGGGTTAGATAGGGTGGACAGCGAGAGCCTTCTCCCGCGGATGGGGGTGGCCAGCACGAGGGGACATAGCCTTAAATTGAGGGGTAATAGATATAGGACAGAGGTCAGAGGTGGGTTTTTTACGCAAAGAGTGGTGAGGCCGTGGAATGCCCTACCTGCAACAGTAGTGAACTCGCCAACATTGAGGGCATTTAAAAGTTTATTGGATAAGCATATGGATGATAAGGGCATAGTGTAGGTTAGATGGCCTTTAGTTTTTTTTTTCCATGTCGGTGCAACATCGAGGGCCGAAGGGCCTGTACTGCGCTGTATCGTTCTATGTTCTAGAACAGATGGGACAGCGGCAAAAGGAGCTCGGTGAATGGGATGGAGTCCTCACAGGATGTGGGGTGTGAAGAGTTGTAGTTGAGGTAGCAGTGGCAGTCAGTGGGTTTGTAATGGATGTTAGTGGATAGTCTTTTCCCAGAAATTTAAATAGAAAGGTCAAGGAAGGGAAGGGAAGTGTCATTGGTGGACCATATGAAGGTGATAGAGGGGTGGATATTGGAAGCGAAATTAATAAGTTTTCCCAAGATGGGAACATGAAGTGGCATCAAAACATTTGTTGTTGTACCAATAGAAGAGTTGTGGATTGGGGCCGGAGTAGGACTAGAACAAGGAATGTTCCAAATACTCTATGAAGAGCCATCAAAACTCGGACCTCTGTGGGTTCCAATAGCCACCCCTTTGGTTTGGAGAAAATGAGACATGTTAAAGGAGGAATTGTTGAGCGAGATGACAAGTTCAGCCAGCTGAAGGCGAGTGCTTAAGGATGGGGGTTGTTCAGGCCTCTGTTCGAGGAAGAAGCGGAGAGCCCTCAGACCATCCTGGTGGCGAATGAAGATATAAAGGGATTGGACATCCATGGTAAAGAGGAGCCAGTTAGGGCCGGGAACTGGAAGTTGTTGCTATGATGTAAGGCATTGGAAGAATGACAAATGTAGTTTTGAAGGGACTGGCCAAGAGGAGAGGATATAGAATCAAGTTGGAAGAAATGAGTTTGATGGGCCTACTGGGACAGTCCTATTTATGGATTTTGGGGAGGAGGTAGAAATGAGCTATCCGGCATTGGGAGATTATGAGGTTGGATGCTGTGGAGGGAAGATCTGCAGAGGAGATGAGGTCAGTGACAGTCCTGGAAACAATGGCTTAATGCTCGGTGGTGGGGTCATGGTCCGGGGGTGGGCAGCGGTGGGAAGGGTAGAAGGAAGTGTCTGAGCAGGTATCAGTTCTTGAAAGGAGACCAGTTCATGGCTGGATGTAGGATGAGGGAAGAGGGGATGATAGCAACAGCTGCATACTTCCACCACCTGGAGTTTGTACATCAGTAGAGACTGTACGGCAAGGCGGTGGTCGGATGTGGGAAGGTGGATTAAACAGCTGCACAACTAGCACCCTTTAAAGTTTCAGCCCCCGCCATGGTCACAGCCTCAGTTGTAGCTGCTCAATGATTACCAGCACTGCCTCCCCCATGAGGGTGAGGGCATACAGCCTTGTCTGTCACCCGCTGCTTAGTGTTGCTGTTATTATTTAGCTGCCACCGTGTCCTGCAAGAGAGAGGGCAGTGTGTGAGTTAGTGTGCTGCAATGCACTTGGTTAATGTGCCTGTCAGGTGAAAGCTGGCAGTATGTGTAAGATGTGGGTGTGAGGATGTGAGCTGTGCTAAGTGTGTGAGGATGAGGTAAAGCTATAAATGTTAGGCATGAGTCATGGTTCATAGAGAGTGTTGGTAAGTATGTGAATGGGAGGTGATGATTGAGCCGTGGCTGAGGCTAATGGCTTGTTTTTATGAATATGCCATTTGAGATTACATACACTGGCCTTAATCATTTGAATTGAAATCATTAAAATGCTTTCTGTTGTGCATCCAAGTCCTCAGTGCGACACTGCTTGAATTGACAGAAATGGTTTCTGCTCGCACTGCCTTCTCCCATGACCCGGAAAACAGACGGGTGGACCTGTAAATTAGAGCATCATGCCGACTCCCAGCTTTACCCCCACTGTGATTTTGGGAGTGGCAGTGAAGGTGACTAGTGGGTCGTCTACCTGTGGTAAAATTGATGCCTTAACATGGGGAATTAATACACAATTAAGGGCCTCATTCCGCCACCATTCTGCTTTAAGATAAAGTTAAACTTGCAGGCAGCAGGCCAGTTAAATGGCGGGGGGCGGTATCAATTGCTGGGCTCCTGGTGCCAATCGCACGTCCCTCTCCAAAGTTTTACCTCCTCATGTCTTCCCACCTCCTGCCCGGTACACTCCTCCCCCTCGCTGGGGCCTGTCAGCCTGGCTGCAACAAGATCATGGACGTATCTGAATCGCAAAACACCATCTCCTTCATCTGTCTGTAGTACCAGTTGTGGCCACCACTCCTGCTGTCACTGGCAATGTGCAGAGTGGCCGATCTCCAATTGGCTGGAAGCTCTACGAGATGGGGCTTCCTCGGAGAGACAGATGAGAGTCCACCTCATACCAATTGCAGGGCTGTTGGCAGGGTGAGCTGGTAGAACAGAGGCAGACTCATCCCTGATATTTACACTGGGGTACTGAGCATTTCACCCTCAGTATATAATCCAGCCCTCAGTATCTGTCTGAAGAGTCTTCTTGTCACTTGTGGGAGGGTATCAAGCTCATCCCATCCAACCCCTGCACTAAGGCCTGCAGTGCAGAGTCTGAGAATCTGGGAGCACTTTCTTAGCCCCTGTGGTGCTAATTCCATTCTTCTCCATAGACTCTCTTCCACATTCAGTTCCCACACCTTTAAGAGAAGTGTGGTCTGGCTTTAATGTGGACCCCATCCAAAGGTGTGCAGCCACTGAGCAACACATTTAACTCTGGGCTGCGCGCTATCGGAAGTAGTAACATAGTGACAATGTTACTGAACTAGTAATCCAGAGACCCAGGCTATGGCGCCTGTGGGAATTTAAATTCAGTGAATTAATAAACATGAAATAAAAGGCTGGTCTCAGTAATGATGATTATGAAGCAATGGATTAGTGTAAAGAAACCCATCTGGTTCAGAAGTGCAAAGAGATTCATTTTGATAGGGAGAATGAGGACAATGTTATGCCACCCTGGGCAAGTGCGCGGTCAATTCCAGCTCCTCGTCCCCCAGAGTCACAATACAAGTGAATTAACCAATAACCTTATTAAAATTTTCAAAGTCTTTGGCCCTTAGCTGCCCAATGGTCACAGACACCATGTTTGTAGGTGGAAACACAATTACTGTTTATTTACAGCAAGAAAAATGATGAAAAATGCAGTAAACACAACTGGATAACAAGCAAGCTAACCTACTACCCCCATTAACTACCCCACCCTCTACCCACACACACAAGGCAGACAAACACCGAGGAGGAGAGGGTGAAATAAGAAGGATGAAGGTCAAAAGATAAGAGTCTTTGCTTCCATTTGTATTTCTGTAGCAGGCTCTCCTCATAGCACACTGGTTGATCAAAGCCTCTAGTTTACAGTTGGTGATGGTCTTTTTGCAGAGTCAGTACATTCATTCAGTAACGTACTTACAGGCAGCGGACCTTCTGGAGAGTCACTTTAATTTTTATTAAACTGGGCCTTCAACTCGGGGCTCACACTCAGGCCTATTTCTTTCTTGAGGCACTTTATCTCACATCAAACCCTGCTTCTAACATTGCAGTCTTGAGAAAATGGCACTCATACTTCCTCAAGAGAGTGAGAGACGTCACAGTGGCCTTCTGAAGAGCATTTAGCTGGATCTCCTGGAGACAATTAATTCGAACATGCCATCCAAGCTGCAGAATCAAAGGTGAAACTAAAATGGAACCTTGTGGCTCTGAGAAACATTCTATTGGGATCAGATCCAATCACCACATGTTACCAGGCAGAGCACAGCCTTTTGGGTCCAGATATTGGTCATCAGCCAAATCAATCAAACAAAATCAGCAAAAATATCAGCCAATCTGCAATTGCCAGTCTAAAACAGCACGGCCTTCTGGATCCTACTTTTTGAATTAAAGGTACAGGTTGCTTACAGGCTACTTTGCCTCAAAGTCATAGGTCCATTAAACATCCATGGATCAAAAATGTAACGGCAAAAATAAAAGAAAGGAGAAATAAGGGAATAAACAGGGACAATGCACAACAACAAGCAAGAAGAACCCTTACAACAGGCAAAATATAATGAAGGGTGCAATTCCAAAGGAGGGTTAGGGGGCAGATGGGGTTACAGGTCCTGAAATTATTGACGATGACAGATTGGGGAGATGGTAGTTTAGTGATTAAATCATTGGATTGGTAATCCAGAGGCCCAGGCAAATGCTTCGGAGACATGGGTTCATATGCTTTCACAGAGGTTGGCAGAATTTAGATTTAATTAATGAATCTGCAATGTAATGCTAGTCTCAGTAATGGTGACCATGACAAATATCATTAATTGTCATTAAAAATCTATCTTGTTCACTAATATAATTTTATTATAATCCCAGACTAGACCCCCAATAGTGGCTATGATACTGGACTGAAGCCCCAATATTTTAGTTTATTTATAAGACTGTGCTGAAAGAATGATTGTCCCATCAGCCACAGATCCCCCAGAGGACACCCGCCAAGGGCATCAAAAGCCATGGGATGAGATAAGCAGCTGGCAGTCTCCACCTCTGATGTGCATTCTGGCGAAACACCTAAATGTAGTGGTAGAGCTAGGAGGGCCAAGCACGTTGAGGATCACTGAGGGCACTGGGGGAGGGGGGGGCTGGGGGTTAGGTAGGGAGTGGGTAGAGGGGGAGGTTGTGGGGTGGGGTGGAGGCGGCACCATCCGGAATGGGGTATTGTACATTGCATAAAACTCTTATTTGCACAACCAATATGATGTCTCTGTCACTTTCTTCCACAATGCTGACCGACCTCCGGATCCTTTGCCCATCTCTCCAGGCATCTCCCCCTCCCCGTGGTGCTCATCCACCCTCCGGCCATGGACATGTTCCCGTGGACACGATCCAAGGGTTGGCATGATGGTGCCGCGTGCGGTTGCCCCATGGTTTCCCCCCAGCACCTTCCCCCACTCCCTCATGGCGGCCCACCCATGTAGAGGGTCCCACCCCCAGGCAGGCTTCCCCCCTGCGGAGGGTCCAATCCCCAGCCGAGCTTCTCCCCATGCCCAGCCGAGCACTGGTGTGGCAAGCCTAGCACCTCCGGAATCTTTGCCTGTGAGCAAAGATGGCTACTTACCTCCTCGGCTCCCCACAGAAGCCCTTCCACCACCAGTTTCAAGTTTTAAAAAATGCATACTATTCAGCGCCAGCATGAACACTTTCTGGAGAGGCCGATGAATGACGGGGAGCTGTTGGATATGGGGTCTGCTGTTAATTGTATGGAAATAGGCTTGAGTGGTGACAATTGGTTTCTCGCCACGCTATGGCATGATTGTGATTTTGCATATAGGAGCAGGCCGGTTGCATCGCAAACTGTTCACCGCCTGGCGCAGGTCTCATTTTTGGCCTCTCCCACTGTCCACCGGCCTCATTACTTTTGAGCAAGAGCGCAACGAGGCCGGAGAATCGCTCCCAAAGAATTTACAGAAAGTAACAAAAGGCATGTGAATGGACAAATATAAGCTTATTATTGAGAAATATATCTATTTGCTGATCTATTTAATTATTTGGTGAAAAGCTTTATTCTGGATAATTTCAGTTGCTAAAAAGAAATGGTATCACTTTTCCAAAAAGCATTTTAAATAATTTGGTTGGTTCATTGGTGAAATGTGACAATAAAAATAGCAATTGATACGTGATTTTGAAGTGTTTACACTGAGTTTCTCACAATGACATATTGGCAGATTGATTTTTAATTCTAAATACAAGATCTAGAAAACAGGGTAACTTCGGCAGAAAGTGCTGGCAAAGCTGTCAGTAGTGATGGGTGGAATGCTGAAGTCATTTTGTAAGCTGTATGGTGATATCCATCAGCACAATCATATTCAAAGTGATTATTTTGAAGAAAATTAGGTGTGGGAATATATGCAAAGTAACTGTCCTGAGGAAATTACTCCAACGTTACGAATACATTATGAGAGGAACTACAACGGTGCTTCAGCATGAAGCTTCCACAATTTATTTTTAAATCGCAATTATTCAAGAAGGCTAGAAAATACTTGGTGAAATTCAAAACTGCAAGGAACGGTAGAGGTAGAAAACTGGGAATTATAGACCAGTTATTTTTCTGTTGGTAATGAGTATGATACTGAACTCTCGCGCAAAATAAATAATTCAGGATTATCTGTCAGGATGAAGGTTAATAAAGAGGAACGAGAGTGGATTCATGAGACTCAGATTATGCCTAACAAATTTATCGGATTATTTTTGAGAATCTGACAAAGCCAGTTTGAGGTAATGTCGTTAATGTTGTGACTTTCAGAAGATATTTAGCACAGGTCAATACGTGAATTTAAAGGTGAAGTGGTAAACCGGCCTAATACATTTTTAAAAATAGCAAATAGTCATTGTCTATCCAGAATAAATCAAGCGAACCATGAATAATTTCTGGAGACACATAGAGATGAACCCTGTCTTACTCGTAACAATTACTGGTGACCTGAGCAACAGTGTTGTAAGGTTCTTTGAAAATGCTGATCAAATCAGGGAATGATAAGGTGGGGGGAGCAAGTTGTGAAGACACAAGGCAACTGCTGACATTGAGAGAGTAGGTAAAAATGTGACAAAACATGAGGGGCTAGATTCTCCGATTTTCAGGCTATGGGAACAATGCCAGCATGGGAACAGTGATGTTTAACGACCAAAAATTTAGCGCAAAACGGCCACCGATCCTCCGTTTGGCTGGAGGCTAGCATGCAGACAGCGTAAAGCACCTGACTCTTGCTGCCAATACAGCCAGAAAATTGCCAGCTTCATGGCCGTGCATGCGCAGCCGCCGTGCCATGCAACATGGCATCAGCTGCACGCGGACCCAGCCTGCGAAATAGTGCTTCCTTTTTGGGCGGCTCGTGACCCCTGGACCACCCCCCCAAAGAATACCAACAGCCCACCCTGCCTGCGGATCGGGCCTCCGCCGACTGTGGCGCCACTGGACTGAGTCCGCAGCCGCCCACCTCCCATGCCGAGTTCTTGACAGGTAATACCATGAGAGACCCACGGCATCGGGAACTCGGCCGGTCGGAGGCACAGCATCAGGGGGAGGGAGTCAGGCAATGTCCTGAGTCCATGATACGGCGTGTAGCGTACACCTAGAACTGTGGAGCACCGCGAAAGCGGCGCCACCCCCAATTTCGCCGCAAACTTTGATTTTCTGGCTGGGAATGCTGTGCTGAGCAGCTCACCTCCTGACTCCCCTATGCCTGTTGAAAAGCCAGGTGTATGAAATACTGTACACCTGACTGGATGAGTGCATCCCAACAACATTCAGGAAGTTTGACAGAATCCAGGACAAAGCAATCCACCTGATCAGCACCTCATCCGACACCTTGAACATGCACTCTCACCCGTGCAAATTGGCGTTGGTGTGTACCATCTACAGGATGTACTGCAGCAAGTGAACCTTTGACAGCACCTTCCAAAACAGTGACCTCTACCATCTAGTAGAAAAAGAGCAACAGATGCATGGGAACACCAGAAACTGGCAAGTTCTCTTCAAAGTCACGCATCATCCTGACTTGGAACCATATCACTATTTCTTCACTGATGTGGAGATGCTGGCGTTGGACTGGGGTGGGCACAGTGGACGGTATTCTCCGCTACTGGGACTAAGTGCCCACGCCATCGTGAACAGCGTCGCGTTTCACGACGGCACGAACAGGTCCCGGGCACAACCTATTCTGGCCCCCACAGGGGACCAGCACGGCGCTGGAGTGGTTCACGCCACTCCAGCGTCCCGATGCGGCACCAAATGGCAGCCGCGCCAACGCGTGCATGCGCAGTTGGGGCAGCTCAATCCTGCACATGGGCGGTTGGGCCGCACCATCCTGCGCATGCGCGGGGAACTTCTTACGTGCGCCAGCCCCTCACCAACATGGTGCCGGCTTTCTAGGGCTGGACGCAGAAGGAGGTAGGCCTGGGGGGGGGGGGGGGGGAGTCCGGCCCGCCGATTGGTGGGCACCGATCACGGGCCAGACCCGATCGGAGGCCCCCCCCTGGTGAAGGAGCCCTCCTTCCCCCCTCACAGGCAGCACCCCCCCCAGCATTCCCGCACAGATCCCGCATGCAGCGACCAGTAGTGGACGGCGCCGGCAGGAACCTGTCATGTCAGGGCGGCCGCACGGCCCATCTGGGCTGGAGAATCGCTGCTCAACGTTTGCGACGATTCTCCGAGCGGCCCGGTGCGATTCGCGCGGCGCTGGTTTCGGGGGGTGGGGGGGTGGGTGGGAGAATCGCATGTGGGGGTCGGGGGGGCGTGGCACGATTTGCGTGGCACCCCGGCGATTCTCCCACCTGGCGTGGGGGTGGAGAATACCGCCCAGTAAGAAGTCTAACAACACCAGGTTAAAGTCCACCAGGTTTGTTTTGAAGGAGCTGCGCTCCAAACGCTAGTGAATCAAAACAAACCTGGTGGTATTTAACCTGGTGTTGTCAGGCATCTTACTATTTCCTCACTGTTATTGAGCCAGAATCCTGGAACTTCCTGTCTACACCACATGGACTGCAGCGGTTCAAGAAGGCAGCTTATCACCACCTTCTCAAGGGAAATTAGCGATGGGCAGACAACTTTGGCCTTGTCAGTGATGCCCACATCTCTTGAAATATAAACGATTGCACCTCTGATAGCAAGGTTGTATTCTCTGATTTGATATTTCATTGAAACCCTACTGTGGTCATAATAATATTGGCAGCCAAGGATAATATAGTGGAGGAGGTGAGGGATAATAGTAAGATACTATTAGGGCAGCACGGTAGCATTGTGGATAGCACAATCGCTTCACAGCTCCAGGGTCCCAGGTTCGATTCCGGCTTGGGTCACTGTCTGTGCGGAGTCTGCACATCCTCCCCGTGTGTGCGTGGGTTTCCTCCGGGTGCTCCGGTTTCCTCCCACAGTCCAAAGATGTGCAGGTTAGGTGGATTGGCCATGATAAATTGCCCTTAGTGTCCAAAATTGCCCTTAGTGTTGGGTGGGGTTACTGAGTTGTGGGGATAGGGTGGAGGTGTTGACCTTGGGTAGGGGGTAGGGTGGTCTTTCCAAGAGCTGGTGCAGACTCGATGGGCCGAATGGCCTCCTTCTGCACTGTAAATTCTACTGTAAATTCTATACCATTTGCTAGCAACTGCCGAAGCATCTATATTGTGACTATCCAGTACAACTGGTTAGGACTGGCTGTGAGAATGAGTGCCATCAGCAGGACATGTGGTCAGCCTAGAATGGGATTCACCAACCTCACAAAGGCAGCAAGGTTTAACACAGCTCTTTTACTGTCCACCTTTCTCAACGTAGAATTTCATAGATTTACAGAGCAAAAGGAGGTAATTCGGCCCATCGAGTCTGCAATGGCCTTTGGAAAGAGTATCCGACCCAAGCCCACACCTCCACCCAATTCCCGTAACCCAGTAATCCCATACCACCTTTTGGACTCTAAGGGCAATTTAGAATGGCCAATCTACCCAACCAACACATCTTTGGACTGTGGGAGTGTGGTGAATGTAACTCCGTAATTCGCACTGTATTGTATATACATGAGACCATGCATTGATAAGCGCAGTTGCGTTGCCCGACCACTAGGGGGAGTAGCACTGGGAATGCATAGGAGTTTGTACAGGGCTCCACCCTTGGCTCCGCCCACGACTCCTTCCCCTGGACTGCTGTATAAATACCAATGCTCAGAGCCAGTCGTTCAGTTCATCGAGAGTTCAACGTGGAACAGGCTGGCCCTGTTGTAAGTAGATTAAAACCACTGTTCATATCTTAAAGCACGTGTCTAGTGAATTGATGGTTCCATCAGGGAGGAAACCGGAGCACCCGAAGGAAACCCTTGCAGACACGGGAGAACGTGCAGACTCCGCACAGCCATTTGTTGACTTGCATTTTCCTATCGACTTTCTCTGGGATTTTGCACTGGAATGTACTGTAAATTAGAGAGCGTAACCATGCAACGTCTTCTATTGGGCAACTGGGACCTGTGTGAAAAGGATGAATGACGGATGAAGAATTGAGGATTGTGATCTGGAATCTGAGTAAGCAAGTGTAAGATGGAATAATGAATTCAATGTGAAGTCATGTGCAGAAAGTGGTACAAAGAGAGTTAATGAAAGATTGGGTTAGGAGACAGAAAGAACAAGAAAAAATAATCACTTTCATTTTTAAAAATCTCCAACAATAATTAAAATCTGAAGAAATGAGACTCCACGCTTTTCATCATCACACGGGTTTTCTGACAGTAGGTGAGGCACACCACAGTGTTAAAAGGATAGTAATACTGGAATGGACAAACCCTATCTTGTGAGATAAGTACGGCAACTTCACGCTTTTTCATGCAGTAATGAGCCAGACGGTTATGCGCTATTTTCGGGAAGGTCATGGAAGAAGGTTTCATCTGAGGCAGCAGATTTAGGATTTCTGTGTTTGCTGTGAATGTGTGGTTACTGGAGTTTACAGCTAGTGCTGCTGGCCTGATTGTTATTACTGCAAAATACATTCCTGTCACAGTTCAGGAGAAGTGAAGCTCTCAAGAAATGTGGAAAGAATCATGAGAAGTAAAATGGTCAATAAAAGTGTCTGACGTATATTCTTCTTGGCTTCAACATAGCATTCAGAGCTGACACAGCACTAAGGCAAATTGCCTTGCAGAATTAACAAAGCAACCCACACAAAAGTGAAGAATGTCAGACCTCTCAGTTAGCCTGCATTGTTTCCTTTAATGTATCAGGACACCTTTAAGTGTTTGGATTTAATATGGATTATTTTTTATACTTCCAATCCACATAACCTTCTTATTGTCTGCATTTGGGTATAACACTGAGAAGAGCAATTTTCATTCATTTAGTGTTTTTAACATTAGAGCATGTCTCCAAGTGGTTGAATGGAACGTTATGAGGCAAGATTTGTCACTATGCCACAGAAGGCAAAATTAGGGCAGATAACCAAAACTTGGTGAATGAGGTAGATTTTAATGAGTGTCTCTGAGGATGAAAGAGTGGTAGTGAGGTTGAGGAAGGGAATTCCAAAGATTATGGGGCAGCAGGGTAGCATGGTGGTTAGCATAAATGCTTCACAGCTCCAGGGTCCCAGGTTCGATTCCCGGCTGGGTCACTGTCTGTGTGGAGTCTGCACGTCCTCCCCCTGTGTGCGTGGGTTTCCTCCGGGTGCTCCGGTTTCCTCCCACAGTCCAAAGATGTGCGGGTTAGGTGGATTGGCCATGCTAAATTGCCCGTAGTGTCCTAATAAAAGTAAGGTTAAGGGGGGGTTGTTGGGTTACGGGTATAGGGTGGATACGTGGGTTTGAGTAGGGTGATCATGGCTCGGCACAACATTGAGGGCCGAAGGGCCTGTTCTGTGCTGTACTGTTCTATGTTCTATGTTCTATGTTCTATGGTTGAGGCAGCTGAAGAGATTTCCAACAATGGAGTGATTAAAAGCACAGATACTGGAGGGGACAGAATTAGATGAGTCAAGATATCGAAGAGTTATGGGACTGATGGGGATCACGTTGATAGGGAAAGGCGAGGCTATTGATAATTTTAAATCACAGATGAGAGTTTTAATATTAAGCTGCTGCTTAACCAAGAATAATGTGAGTCAGCAAGCACAGGGAAGATAAGTGAGAGGGGCCTGGTGTGAGTAAAGACACAAGCAACATCCTGGGCAAGTCAGATCAATTATCCTGAGCAAACATTTACCTGCTGGTAAGGAGCCTGGATCTATGCAAGGTAATTCATGGTCAAGAAAGACAATTTTATGTCATGCTCAGCTTAAATTATTATAAATACATATGTGAAATTCTTGAACATAGTTGTGGAGACCAGCAGTTGGGTGCCACTATGGAATAATTAGGTTCAGAAAAAAATGGCCAAAGAATTTTTCAACAAATGAGCAGAACAAGATTTTTTTTGCAACATGTCAGAAAGTACAATGTCAGAAAGCTTGGATACAAGAAGACGAAAGAGAATGAACATGACTGCGATTTCTAAACATGATGCAAGGTATTATCCCATTGCTTGGTACCTTTAGATGGGGGGCGGAGGTTTATTTCAAAAGAAGCAATTCAAGAGCAATTTGTAAAAACAAAATAATCAGCCAACAAGGTTTCCTGAAAGACTGATCAAATATATTCAAATTCCTTGAAAGTAGAGGAGAGTAACTTGACTGATATTTTAATGTCAGTTCTCAGGAACCCACTCAAACCTGTAAGAATTCAGCTATGGATTTTATACACACCCAAATGGGTTAGTGATAACCTTACATGAACTTCAAGGGAAAATCTTATAGAGACTGGATTGCATTGGAAGCAGATAACTTCAGGAATGCTGAGTGCATGGGTAACCTTACCTGACACTATGCTGAAAGTTGGCTCCAGGTGTTCTTCTAGCAGGTGGTACAGCTCAGTAGCTGGCTCCCTACTAACCTGAAGTCTGTTCAACCAGTTCCCTCAGTTCTTTGCCAATTGGATATGCCAAGATCTACAGATGTGCTTGATGAGATCATTCCAGGTTCAGCCCATTCTGGCTGCGTTATTTTCTGATCTTCCTGTCTTGCTTTATTTCTTCTTCCCCCCCATAAAGCACGAGGTACAATGATTAGGTTCTTTCCAGATGTTCTGCAGAAGGAAGGCAACAGGGACTTCTCAAAGGGCATGGTACCTGTCGTAGCTTCCAGCGGTGCACCTCGGGATGATAGAGTTTGTGAGAAATAGTTCACATAACCCTTCCTGTTTATAAATTGACATACTGTGTTCCATGAAATTTGTAGCAAGGACTCTGCTGCTTCTGCCAGCAACAACAACGTATATTCATATTGTGCCTTTAACGTAATGAAACATGCCAAGTGGCTTCACAAGAACATTACAAAACAAAGTATGATACCAAGCCACGTAAGGATCTTGGTCAACAAAGTAGGATTCAAGAAGGGTCTTAAAGGTAGAAAGCAAGGTAGAGAATTGTAGGAGGGAATTCTAGAATTTGGGGCCTAGGCAACGTCTTGATCCAAGGAGAGCATATGCAACATAAGCTGAGCATTTTAAAATATGCAAAAGCTAAATGTTTTATATTAAACGCTTCAAAGCTCTAAACGGAATTTAAGAAGTACGTTTCGACTGTCTTTTCAAAGGGGGACTTCAAGCAGCATTGCTTTAACAAATGAATACAAAAGGACAGGTATATTGAAGGTGGCATTGGAAGGGGAAGTGATCCTGGTAAAGACCTTGATAAGCATTTTGTATGGAGCCTTAGAAAGGCTTCTGCTTAAAGAGATGGGAGGGATTGGTGCTGCATACAGCTCCAAGATGGACTAGGTGATACTCCACGCCCAAACCCTACTAAAGGTTCAGTGGATAAATCACCTCATTTTTCATACCTTAGCAGCAACTGCATTTGAGGTCCCCTGATAAAGACGTACAGCTCATAAAACCCTGAGTAAAATCATAAATTGGATTAAAAACTGATAAACTAATCAAGACATCGAGACAGTACGTTCACAGCTGCAATCCCTTATCAATTGAGATGTGAAGCAATGCAAAGTGGAGGCAATGTGTACAGGAAGAGAATCAAATGGAGTTACCTGAGAGGCTATTTCAGAGTGGTTTTAATGATGACTTAAGAGAATCGCTGGCTGAAGAGAACTTGTGGCAAGTGTCAGCACCTTCAGAAGAGGAAAGCATCGGCTTAATTATCTTAGTGCTTTCCAGTGAGCACAGAAACACGATCCTGATAGGGAAATGTTTCCCATGGCTTGCATTGACTTCTTGAATATTGCTTTAAGCTGAGGAGCCCCCGAGTGCTCAGAATGTCATCTGTATCTTGTCTGCTAATCCTGGTGAGGAGCTACATTGAACTCCGAAGCCAGTTATAATCCCTCGCAGCAGAAGTTGTGTACATCGCGACCTTTTGTTTTTTGGCAGCTAAGCTACCCAAATGTTAACTGTCTTCAATCTTAACAAGTGGCCACACTCCCACTATCAATTACACATAAAGAGTGTCTTGTTCTCTCATTGTCTCCAGATGATAAATGGGGCACATTCTGCTTTAACAATATGGACAAAATTCTCTCAGCCCTTTGGCTGATAGGTGCTCTGTGGCCCACGGAAGGAGCCAACCTAGCTTCAATGCTCTGCACCATGACTGACCCCATTCCCTCCTGCTCCAGGGCCTCTCTGCCTGGCCCCAGCTTTCCTAGATAACTAACTACTCTTTGAAGATGCCTCCATTTATTTGTGATGTAGCCTCAATGCTGGTTGTGGCTGAGGAAAGGCTGGCCATCTGATTATGTCCTTAATTGGATGGCAGATCCTGCAACAGCCTGTTAATTGGCTGTCACCAGCAAAATGGTGGCTGGTTTAGCTCACTGGGCTAAATCGCTGGCTTTTAAAGCAGACCAAGCAGGCCAGCAGCACGGTTCGATTCCCGTACCAGCCTCCCCGGATAGGCGCCGGAATGTGGCGACTAGGGGCTTTTCACAGTAACTTAATTGAAGCCTACTCGTGACAATAAGCGATTTTCATTTCATTTTCAAATGATGGCCAAAACTCCTGTTGCCTATCAGAGAAGGGTTGGTTCTGCCTTTTGTATCGGTAATAGGATTTCACCCTGAATGGCAAAATTGCACTTTCAAAGCTTAAACGGGGTGCAACACCAAAGGAGTACTGGTACACAACACCAGAAAGTCATAACACAGGTTCATTTGGCCATAGAAAAAAAAACCAAATCAAACTGTGGGTTTCATTTTCAGACCAACAGAAGTGAAAAGATCATAAGACCTTAAGATCACAAGAACAGGAACAGGAGTAGGCCATTGGGACAATTGAGCCTGCTCTGGCATTCAAAAAGATCATGGCTGATCTGATTTTGGCCTGAATCCACTTTTATGCTTGATCCCCACAACTCTTGACTCCCAGGCTGAAGAAAAATCTGCTTAACTTAACCTTGAATATATTCAGTGACCCACCTTCCACTGCTCTATGGGCAACAGAATTCCAAAAACCAAACAAATCTCTGAGAGAAGAAATTCCTATTCACCTTCATCTTGAATTAGAGACCTCAAGGGCAGGATTCTCCATTCCTGAGACGAAGTGTTGATTCCCGGTCAAGACTCGTGGACTTCCATGACAGCAAAGCTGGCGCCGTACCTGGACTAATTCCGCGACAGTGGAAGGGCTAGCACCGATGCCACATGAAACAGAATCGATTCCAATGAGAAACGGTGCGAGATTGACACTCGGAAGGCTGCCAAGCTGCGGCTGCATATGCATATTACACTCACCACACGCACTCAGCCCAGCCAACAAGGTGGCACTGGTTGCGCTGGAGCGTGTCCATCCCGCTGATGGGTCAGCTGGCGCCAGAGGGAACCTAGGATGGTGCCTTGGGGTGACTCATATGACCCGTGGCCTTAAATTCTCAGTGGGTAGTCAGCGGCGTGCGCAGCTACATGGCTGCCGTGCAGCCTGCGGCAATGGTGTTCCATGCCCGAGCACTCTCACCCCACAGCCCAACTCCTAGCCACACTCCCCCCCCCTCACTACTCCCCCCAGCCCTGCCAGAAGCCCCCTGGCCAGCGGCACAGTGTCAGCAAACTATGACAATGTCGGACACTTTCTGGATCCCCTCTCTTTCACGATTATTAAAAGCACAAATGAACCTCGCCGTCGGGAATTCACCCCAGTGGAAGCGGAGCATCGCGGAAGCCCCTGAGAATACCAGGTCAGGCTCGTTAATGATATGAAAACGATGTTTACTGTATGTGCATTCTAGAACACATTGATGCCACTGTTGAGGAATTGTAATTTGCTGTGAAACCGACGCCTACCACGATTTTGGTGTCAAAACCGATTCTCTTATGCTTTCCTCATAAGAGAACTCCTTAATCCCAAGAATCAGCTGAATGAATCTTCTCTGAACTTCCAATGTGAGTATATCCCACCTTTAAGGCAACCAAAACTGTACACGTGCTCTTGGTGTGGTCTCACCAATACACTGGACAGCTGTAGAAAGACTTTCCCACTTTCATTTTTAATTTCCCGCAATAAAGGTCAATATTCTATTTGTGTCTTCCTAATTATTTTCTGTAACTGAAGGTGTCTTTTTGTATTTCATGTACAAACATGTGCAGATCCTTCGATAATGCAGGATTTTGCAGTCTCTCTATTTAAATAATACTTTGCTTTTCTATTCTTGCTGCCAAAGCGCACAAATTCATTATTGCCCATACTACACTGCATCTGCCACATTTTTGATGCCTCACTTGCTTTGCTTGCTCTTTGGCTGAAATTTTCCAGCCCTTCCCGCTGGTGGATTCTTCAGGTTCCACCGATGGTGACCCCACCTGCCTCTCGCTATGTTCCACAAGCAGTGGATAATGTGGGGCATGCAAAACCCTGCAGACATCGACGTGGCCGGAAGATCCTGCTGCCTCGGCTGCCAGAAAGTACGATGCAGCAAGGGTTGGAAATCCTGCCATTTGTATCCTCCTCCCAACTTGTTTTTCCACCTTTCTATGTGTCATCAGCACGTTTGGCTACAATACCATCGGTGCTTTCATTGAAGTGTCATGCCCATATTTATAACTTCAAACATGGACTATGTCATGTTATTATAATGGGGGCCGATTTAGCATAGTTAGCTGGACAACTGGTTTGTGATGCAGAGGGATGCCAATTATGTGGGTTTAATTCCCTTGCTGGCTGAGGTTATTCATGAAGGCCCCGCCTTCTCAACTTTGCCCCTCGTCAAAGCAGCTAATGGTCACTGGGACTATGGCAACTTTACTTACTTATAATGACATAATACATTGGGCTTATTTACCACACAAGGAACAAGGCACCAATCGCTCATAAAGGGTTGGGTAAACAAAAGCGTTGTGGGTTCAACTCTTAAGACCAGGCATGTGAGAACAGTTTTACATTGGTATAAACCTTGAAAACAGCAAGGCTGTGTATGTATGTGTACTGTTCAATGCAAATGAAACTAAGAGTGTGATTCTCTGGCCTCCTTGCACTCTCACTCAATCGAAATGAGGCCAATGAATAATGGGAAAGGCCAAAAACGTGCCTGGGTGGGCAGGACGTTTCGGGTGTGGGGGGAATGGAGGATCTCGGCCTGGGAGCCACCGCTGTCTGTCAGTCTAACATCCTCTCACAATTCCTTACAGGTATTGAACGGAATGGATGGTATTTTGGACTCCGCAGAAGTTGCCCTATTGCTTCTGCTGGTAGGCTGGGCGACCAGACACTGGAGATTGTGGTGGCAGCAGCATCTGCAGAAGCTGGAGGCGGAGGCCCACATGCAGGGACCCACCCCACACCCTGAGGACCCAGCTGCCCATCAGGCCACGGTGAGACAAATGATGAACAGCGTGTGCCGTAGGAGACTCTACCTTAACAAAGAGACAGTGCAGCACCTGTATCATGTCCTCACCGACTTGGCACCACATGAGGTAGGAGGACATCAAGGTTACTGCCCTGAACCTTTACACATCTTGATTACTCCAGGGCTTGAACAGGGACATGTGTGGCATCTCGCAGATCACAGCTCACAGATGCATCCAACAGGTGACGGATGCCCTGTTTGCCCAGGCCAAGCACAGTACGAACTTTGACATGGACCAAGCCCAGCAAGATGCCCGGGCAGCAGGATTCTCTGGCATGGTCAGAATGCTGAGGTCCAGGGGCTTGTAGACCACATGCATGTTGCCTTGCACTCACCGGGCCATCTGGGAGTGCCCTAGTTTAACAGGAAGGGGTTCCACTCCCTGAACATACAGCTCATGTGCGACCACCACATGAAGATCAAGCACCTGCATGCACGCTTCCCATGGAGTGTGCATGACAGCTACATCCTGGGGCAGTCAGACATCCTGGCCTCTTCAATGACGATTCCAGGATGGGCGGCTGGCTCTTGGGGATAAGAAGTGCCCACTGAGGACCTGGCTAATGATGGCAATGCAGAGGCCAGAGACTGAAGCAGAGACCCAATATAACGAGGCCCAAGTGGCCACCCGGGCTATCATTGAGCGGTGCATTGGACTGCTCAAAATGCCCTGCAGTACATTGCCTGGAGGATCGCCCGCTTTGTGGTGGTCTGCTGTATCCTCCACAACTGGCACAGCAGCAGGTCAACGTGCTGGAGATTGGGGATGAGGACCATCAGAGGACCAGGAGGATGAGGATGATGAGGAGGCACCGGAACAGCAGGGGCTGCAGGAGGCCTTGGATGAACCGGAGGATCAGCCAGAGGCTGCAGGACAGGCAGCAATGAGGGTCCGGCAAGCCCGGAGGGCCAGGGAGTCCTCAAACCCACCCGTTTCACTTAGCCCTTGTCCATCATCACTAACTTCCCTAGACCCCCACACCCCACCCCCATTTCCCACCCTCCCAGGGTCTGTATTACATCACTCCAGGGTGCTGGTACAGTGTCAACACCATCAGTTGGTCACTGGCGAGGGCAGAGAGCTCAGTGCCAATGCTCCTCAATCCGTGCCATAGTGTGCCCGGGAAGGGTGGATGCGTGGAGAGATTGGCCAAGTGTTCGGAGGCTGCCCCTTATTGTGGAAGAAAGTAACAGAGGCATCATTCTGGATGTGGTGAAGGACTTATAATGTGTCACAGGTGTCGGACAATGCCCCACTCACCCGATAGTGTTGCCCCACACTCCCCATCACCCCTTCGCCCCCATACACCCCCTACCTACCCCCCACCCCGTGACCTTCTGAGCCCCCCCCCCCCCTCATTGCACCCATCTTACCTCTTCCGGTAAGAGCCCCCCTTACACCGCTTCTTATGGGTGAGGCACCCCTGGATCTGACCCCTGGGATGGAAAACCTTGCACCTGGGCATCTTGGCACCGCCAGCCTGGCATCATGGTTGTGCTCCTGCCAGCCTGGAAGTGTCACCTGGGCAACCTAGCAATGCCATCTTGGCACTGTCAGGGTGACTCGTGGCAGCACTGGGCTGACATTGCCAAGGCACCCAGGTGCCAACGGGAGCACCCTGCCCTGCTTCTGACCGCCCAGAGTTCTCTCATGGTCCTGGAGACCTCCCCCGCCAGCCCCCCCCCCCCCCCCCCAGCCAGCCACCCCCCCCCCCCCCCCCCCCCCCCCCCAGGTGCCGTAGCATCTGATCCACATTTGTGGAAAACCAGTGCTAAATGGCTTCCTGGCGAGTTCTCCTAGGCACGACCGTTAGGTCCCGGGCGGCGAGAGCATCCAGCAATCCCATATGATTTATATGTGCGAATCTGGATAATGCCAGTGTGGGCAAAATGCAGATTGTGGGGGGGCGGCATTTGGCGCAGCGGTTAGCACTGGGACTGCAGCACTGAGGACCCAGGTTCGAATCCCAGCCCTGGGTCACTGTCGGTGTGGAGTTTGCACATGGTCGCAGGCCATTTGACGCCAGTATCGGCAGCTGGAGCTGAAAAGCCACCTTTGAGGGAATCCTGCAGTTATCCTGATTTCTGACTCCAGGTTTTGAACACAACTGTCTACAACTCAAGAATAAAAAATACTTATTTTACTGGGCTGCAATAGTGCCAAACCCATGGGGTGGGATTCTGCATTGCCGGACGCCGAAATTGGGATCGACGATTGGGCGGAGAATAGCTCCCGACGCTGAAATCATGTCAGGTGCCGGTTTGGCACCGAATCCTGATGCTCCGTCCCCTCCAAATCGCCGTCATTGCGCCGCACGCAGTTGCGACCGCATTCGCCTCTTGCTATCGGCCCACCCGCAATGCTTCGCCTACAATGGCCCAAATTCCCGTCGGCGCGGGCCACGTATGGTCTCAAAAGTCGTGGGGCTGGCGTGGTGGCTGCGGAGTAAGAGAGAGGTCGTATGGACAGTGTCCAGCCCAGCCATCCATCGCTAACAGTCATGCTGCTGGCCGGGAGCTTTCTGTCGGGACTGGGGCAAGTAGTGGTGGGTGGCCTGGAAGTGGGCTGTGAGGTTGGGGTGTACGGGTACGCGGTCCAGCACATCCGGCGCCATCTTTTTGGGTGCAATCGGTGCATGGGTGAGGGGTGTACGTGTACACACGGTTGCAGCTTGTTAACCCTGCACGTGTCTAGCATGGACTCGCCGATTCTCCCACCGTTTTACGTGTGTTCTGCAGTGTTTCACGCGGCGCCGGAGCTAGTCCCTCACAGGTAGCGGAATCGGGGTGGGTGTTGCGCTGATTTGTCCATCATGGAACGCCATGTATCCATGTTGGTGTCAGCACTGATCCGCAGGAACGGAGAATCCAGGCCATGAAATATGAACTATTGTTCTTGTTCACAATTTCTTTAAGTACCATTCATTTTAACTTTGTTGTGTCACTGGATGTGAATGGACAGCATTTAAAGTTTTGGGCTGAAAGCTTGAATAAATAATCCTCTTTATTTAAACCCTCAAAAACTTGTTATGTTATTTAAATTGACCACACACTCTGGGGGATAAGAAACACACACACCTTCCTTTTCAAAAAATTACACTACTTATGGAAAGAAAGGAAAGAGGTACAAGGGTTTCAGGTCTCCCCTGTCCCTGTCTGTAACACAAATTATTCATATAGATCATAAATAGTTGAGGTCAGGGCAGCACGGTGGCGCAGTGGTTAGCATTGCTGTCTCACGGCGCCGAGGTCTGGGTTCGCTCCCGGCTCTGGGTCACTGTCCGTGTGGAGTTTGCACACTCTCCCCAAGTTTGCATTTGTTTAACCCCCACAACCCAAAGATGTGCAGGGGAGGTGGATTGGCCACGCTAAATTGCCACTTAATTGGAAAATATGAATTGGATACTCTAAATTTAATTTTAAAAAATAAATAAATAAATAGTTGAGGTCCAGCACTGATCTCTGTAACACTACTCGTTACAGTCTGCCAATCTGAAATTGACCCATTTATCACAAATCTGTTTGCTGTAATTTAGCCAATCTTCTATGCCTGTTACTGTATCATTCCCAACACCATGAGCTCTTATCTCATGCAATAATCTTTTATATGGCATCTTACGTAACACCATTGGGGGAACCAAATACATTACATCTACAGGTACCCCTTTATCTACCCTACTGGTAACATCCTCAAAGAACCCTAATAGCTTTGTCAACTACGATTTCAGAGATATTAAACTTGTATGGCATATCAGACAATATAAAATCACAGAATTGTTACGAAACAGACAGAAGTAATTTTGATCGTCATGTCTGCAATGGCTCTCTGAATGAACAATACACCTCATGCCATTCCCTGGCCTTCTCGCCATATTCCTGTGGAAACATAGCAACAGGAGTAGACCATTCAGCCCATCGAGCCGATTCACCATTCAATACGATCAGGCACGTAAATGACTGTTACCCTCACTACCTCATAAACCTTTTATGTTATTCATAATCAGAAATCTACCAATCTCTACTTTAAACATACTCAATGACTGAGCTTCCACAGCATTCTGGAGTAGAGAATTCCAAAGGCTCACAACCCTTTGTGTACATAAATTTCTCATCATCTGGGTCCTAAATGGCTTCCTCCTTTATTGAAATTGTGCCCCCAGTTCTAGGCTCGCCAGCCAAGGGAAACTCTTCGGCGGGATTCTCCGTGCCTGGTGCCGAAATCGTGTTCGGCGATCGGACGGAGAATGGGCTCCAATGCCGAAATCGGGACCTGCGCCGGTTTGATGCCCATCAGCCATGCTCCGCCCCTCGGAAATGGCTGCATCGCGTCACGCACCACTCTCCATTGCAACAGTGTTGACGTGTCATCAATAGGCTCTCCCACGATGCTCCGCCTCCGATGGGCCAAGTTCCCGACGCCGCGATGCACTTCAAACTTCTCTGCATTGAATTTAATCTGTCATTTGACCACCCCTTCCTTCAACTTGTCTATATTATTTTTCAAGACAGGTTGAGAGAATTGTTAATAAGGCAGAAAGTACCCGAGGCACTATTGTTCTCTAGTTCACAATACTTCCAAGTTGTGTACCATCCGTAAATTTTGAATTGGTGCCCTGCGCAAGAAGCCCTAGGCCATTAATACATACCAGGAAGAGGAAGGGTCCCAAAACTGACCCCTGTGGAATACCACTACAAATTGTCCTTCAGCCTGAAATACATCCATCGCCCATTACTCTCTGTTTCCTATCACTCGGCTAATTATGTATTCATGTCGCCTCTGTTCCTTTTACTCCATGCACAGTTCATAGCTTGGGTTTCCACACTATAAAAAGAGTACAGAGACATTGAGGGAGGTCCAAAAAAAATCACTAATGCTGAGACAAGAATTGAGAGAATAGACTAATCAGAACAATCCAAGTTCTTTCCAGCAAAAGTAAGAGTGAGGGTGTCTTGATAGAGATCTTCAAAAGTAGGAAGGGATTTGGTAGGATAAGTGTAAGGATGGTGTTTCCACTTGTGGGGGACTGAAAATAGGAGCCACAAATAAAAGATAGCTATTAAAAGTCGAATCAGGAAATCCGGAGAAACATCTTTACCCAAAGGGTGGTAAGAATGTGAAACTTCCCACAACAATAAGTAAAAGCACATAGCATAGGGGCAAAGGAAGCAAAATAAACACAAGAATGAGAAAAAAATAAAAGATTATACAGATACATAGGTGAAGTAGAATAGGAGGAGGCTCATGAGCAGCACAAAGACTGACGCAAACCAATTGTGCCTGTTTTTGTGGTTTACATTGTAATTCTATCCAATAATGGGAACAATACGGGAGCTATCATTCCTACAAAGTAGTTCCAGTGTCTGCCATTTTGGGGTGGCATGGTGGCACAGTGGTTAGCACTATAATCTCAAAGCATCGGGGATCCTTCTTCTATTCCGGCCTTGGGTGATTGTGTGGAGTTTGCACGTTCTCCCCTTGTCTGCATAGGTTTCAGTTTCAACCTCTGATAGTAACAATTTGCATCTGCCACATGGTTATGAGAAATTCTTTGTGTGCAGAAGTGTTACTTAGTCGCAAGACAAATGCCATTTAAAATATTTCTGTCTGGGACAACTCAATTTAAACAAGAACTTTGAAAAACAAAATGAAAGTATTGCGGTATTTGGGGCAGCACAATGGCACAGTGGTTAGCACCGCTGCTTCACAGTACCAGGGACCCGGGTTCGATTCTGACCTCAGGTAACTGTCTGTATGGTGTTTTACACATTGTCCCTGTGTCTGCGTGGTTTTCCTCCGGGTGTCCGGTTTCCTCCTAACTACAAATATGGGCAGGTTAGGTGGATTGGCCAAGCTAATATTGCTGCTTAGTGTCTGAAGATATGCAGCTGTGGTAGGTTTCTGGGATTACAGGGATCGGACAGGTGTAGGGATTCTATTAGTGGAGACGCCTCATTCCTTCCCTTGCTGACACATGGATCAGTTCCAGCATTTGGATCAGTTCCAGCATTTGGAAGAGAAGGACGTTAAAACCATTCTGTAACCTTTGTTGCTGCACAGATGAATTTTAAATTCCATTTAATTTTAAGAAATGTACGGTTCAATTCTGAAATCACAAAAATATTTGCTCAGAAAAGCATCATCATTAAATAAGAATAGGAAAAATTTACTGAGTTGATCGGAGTTTGGGAAATAAGGATTGGCTGGGATTTTCTGGCCAAAGATTGTGGCAGTGCTGGGATTTTCTGACCCACATCATGGCACGACCTGCCATGGGAGATTCAGCGGCCCAAAAGGGCAGTGACTTTCGATAGGAGCAGACGACTCCGGTGCCATGTAGGGCCAGTATGTTCCACCCATCGTCTGCATAAAACTCCAAGAAAATGATAGTCACATTCTATAAAGCTTTGGTGAAACCCCATTTAGAATACTCAAACTCAATGTCTCAATGAGGACAGGACAGACTGTATTCTCAGAGGGGCTCTCCTTAATTTATGTAAGGTGTATTAATCTCAGTTTTGGTTGGTAGCTGGGAGAGGTCTAAGAAAGCGTTGGATTGATGTTGGATACATTTCAGGTGTCCTTGAAAGCATGAGAGACAGAACATAGAACACACAGTGCAGAAGGAGGCCATTTGGCCCATCGAGTCTGCACCGATCCACTTCAGCTCCTCACTTCCACTCTATTCCCGTAACCCAATAACCCCTCCTAACCATTTTGGTCACGAAGGGCAATTTACCATGGCCAATCCACCTAACCTGCACATCTTTGGACTGTGAGAGGAAACCGGAGCACCCAGAGGAAACCCACACAGACACGGGAAGAACATGCAGGCTCCGCACAGACAATGACCCAGCGGGGGATCGAACCTGGGACCCTGGCACTGTGAAGCCACAGTGCTATCCACTTGTGCTACTGTGCTGCCCATAATTACAGCATCAGTAATTTGTTGACTTTGGGGCCCATTTTCACTCCAAATACAGATAAAGTGGGTAAAACTTTTGGCTATTACACCTTATTTTGATCAATGCATTGTTAGCACATATATTGTAATGGATTTACCAAACAACGCCAAGACTGCCATTGATTCCTGAATCAATCATTTTGTCAGAACAGAGAATCTGTTTAATTTGATTTCATGTTTGAAATCATGAAAGTGTTTTGTGGAGTTCTTTAAAAATAAATTGAGAGTACCCCATTTTTTTTCCAATTAAGGGGCATTTTAAGGTGGCCAATTCACCTAGCGTACACATCTTTTGTGACTAGAGGAGACTGGAGCACCCAGAGGAAACCCATGCAGACACAGGGAGAATGTGCAGACTCCGCACAGACAGTGATCCAAGCCTGGAATTGAACCCGGGTCCCTGGTGCTGTAAAGCAACAGTGCTAACCACTCTGCTATTGTGGTGCTCATGGAAATAATGAAGGGGCAGCACGGAATCATGGTGGTTAGCATAAATGCTTCACAGCTCCAGGGTCCCAGGTTCGATTCCCGGCTGGGTCACTGTCTGTGTGGAGTCTGCACATCCTCCCCGTGTGTGCGTGGGTTTCCTCCGGGTGCTCCGGTTTCCTCCCACAGTCCAAAGATGTGCGGGTTAGGTGGATTGGTCATGCTAAATTTGCCCGTAGTGTCCTAAAAAATAAGGTTAAGGGAGGGAGGGTTGTTGGGTTACGGGTATAGGGTGGATACGTGGGTTTGAGTAGAGTGATCATTACTCGGCACAACATCGAGGGCCGAAGGGCCTGTTCTGTGCTGTACTGTTCTACAAGGACCAATGTAAGAAGTAGCTATTTATTATTTACAGTTAACTCATATTTCCAATTGAAGTAAATGCAGAAGGTTTGAAATTACAGCGATCAAGCAGCCTAGAAGGCAAACAGGTTGACAACTGGGGCATTGTAATTAGAGTTGGAACGCAAATCTACAAGATTTCCATCTCATATAACAAGTGCCCAAATTCAAGTTGGAGAGGGTGGGCAGACAAGTCTCACATGAGCCCAACGTCATTCCTTCCCCGATTCCACAATATCCTAGATCTGTTGCGGGGGTCTATTATGCTCTACCTTAGCTTATTTATCAACCTGATAAAAACTCCAAGACAGCCCTAGAAAGCAGTAATTGTTCCCAGAAAGAAGCAATTACCATTAAAATAGTATCAGCTTACTCAATTAAGCGTCGATAAAAAAATGAACGGCATTGTTTCTTCGGTTTTCAGGCCTTGAAATCCTCCGAAAGGAGAATGCAGCCTCTCCAAGTTTCAGTGGCAGAATAAGGAAAGATAGCTTCAATGTGCCTGTCAAGACAAGGCCTTAATTATCTCCCCCCCCCATCCCCATGAGTTGAGTTAGCTATGAAAGACGAGGGCCGGGATTCTCCCCTGCCCGGCGGGGCAGGGGGTCCCGGCGTGTCGGAGTGGCATGAACCACTCCGGCGTCGGGCCGCCCCAAAGGTGTGGAAGTCTCCGCACCTTTAGGGGCCAAGCCCTCACATTGAGGGGCTAGGCCCACGCCGGAGTGGTTCCCACTCTGCTGGCTGGCGTGAACGGCCTTTGGTGCCACGCCAGCCGGGGCCGAAAGGACTTCGCCAGCCGGCGTAAGTCCGCCCATGCGCCGGAGCGTCAGCGGCTGCTGACGTCATACCGGCGCATGCGCAGGGGAGGGGGGTCACTTCCACCTCCACCATGGCGAAGGTGGAAGAAAAAGAGTGCCCCCACGGCACAAATTGTGCATGCCTGAACCCTGGCATGACTCCTGTCTTACCTGAGCAAAGATGAAAAATTCAGCTCCGTGACTAAAAATTTCCAGCCATTTCCAGGATTTCTGCCGCGATGGAGAAGCTCTCCGTTGTGACGAAAATCTGCGCCCATATTACTGAAGGTATCACTTAATCTATCATCTTTCTACTTGCTGTATCCCTGCTAAGCTATTTCAGGCATTATTGTATTAGGTTGTCACTTGCACTGTTTTACATTTGCTGTGTCACGGGGCACTTCCAGTTACAAATGAACAGTTAGTTAAAGTACTCAAACACAAACACATTTATTTTAAACTGCCTGCTGACTGGCATTTATTGAACACCATTTGGATGCGCTAAAGCAGGGGTGGGCAAACTTTTCCGTGCAAGGGCCACATTCAGAAATTCACAATTCACAAAGGGCCGCATAGTATATTAAGTAAAATAATTACTTCACCTGGTTATGATTCTGGGCGCCTCATATAGAACATAGAACAGTACAGCACAGAACAGGCCCTTCGGCCCTAGACGTTGTGCCGAGCAATGATCACCCTACTCAAGTCAACGTATCCACCCTATACCAGTAAGTAACCCAACAGCACCCCCCCATTAACCTTAAAAAAAATTAAAAAAAAAAAAAAAAAATTTAAAAAAAGAAAATTTTTTTTTTTTTTTTTAATGACTTGGTGGGCCGCAGAAATACCTTTGGCGGGCCGCATGCGGCCCGCGGGCCGTAGTTTGCCCACCCCTGCGCTAAAGTATTCTATAGCCTGTGAAATATCTTTCGGGTGGAGGCACTGTTGTTTTGTGGGACACACAGCAGTCAACGTATGCACAGCAAGATGTCTCAAAAAGCATCAAAATGAATATTAGGAATAACTAGTGTGTACATTGGGGTGGAAGGTTGAAGTTGAGATGTTACCACATCCCAAACCAACTCCCGGGGAGAAAGCAGGTTGATGGTACAATTTGCATGAGGAAAACCCCTTTATTGGTTTAGATTTGGGAGCCAATTAGCGGCTGCAGGTGGGCCAGATGAAGTGCCAGCTCAATTTAAACTCCCCATGGCAGCCATTATTGTAGCTCCTGTGAGTGCTGAAGGAGCACAGAGAAGACTGTAGTGCCACATATGAATATATGGCTTAGAAGCAGGATTAGGCCATTGTGCACCTCAAACTGCTTCTAATGAAATTATATCCTTTCTTAAATAAGGGGACACAAAATATATGACACCTGGGGTGGGGGAGGGGGAGGGGGGTGCTCTCAATGCACAAGTAACAACCTTGAAAAGGCTGTGAGGGAGATCCACTTCCTAGTGGGTGGAAGGAGGCCACCCATGAAAAAGAAGGAAGACTGGGCTAAGAGAGCTGTCACTGATCAGTGGCAGAGCTGCCATCACAATATTCTGGACTCTGTGCCACAATGGCTCATTGATATCCTGTGCCATGGCAAGATGAGTGCCACCCCAATCAATAGGCGAGGTATTTGGGCATTTATCCACTATCAGACACACAAGCTGAGGCAACCTGCTGCTCCTATGTATGGGAAAGATGTGTTCACAGACTACTTTCCAACCTGTCAGAATGACTGAAAGCCATAGTACTGATGACAAGTCACGTTGATTGATGCAGCTTCTGATGGAGAGGGGCAGATGTAATGGGCCACAGAGGACATCTTGCTCCCTTCTGTGCTTGTCAGGGAAAAGGACACATTATGCCCAAACAGATGAGGGGTATCATATTGAGAGATTATAACAGCACTGGAAGATCGATCGGAGGAGGTTCCCTGAAGAGGAGGGACTATAGCAAGATGTGAACTCATGTTGGGGATGATGATTAGAGAGGGCAGTCTGCCATTAAGGGGGACAATGAGCAACATCCAATCTGACAGCATGTTAAGTGCTGAGTTGTATTAGGAAGGCTCTGCACTGCAGTGACTTTTGATCTCCTAAACTAGCTCTCATCATCTCATAGTATGTCTCCCACAGGTGTAGACATCAAACCATTGACCTTCTCTCCCCACAGACTCAAACAACGTCTGACTTATCTACAACGATGCTGAAACTCCCTATGTGGCAGTATATGTCATGAAAACAATGTACTGTCTGTCTTGAGCAAAGTGGACATCTGTGATGCAGTGGTATGCAGCCATTTGTGAGATGCCATCAGGTGTTCACAGAAGAAACTACAGAGAGTGGTGAACACAGCCCAATCCATCACACAAACCCGCTTCTCATCCATTGACTCTGTCTACATCTCCCGCTGCCTGGGGAAAGCGGGCAGAATAATCAAAGACCCCACCTACCTGGCTTACTCACTTTTCTAACTTCTTCCATCGGGCAGGAGATACAAAAGTCTGAGAACAGGCACTGACAGATTCAAAAACAGCTTTTTCCCCGCTGTTACCAGACTGCTAAACTATGGACTGACTTGATCTCTTCACGCATGTTCACCCGATACATGTGTCTATGTATTTACATTGTGTAGTTTATGTTTCCCCTGTTATGTATTTTCTTTCATGTATGGAATGATCTGTTTGAGCTGCACGCAGAATAATACTTTTCATTGTACCTCGGTACACATGACAATAAATCAATCCAATCCAATCCAAGATCTTTGGAAGGAGACAAACACAAGCACTTCCAGGGGCACAGTGACTTTGAGAGCTACTGGCAGAGCATGGGGACCGATGGTGAAAAGCGTGAGGTCATCAGCCAGAGTCACAGATGCCTGCGGCCATCTGTTTGGCGAGTCGCAGTCCCCCGTGGCACTGGTTCTTGGTCATTTCCAATTAGCTCCTGTGGTGGAAGATCCTCTCCATGGCGTATCCTGCTCCCTATCTTTCTACCATGCCCTCATGATGCCCGGGGATCAGTCCTTCCTCTGGAGGGTGTTGCTACTGGAAACAAAACCTGAGAGGTGTGCCCCCATTGGTTGCTGCTGCCTTCCTTGTGCTCAGCTTGTTGCCCAGTTGCCCTTTGCTGTCTTGGCCTGTGCACTCATACCCCCATAGTCCATGAGGTCAACAACCCCCTGCACTGCCCGAGCACTGGCTGCCCTCCACCTGTGCAGTGCCAAGTCTCCAAATGGCCAAGTTCCCCTCTGCACTATTGAAACCTTTGCATAGAACATAGAACAGTACAGCACAGAACAGGCCCTTCGGCCCTCAATGTTGTGCCGAGCCATGATCACCCTACTCAAACCCACGTATCCACCCTATACCCGTAACCCAACAACCCCCCCTTAACCTTACTTTTATTAGGACACTACGGGCAATTTAGCATGGCCAATCCACCTAACCCACACATCTTTGGACTGTGGGAGGAAACCGGAGCACCCGGAGGAAACCCACGCACACACGGGGAGGACGTGCAGACTCCGCACAGACAGTGACCCAGCCGGGAATCGAACCTGGGACCCTGGAGCTGTGAAGCATTTATGCTAACCACCATGCTACCGTGCTGCCCCTAAATTGCTCTGAAGTAAGTCACTGGGGTGGCCATTACTGGATGCCCACTCTGTATCCATCTTCTTCCACAGAGAGTGCGTGCAGACTATGTGCCCCCATGAAACTCAACTCTGCCCACTGATTAACTCTTATTGAACTCTTCAAGCACCTTATATTCCTTTAATCGGGGGTAGGCAGGAACGCTGCCCCTCCCTCCTCCCCACACTGATGAAGATGGTTGGCGCTGGGAACAGCGTCGGAAATCTGGCATGCTAACTGGGATTTTGAGTTCCCATTCACTTTCATTCCCACTTCCGGGAGGGCCTGCAAATTCAGCCCAGCACCTCAGTCACTGTAGCACTCCTTCAATACTGCACTTAAGTTTCAGCGGAGATTATACACTCGTAAAAGCCTCTTCTGTTTCTGAGTTTACTGTGCCAAGCAGCATATTGACTTACCTTATAGCAGAGTTGTAGGAGTTATCACATATTAAGTTCAACCACAAGAGCTGTCAATCATCACTTGTCCAACTAGGCTAAATTGATCTACATTACAGATATATTATTCCTCTCTGGACTATTGGCAACTCAGCTGCTAAGTGAGCTTTTAAAATGATTTTAGTCAATACTAATTATCTCCAATGAGTTCCTGTTTAATTTATTATTTTCATCAAACACATTCAAGCTCCAGTCTTTGTTCCACTTGCCATGTGTTATTCATTGATCTAATGCAAGAAGCTTACTCATTGGTTATTATCAATTCATGTTTGTACTTGGTTAGAACAAAGTCACATGAAGAGTCTGATCATGTGATGTATTGATGACACCATGGGCCTTTTGTGCAGGCAAACAGACAGTCTATCCTAACAGCCTGTAGAGAAACCTCCTTTCCAATAAAGCTCTTGTCTGTTTGTACCTTTGTGGTTTGCAAGTCTATCCTTTAAAATACCACAAAGAAAACTGACAATGAGGAGGTGGGCATGACATTGGTGGACTCCTGGACAAGTAAAAATATATATAAAAATCGTCAATCCATGTGTTAGCATCCGAAAATGATTTGAAAGCTGAAAACTTTGCTATACCAAAGCTGAAGACGAGGGGGTGCCATATTTGAGTAGCAGCCATTGAAAGAACCAAAATTTAAATGTAGATTTTGGAGGAAACAACATGAAGAAAGAAGCTTGCCACCTGATCTTCTGGAAATATATGGAAAGCACATGGGGCACTGTAAGTAGCAAGTACCCTGCAACCGTAGTTTGGGGGTGGGGTGTTCCAAAGCTCAGAAGGAAACTGGATGAGTTCAGAGGTACCTTGTTTGAAAAAGGAAGTGAAGTCATTCTAAAAGTTTCATGGCACATCATGCTTACGCAAGCACTTTCTGTAAAAACAATGGTGTGAACATTTGGCAACGTGGAACAGTATAATGAGAACATGAGTAGTTGAGCTCAGATACGGAAATATTCAATTATTTTGTCCAAGTGAATAAAATTGCAGCAGATATTGTGGTCCCAACTTTCCTGAGTACAATATTCAGCCTCCTGCAAAGTCTGGTACAGCTAGAAAAGTCAAGCTCAAAAATGTATGATGAGATTGTGAAGATATTCCAGGGCCATTTCTCAACTAAACTTTTGATCATCACTAAGAGGTTCAGATTCCAGAAATGTAACCAGCTAATTGTTGAATAATCACACAATTCATAGCAACTTTGAAGAAATTAGCAGAATGGTGTGAATTTGGAGATATCTCAAATGACATTATTCAAAATAGACTAGTGCGTGGTGTAAAGTAAAAATGGGAAAATATATCATTTGAAACATGGAAGTCTGGCAAAACCTGACCTGAGGGTACGTGAGAAAATGTAGGGAAAAATCGCCGAAGGGTTAACAGCAGCTGCAAAACAAGGTTTTGAAATGCAGATAGCCTTTATCAAACAGGCATTAAAAAAACAGCTTGTGACTGCTCAAGCTGTAAAACTGATGCCTGCCTTTCAAGCTAAAGCAGATTGAACTTTTAGTTACATGAAGAGAAACAATATTTTGCACCTTCTTTCAAGTTAATTATTTTAGTAAGCAGCTATAAAAGAATTGCCAGGATTTTCAGTTGAATTGGGTGACAAATGTTCAGGTGTGAAATCTTGCTGACACCAGGTGAATATGGGAAGCTGGAGACGACGAGTACACGAGAGCACAAGTTAACCCCAAATCGGAGTCAGAGTTCTGACACGCTAAGGGCACTATTTGGTAATAAAGCAACTTTAGAAGTGTCAGGAACCAGATGTAACACCCCTCTAGGATCAAAGCATTTTTGAACATTAAAAGGGAAAAAATGTAATCAGAGTTTGATGAGCTAAAGTCATGCTCAACATGAATACATAGTCGTGTTAGAAATAATTAAGGTTAGAGGTACCTTGAACAATCAAGTGCAAAACAAAGTTACTTTACGATAATGTCATATAAACTTAATAACTGCTAGAAGGAAAATATAAACACTAAATCGGTAACAGCCAGCAGAGTCAGCTCTCATAGCTGCCCTCGGTCATGGGAAGGATAGAACACAGAAACCGAGCAGAACAGCGAATCCATCAGGAGAAAACCAAAAGATAAAGAAGAGAGGTTGTCAAGGTAGACCTGAAGGTCTGATCAACCGAACAGGAGAATCCAAAGAAAAAATCTTTTTACCCTTCTGTAGGAACAGTGATTTCATCGTTTAAAAGAAAAAAATATAATAATAAAATAACTTAAAGTTTTAACCTGAAACAGTGGTTATTACAAAGTCTACTTTACTTACTTATCAACGCGGGACCAAGGATCGATGCCACTAAGTATCAAGTAGATGAAATCTTCTGTGCAGATATGGGTTATACTGGGGGATAACTTGAAAATATAGATTGACCTGAATAGCACCCACCTCAGTCTGCATCGGAGTTAGGGAGTGAGAATCCCTGTTCACCATTTAGAATGACTTATTGACCCTTTTTGGTATAGGGGGAATTCTAAGAATAGTGGTGAGTTTTTAACTTCAGTGGTTAGGAAGCAAAGCTATAGAAAAAAGGTTGTTAACAGAAAGCAACTTCAATCTAAAGAAGGGTCTCTATGGAAACCCAGCAATTTAGCTTGAGCACGAGAATCCATAAAATATCAGCTGAGACTTGAACCTAAACAGAGGTTCAAAACTGTCACCGATGTGCAAAACCTGGGGGTGCAGCAGCAGACTACTTGTGCAAAGATATAAAATGCAGTAATTGTGGTAAAAAGGGGCACATTGAACGTAGGTGTTGAGGAAAGAAACAACAGGTTCCAAGTAAAAACTATAAAGAGCAAAAACTAGGGCTCAATTCTCCGCCTCACGCCGTCGATAATGGAGTTACTGATGCGGCAGAAAGTCCAGCGCTGTGAAGAAAACGAGAGCGCCAATCAGGTGCAATTAAATTTTGGCGGGAGAACATAGTCACCCAAATAGAGAATTTAGCACTAAGTGTATCAAATGGAAAACTGAATAGAGGGAAAAGGATCCAGGTTATACAAAAAGGGTGTGAAAAAGATCAGTCAGTCAGATGTCGATCTGTATTAGCCCTTACGGGTTCAACAAAACCATTACTGGATGACTCCTTTACTGGATAGGCAAACAGTGAAAATGGAGGTGGACACTGGCACAACATATTTGTTGGTGCCAGAAACTGTTCACCAAGAAAAATAATGGCACAGCACCTTAAAACCTTCAAAGATAATAGTAAAAACCTATACTGGGGAAGTGTTTCAGTTGAAGGGCCGCATTGATGTAAATGTGCAGCCAAACAGTCAAACCGTAGACTTGTCCCTGAACATTGTTAAAGGTAAGTATCTTATTAAAGGTACTTACGGGCGGAAAATCCATTCCGACGTCCAAATCAGTGGCACCGATGGTTTGACACTGGTTTTTGAGTCTCCGCCCCCTATGAAATGGTGTCATCACATCGCGCGCCGCATGGCATGGAATGCCATTGGCACGTCACCGGAAGGCCTTCCCTCGATGTTCCGCCCCCGATGGCGCAGTTGATGTGTGGTCTGAGCGGTCGGGAAACCGGCCTGGCGGCTGTGCACATGCCCAGTGCTGCCACACTTGGCTGGGATCTGTGCTGCTGGCTGAGGGGCTTCCACAAGGGCTGGGGGTGTAGTGATCCCTGCATAGCAAAATACATGATCAATATATGTAATGCTAGTACAGGAAATTGAACACTAGATGTCTCACAGTCAGGACCTATATTAATAGCTTTCCCGCTCTTTCTGAAGGAGTGTGTATCAGGAGTGCAGAGAGAACAGACATAGGAAAGCTAGAGAGAGAAATTATTAGTTATCAAAGCATTATATTGTATAATTTAATTAGTTATCTCTACAATTGTTTCTTTGTTTTACTAGTTGAGTATTAAATGAAGAACTCAATATTTATTTACATTACTTAATAAATTAGTTTATCTTTACAAGAAGACTACTGCTTATTTCAACAACTTGGCTGGTTCAAAAGAGTAATATATGTATTATACAAAGTACTATAACGGGGGCGACTGGTGACGGTTGGCCAGGGGGTGGCCAAGGGGCGGCCTGTGGGGCCGCATTTGGCAAGTTAGGTCTGCGCACGGCCGATGCCATGTTGTATGACGTGACTGCTGCAGGTCGTCGCCGTGCGCATGTGCGGCCAGGGACCCGGCCATTCTCCGGTCCTTTTTGGTAAGGAAGCCGGGAGTTTCACCTGGCGCCGCTGCCAGCCCCTCACCGGTCCCAGAATCAGTAAGGGTTCAGTGCCGAATCTGGCATCATAAAACGGCCGTGAATTCTCAGTTTCACATAGCCGCTGAAATGGAGAATCCAGCCCCTTACCTTTTTAAGACACTTACAAAGTAAGCCTTCACACAACTTATTGTGTCAAAAAATGGAAATGGGTGGATCAGTATAAGAAGGCATTCATACCAGCTAAACAGGGATTACTAAAGTCAGACGTCTTGACACACTTTGATCCAAAGTAACCCTTGCAACTGGCTTGTGATGCATCACCTTATGGGATGGGTTTCTCACATATTCCCCAATGTGAAGAGAAAAGGGTTTTCGTCAAGATCCATTGGACAAAACAGAAATGAACTATGCACAATAGAGAAGCTTTAGGTGTCATTTTAGAATCAACCATTTTTGACAACATCTATATGGAAGGAAATTTACTTAACTAATAGATCATCGACCACTGACAACGATATTTGGGCCACATTCCATCTCTAGCAGCGAGCCGGATGAAGAGATGGGCATTGCTATCGTCAGCATATACATTTAAGAGAAAATAGCATCAATCAAATCTCCATGGGGACATTGATGGATTCTTGGGATTACCTTTAAACAGCAAGAAATGTACCAGAACTAATCCAATACATGGTACTTTGTGGCAAGACAGCAAGATACAACCCGGAATTGAAGCCTTATGTTAATCAGAGATCCAAACTATTCGTACAGGCTAATTGTCTCCTCTGGGCATGGGGGACATCATTCTGCCATTGTTAAGGAAACATGTCCTAAATCAACTTTACAAAGGTCATGATGGGGCAAGAAAGATGAAGGAGCTGGCAAGAAACTGTTTTTGGTGGGCAGGGCTTGATAGCGAATTCGAGGAGAAGGTGAGCATGTGTTTGCCTTGTGAAATCTGCCGTCACGAGCGCCATTACACCCAAGGGAGTAGCCAGAAGGTCTGTGTTAAAATGTTAAAGAGTTTATGTAAATTATGACAGACCATTCGAAGGACAAATGTTTTTCATTGAGGTACACACGCACTCAAAATGGCCTGAAGTCACCATTATAAACGTCTTTGAAGAGGACCAATAGAAAGTCTGGGTGAGATTTTCGCTAGCTTTTGTCATCCTGAACAACTTGTTTGTGACGATGGTCCACAGTTCATCTTGCAAGAGTTCACCAATTATCTAAAGAAGAACGGAATCCAATATATCCGGTCCGCTCCTTATCATCCTGCCACAAATGCGCTGACTGAAAGGTTTGTCCAGACAATGAAGCATTTATTGAAGGCAACTCTTGAGCAAGGATCATTGTCTCAACAACTAAGCCAAGTCCTGATGACATTCAAGAATACAACATATTCGACAACCGAATGTTCTCCGGCACTACTCATGGTAAAACGTCAGTTATGGAGAGTGTTTGATTTGCTGAGTCGCCTAAGGCAAGAGAAATTGTTGAATCATAAAATCTCTACAGTCCAGAAGGAGGCCATTTGGCCCATCGTGTCTGCACTGACCCTCCGAAAGAACACCCTACTCAGACCCATTACTGCGCCCCAACCCCGTAACCCCATCTAACCTTTGAACACTAAAGGCAATGTAGTATGACAAATCCATCTAATCTTCACATCTTTCAGGGAAATAGCAAAGTTTAGTTTTGCAAACCACAAGCTGGAATACTTCAGCACTCTGACCAAGCCCAACCCCCCTGGGGGCCCCCCAAACACTGGGGCAGCAACTCCCATGCCATTGAGCTGCATGCCTAAGTTGGAAAAGGTTATTCACAACCTCAGATCCCCCCAGTAGCCATTACGGCCTCTTCAGGTTTTTAAAAAGGAGTACTAAACGACGCCCACATAACTTCTCGCTGGGGAGCAGATTAATTCCTGGGAGGCTGTTACATTCCACTTCAGTCTCACTAATTTTATGGAAATTGTGGTCAATGATATGCAGGCCAGGCAACACGGTGGCACAGTGGTTAGCACTGCTCTCTCACGGCGCCGGGGTCCCAGGTTTGATTCCGGCCCTGGGTCACTGTCCGTGTGGACGTGCCTGGGAGACATCGACTGGGCACCGTTTAGTACTGATCCACACAAACATGAACCAGGTGTAACGGCACCTGGGGTTCCCCAGTCCATTTGCAACCCCTGCATGGGGACAGAGCAGGGTGGCACCTGTGCATCTTGGCAGTGCCAGCTCAGCAACTTGGCACTACCAAGATGGCACTGCTAGACTGCCTGGGTGGCTCTGCCCGGCTGGCAAGGACCAGGGTGCCATATGAGCAGTGCCCAGATGCCACAGTGGCACTATCAAGGGTAATCGCCTGAGGGGGACTATGCCCATAAAAGGGGGGATGAGGGGGTGCATAAAGGTTGGGGATGTGAAGGATGGAGGTCCTGAAAAGGGGGGCCCTCAGTGATCTGATAGTATGTTGTCTTCACTTAAGGGCTGTGGGGTAATGCCCATGTGTGCAGGGGGTGTTATTGTCCATGGGTTGGGGTATGTGGTGGACCCTCAAGATCCCTTAGTGATTGAGGCACTTTTTCAAAATGATGGAGGATCTTTGAGGAGTCGATGTCACCAGTGAGTTCAGCTCCATTTCTGAAAAAAAAGTGTGGGCTAGACCAGGGAGAAGCTCCGTAAGGCCCCAATAAATGATAAAATGTGGTTGAATAGCAGTGTGGATCTTACCCAAAAAGCCAGAGGGAAACACCCCGTCAAATTCGCCCAAAATGACACTTCCGCTCCACCCGCCACAAGATCTCCATGGTTGACGATGGAAAAGCCCATTGACCTCGGGCGGGATTCTCCGGTTGCCGGGCGGTCGCGGCTGGAGAATCCTGCCCTTAGAAATGTTTTGGTTTAATTTCACCCCACGTCGACTCTGGTTGAGACAATGATGGATGACATCCACATTAAACAAAAAACAGAGGTTGCAGTCAACGCGAAAAAGCAGATGCCTGAGGTTCGCCTACAGCCACACAGAAACTAACATTCTTCAAAACGTCTAACTTAATGACTGTTGTGTTTATTAATTGTTCATATTGTAAATTTTAATTGTTAACGTTATATTGTGTTTCATTGCAGGAACCTCCAATGGAAAAGGGGAGGAAAGTGTTGTGTAGTCATGTTTGGAACAAGGGCTGGGATTCTTCATAACAGTGGCTAAGTGTTGATGCAATCATAAGCACTTTCATGTTTCATGTGTTTCATGCCGGCATCAATGGGCCTCTTGGCCCAGCGACTCCATGGCCCACAGAGGGCCAGCATGGCACCGGAGTGCTCCACGCAGCTCCGGCCGCCGATAAGCGGCCCTGCACTGCCAGCTGCTGGTCCGCGCATGCGCTTGGCATCTGGCTGCTGCGCCGACCCCATGCAACATGGCGGATCCACACAGCAGGCTGGCACCGAAGAAATAGGCCCCCCAAGACCGCATGCGCCCACTGATCGGTGGCCCTCCGATCGCGATCCTGGCCATCCTGGAGGCTCCCCCCGGTGACAGGTCCCCCAACAGGCGGCCACCACAGTTTGACTCCGAGTGCCTGCCGGGTGGAAACCATATTAGAACCACGTCGGCGGGAACTCGGTCAGTTGCTGGCGCAGAATCGCCACGGGGGCCTCTTTCAACAGCCCCCGGCTGGCGCCGCATCGACTGAGGTTCCAAATAGCGCCGGAGGTTTGCGTCCTGGCGTTGGACCTGGCGTCGCGGGCTGTCTCGGCGTGAACACCGATTCTCGGCGGGGGCTCGGAGAATCCCGGCCAAGGTCACTTTAAGAGTTTGATCACATGACAGGTTGATGATATCATCTGCTGTTTGCACGAGCACATGGGCAGCCCAGCCTCGTTCCAGTAAAGCTCTTGTTTGTTTGTACCTTCATGGTCTGCAAGCCTATCCTTTCAATAAAATACCACAAAAGTGTTATTTTTCCCAGTGCCACTGTTAGGTAGCATTTCTAGACTGGTCAATGGCATAATAACACAACTCACCTGTTGCGTCACTCCTTGTGCTGTTTCTGTTACTGCACCGAAAGATAAAATAGGAATCTAAAACTAATTGTGTGGCAAATCCCAATGGCAAACCCATATCCTACAATTTCTTGGCACAGCATCTAATATGCTAAGCCAATTATCTATCATGAGATTACAATGCCAATATGTTGGCATGTCTAATGCTCAAGAAATTGAATATATCCAGGAATCATTACAGGTACACTGTCTGCAAAAGGGGTGAGTTTTTCCAACATTAACAGCTTGGAAAGGTTGCACTACAGATTACACTCCACTTGCCTGCTGCTCCATGGATTTTGCTCCTTTCTGCTCCTGACAACAAAGGATGTACCTCACCTTTCAGCCGCTTCCGCTATTTGGAAGCGTGTTTTGCGCTGGCAACCCACCGACTACAGCGATGGCAATCAAATGACCGGTTTCTGCACAGTACCAACCGAACCACATTCTGGCTATTATGTTTAGCTCCATCCATTTTTCTGCTTGCCGACCCCTGCAGTGATGAGACAATGCGTAACTCATTTCCCTGCACATTTCACATCATTCAACAAAGTTATAATTCCGACATGTCATCTGACAAAACAGTTTTGTAGAAATGTTATTCAGTCACGAACACAAACCCACTCAACCACTGATTTAAAGGCGATTGAATCTTAATTAAAATTTAAATGACCATTCACTATTCTGTTTCTAAGTCATGCCATTGATGCCAGCAAGTTAGAACTTGGCAAGGAAAGCGTTGCCTCAGCAGCTGAGTCCTCAGATCTTCATCTTCATGAAGTATTCCACTAGTTCACTGAGTGGAATGAATTATATTAATGGAGCTGAATGGTGCAACAGACTGATTGTTACAGCAGATTTCATTCACATTAAATAGTTATTTTGTTGGTCCCCATGTTACACTGTGTCGGTTTGTTGGAAAAGAACACTGAAGTCCCTACATTTAATTTGAGGAGCAGCATTCCTTAGCCTGGTTGCTATGACAATCTCTTCGGCTCCTAGTGGTGCCTGGGACTGCAGCCAGATTAAAGAAAAAAAATAGATTGGAGTACTTGTCAATCCAAAATAAGTGAAGATTAGAATGCAGTCATCACCTAATGTCACCACAAGGAGTTTCATATTCCTTCTGATGGAGTGGTGAGCTGATCTTGAAAAGCGCACACGGCTTCAGGAGGTATTGGCTTGTAGCGTTACTGAGTTAGGTTAGTGGTTTCATCCTACTTTATATTGAAACTGTGGGATGAGTTTCCATGCAAATAGAACTCTTCCAAAAAAAAGAAAGCCTTAGATACTTGCGGTTGCAGCTGTGGCATACATTAACTGCTCATAAAACTACATTCTAAAAACTTGCCTTTGGCTTGGGGTTCACTGCACTCACAGACCAATATAAAGCATTTTACTCCGTTGCTTTTGTATCTCAATCAAATCCTGCATCTGAACAACAAATCTGTGCTGAACTGTGCTTACACCATTCAGCAGACTAATGTAGCAAGATAGGATACTCTTTGATTAAATCATTTGGTGAGGCTCATCAGAGATTCTGGCTGCATGATGCCTGTGTCATTTATTCCAGCGGATAAAGCAGAAGCAATTTTGTGGAGAAAGTGTTTCAAATAAGCTCCTCGGTTGCTATGGTGTAACACTGAAGGCCCCTTACCACAGTGTGTATAATATTTCAGTATTATCAGTGACTCCAGAAATGCAACATGCTTTCACTTTCAAGATTAGACTATCTAGTGGGTAGATTTTCTAGATTACCGTTGATCATCCTCCCTTTCAACATTAAATTGTAGCCGTGGCCAGGCATTCGCATTGTTCAGGGAACATCTTTGTTATATCCTGCTAAAAGCTGCTCGGATTTGCTTTTTCATCAGAATCACACAAAATAAATTCCTGACCCTAGACTAAATCCTGAGCTACACTTCAGTCAAATTCTGCTGGCCAGTTTGGCTCTGGGATTACACTGGTTGCAATTAATCACCCGTATATTTTGAACAAAACAGACAAACCCCCAAGCTCAAATCGTCTTTGACACGGTGGAAACTTGGCATTAAGTCCTTCAACATTAATTTTATTTCTATTATGTTTATAGATACGTTTCCATGGCACAGCTATATATTTGGTTCGCCATCATGATTATCTTTTTTATTGAGCTTCAAAAGCAAATATAGATGTTGATGTTTGGATGATCGGTCTATATTCAGGCCTAAATATTTGTAAACCGCAAGCCTAGTGGAAAATATAGAATATTTGTAGCTTCTTGATTACATTTTCAATATAATTCCTTTAGAAATATGCCGGCTCCTGCTATCAATATTCTAGTTAGCTGATCAAAGATATAATTTACAGACTGTGAGTAGCACGGAGAAACATCTTTGTTAAACCTGGATCATTGTAACTCCCACTTCTCACTTCCTCATTTGCAAGTATTCTAATCTACGTGCAGTGTCTGATGCATTGGAATTACACATTAAAACCCTAATATATCTGAAAGCTAAAAAGACTGCCACTCAGTTTCACTTGAACTTTTGCCAAGATATTTTTCAATTGTTTCTTAAATTCAGAAGGAATGGTTTATTGGTTAACCAAGATCTTGATTTAAATGATGGCTTGCACCTGTAGAATATTCAAGAAGCTCTTGTTAAAGTTTGCTGCTCCATTTTCTCAATGTCCACTTTCCTCTCTTCTCCTTCCTGATGAAACTAGTTTCTTGATGAGGTGTCATACCATGGCCATCATATTCGCTTGCTCGCAAGATGTGACATGGGGACTAGGAGCAGGATTAGGCCATTCGGCCCAGGGAGCCTGCTCCACCATTCTGGTGGTTGAGCCTCGATCTCAATCCCATCTTCCCGCTTTCTTCCCATACCCCTTGATGTCATCAAAATTTTAAATAGCATTTATCTCTTTCTTGAATACATTTAATGACATGGCTTCCACAGCCTTCTGTGGTAGAGAATTTCACAGGTTCATTACCCTGTGAGTGAAGGAATGTTTCCTCATCCGATTCCTAAATAGTCTACCCCGTATTCTGAGATTGTGGGTAGGATTCTCTGTAAGCCGATGCCAAAATCAGGGCTTGCGATCAGGTAGAGAATAGCTCCCGATGCCAAAATCGTGGCAGGCATTGGTTTGATGCCGAATTGCAATGCTCCATCTCCTCGAAACCGGCGCCGATGCAACGCACACCCGTATGTAGTTTAAACATCGTTTGCATTTCATTAGTGGGCCCACCCATGATTCTCCACCTCCATTGGGCCAAGTTCCTGACAGCGCGGTCCACGTGTGCTCTCAAACATCGTGAACCTGGTGTGGTGGCTGCTGAGTGAGAGAGAGCGTACGGAGAGTGTCCAGCACCGCCATACTTTGCCGACAGTCATGCCGCTGGCCAGAGGGTCTTCTGCCAGGGCCGGGGGGAGTAGTGGGTGGCGGCCAGGAGATAGGCTGTGGGGTCGGGGTAGACGGGTACATGACACCATTATCGCAGCCGGCAAGGCAGCTACGCAGCTGCGCATGCCGCTGACAGCCCGCTTTCAACCTGGTGCTCAGGGTCCTATAGGTGACGCCCCACCCCCTCACCCCGGCCTCTCCTCTGGGTGCCCTCCGCCCCCAGCCATCCCATCAGCTGTATGGGCGCTCCAGCACAACCTGTCCCATCTTTTTGGCCTCGATCAGTGTGTGTGTGGGAGTATATTGTTTATGCATGGCTGCAGCTTGATAGCCCTGCGAGTGTCCATCATGGACCCGGTGAATCCTGCACTGTTCTTCATGAGATTTGATGGTGTTCCACACAGCCCGGGTGCTAGTCCCTCACCGGTAGCGGAATATGTGCAGATGTGGCACCGGTTTTGCTGTCATCAGGTCCATGGATTCTCCATTGGCGTCAGCACTTAGATGCAGGAGAATCCAGTCCCCTGACTGTATCTGGTCTGCCCATCCTGTTAAAATTTTATATGTTTCAATCAGTTCTCCTCAGATCTTTTAAACTCTAGTGAATACAGACCTAGTCGAGCCAATCTCTCCTCATAAGACAGGTCCGCCAACCTCGGTATCAGCCCAGTGAACCTCTGCTGCACTCCCTTAATGGCAAGTATATCCTTCCTTATGTATGGAGATCAAAACTGCATGTAATACTCCAGGTGTGGTCTGACCAAGGCCCTGTATAACTGCAGTAAAACATCACTACTTCTGAACTCAAATCCTCTTGCAATGAAGGCAAACATACTACAGTATTTGCCCTCCCAACTGCTTGCTGCACCTTGCTTGTTATTTTTATTGACTAGTGTACAAAGGCACCCAGATCCCTGTGCACTTCCACACTTCCCAATATATCATCATTTTTAAAATACTCTTCCTATCTGTTTTTCACACCATTATAGAAAACTTCACATATGGCTGAGTGGTACTACATCTGTCATGTGTTTGCCCTTTCACTTAATTTGTCTAAATCACCTTGAGGCCTCCTTGCATCCTCCTCACAACTCACAATTCTGCTCACTTTTGTGTCTCAGCGAACTTGTAAGCCTTACATTTGGTTCCTTCATCCAGGCCCTGTCTGCCACTTGGGTTTCCTGTCTGTTAACCAGTCCTTGATCCATGCCATACATTATGCCTGTGGTGATTTCTGGTACTGTCCCTTTAACGGCAATACAACAGAGTGAGGGTTGCCTGGCTTTGGGAACAACTGAGATGCAGAGTGGGTTACTGTCCCAGGGGGTGGAGTCCTCTCTTAGGCAGAAGACATGTCGGGGATTAGAGTAGCCATATGTCTGCTGCACAATTTTTCTTATTAATAAATAGCTATTGTGTTTCTAATGAAGTCTTGAAAGTGCACCTTTGCATCAGCGGATGAGGATACAATTATGTTGGCACTGCCTCTGTCCCAACACTTGTGAATATCCTGTTCCAGTTGAAGTCTGAAAAATAAAGTACTCACCTGAATGCCTTTCTTTGGGCGAGTGGACCCATTTGAGATGTTGAGACTGGTAGATCCTGAGGAATGTAGAATCTGAAAAGATGGACTGTTTCAAGCTGTGCGCGAAAGGGAGAGAACACAGCAAGACCCCTGTGTCAGAATCCATAAGAAGGGTGAGTGGAATGCAGAAACCTCCACTTACATTGTGGACTAGGAGGCAAGGTGATCCGCCAGGTTCAGTGCATTGGAGAGGCTTCGGGACAGATGCAGAACAAACCGGAATTGGCCAGTACAGTCAAAAGTATCGAAACATATAGAGAAAAAAAATCAAGAAAAGTAACTCTGAGAAGCAAGAGCCGTGGCGTTAAGTTACAAAAATGAAACGTAAGTAAAAACAAACAAGAGTTGTTGCAAAATATTTTTTGAAACAAAAAGAACACACAGTGAGCAGTGCTTCAGTAAAAAAAGATGTCCTAAGGAGGTGTAGCAAGTTGTCCTGAAGCATGGTAAAATGAAGGACCTGAACTGATAGGCTCCTGATGAGCAGGATCAGAGCAGAGCCTACAAGAGTTCCATGATCACAATCACACGTTCTGAAATTTTAAAAAGTGAAGTCCTCAACCTTTAAAAAAAAATATATTAAACAGTTCAGAAACAATGGCAATAAGAAGAAAACAAATGGACTCTCCAAACACCCAGAAGAAAAAAAACTCCATAAATCGCAGAAATGTCCAACCCTTAGAAAAATGAGAAGCCTTAAACGTTCAAAAAAGATCAGTCAGATTTGTGCCAAAACTTCAAAAGCGTAAAAAACACAGAGAGAAAACCAGCAGTTGCTGACAGCTCAGTGAAAAAAGACAGTCTTAAAGCTGCAATTCATTTAAAGTGGTAATACAGTTAAAGTGGCAATGCACTTAAAGCGACAACCACATGAATGAACAAATGACTATGGACTGACAATTTGGAGAAGACCCCAATTAGAGGGCAACTCTCAAAAAAGATCCATAAGTGGGCAGCATGGTGGTGCCGTGGCTAGTACTGCTGCCTAATGGCACCATGGACATGGGTTCAATCCCTGCCTCAGGTCGCTGCCTGTGAGGAATTTGTACATTCTCCCAATATCTATACCCAAAGATGTGCAAGTCGGTGAATTGGCCATGCAAAACTGACATTAATTGGAAAAATTTTAAAAATAAGATCCATAAGCACCAAAGACCGCAAAGAAGAGGCTATGCAACCCCCTCCGGGGAGAGAACACAAGAGGTGATCGTCTCCCTGGACGCAGAAAAGGCCTTCGACAGAGTCGAGTGGAAATACCTCATAGAGGTACTGGAGCGGTTCGGGCTTGGAACAGGGTTCACCGCTTGGGTAAAGCTCCTGTACAACGCTCCCATGGCGAGTGTACAGACCAACAATACCAACTCCCAATACTTCCAGCTGCACAGGGGCACCAGACAAGGATGCCCACTGTCCCCGCTGCTGTTCGCACTAGCAATTGAACCGCTAGCAATCGCGCTCAGGGCAGCAAAAAATTGGAGGGGGATCCGAAGGGGAGGTAGAGAGCACAGAGTCTCACTCTATGCGGATGATCTGCTCCTCTATATCTCGGACCCACAAAGCAGCATGGACGGAATCATCGCGCTCCTGAAAGAGTTTGGAGCCTTCTCGGGCTACAAACTCAACATGAGCAAAAGTGAGATCTTCCCAGTACACCCGCAAGGGGGGGGGGGGGGGGCAGCACTAAAGGGGCTGCCGTTCAATCAAGCCCGACATAAATTCCGCTACCTGGGGATCCAAATAGCCCATGACTGGAAAGGGATCCACAAATGGAACCTCACCAGCCTGACGGAGGAAGTTAAAAAGGACCTGCAAAGATGGAACACACTCCCGCTCTCCCTCGCGGGGAGAGTTCAGACGATCAAAATGAACGTACTGCCCAGGTTCCTCTTCCTGTTTAGATCCATTCCGATCTACATCCCCAAGGCCTTTTTCAAAGCGCTGGACAAACTCATCATGGCGTTCGTATGGGGGGGTAAAAATGCTAGGATCCCAAAGAAGGTCTTACAAAAAACAAAAACCAGGGGAGGGCTAGCCCTCCCGAATCTACAATTCTACCACTGGGCAGCAACAGCCGAGCGAGTAAGGGGATGGATCCAGGAGCCAGAGGCTGAGTGGGTGCGTGCGGAGGAGGCCTCCTGCATGGGAACCTCCCTCCGGGCCCTCGCCACGGCAGCACTCCCATCCCCACCCAAAAAACACTCCAGCAGCCCAATGGTGACAGCCACCCTCCAATCCTGGAACCAACTGCGGCAGCAACTTGGCCTGACCAAAATGTCGGACAAGGCTCCCATCTGCAACAACCATAGGTTCAAACCAGCACTGACCGACGCCACCTTAAAAAGGTGGAGGCAGGACGGGGGGACACTGACAGTCAGGGACCTATACACGGACGACAGGATCGCAACACTGGACGAACTGACAGAGAAATTTCAGCTAGCTGGGGGGAACGAGCTACGGTACCTGCAGCTCAAAAACTTCCTACGAAAGGAGACAAGGACGTACCCACAACCGCCACGACAGACACTACTGGAAGACCTACTGGACGCAAGTATCCTAGAGAAAGGGAACTGTAGTGACATGTATGACCGACTGGTAGATGGGGACGACACCGTACTGGACGCAACAAGAAGGAAATGGGAGGACGACCTGGGGATGGAGATAGGGTGGGGACTCTGGAGCGAAGCACTGCATAGGGTCAACTCCACCTCCACGTGCGCAAGGCTCAGCCTGACGCAACTAAAAGTGGTACATAGAGCCCACTTAACAAGAACCCGTATGAGTAGGTTCTTCCCGGAGGTGGAAGACAGATGTGAACGGTGCCAAAGAGGCCCGGCCAACCACGCCCACATGTTCTGGTCTTGCCCCAGACTCGTGGAGTACTGGACAGCCTTCTTCGAGGTTATGTCCAAAGTGGTGGGAGTGAGGGTGGAGCCATGCCCGATAGTGGCGGTCTTCGGGGTTTCAGAACAGCCAGATCTATTCCTAGGGAGGAGGGCGGACGCCCTTGCCTTTGCCTCCCTGATCGCCCGCCGTAGAATCCTGTTTGGCTGGCGGTCAGCAGCACCGCCCAGAGCTGCGGACTGGCTGTCCGACCTCTCGGAATCTCTCCAAATGGAGAAAATCAAATTTGCCATCCGAGGGTCGGACGACGGCTTCCACAGAACGTGGGAGCCATTCATGCAACTGTTCCGGGACCTATTTGTGGCCAATGTACAAGAGGAAGAATAGTCGGGGGAAGGTAGCGGGAGGGGGGGGGGGGGCTACAGGTTCGGTACGGGGGTTCGATGGCTAGCTAAGGCCCAAAACCAAACTAAATAAACATGTTGAGGGGGGGGGGGGGGGGGGGGGGGGGGGGGGCGGGCGCAGTTACTACTACGAAGATGCTTACCTGTAAATATGTATGTTAATTCTTGCGTGTTTGTTTGTTTTTTTTTTTGTTCTTTTTCTCTCCTAACAATTTGTAATTTGTTCAATATAAAATATGAAAACTGAATAAAAACATTTATAAAAAAAAAGAGAGGCTATGCAGAATCTCAGAGGAGACATGAATGCCTCATGGAAGAGGTGATGGAAGACTTCAGAGAAGGCAATGAACACCTCAAGAAAGAGACAAGGAAAAGCTCAAAAAAGGCAATGAAGAACTGAAGAAAGAGACAACGGAAGACTTCAGGGGAGCCACCAAAGACCTCAAATAGGAGCATCAAAGACCTCAAATAGAGGTCAAAAGAAGACCTCAGATAAGATCCAATAGATGACCGCAGAAAGAGGACAATTGAAGACCCCTGGAGGACAATAAAAGAGCTATTCCATAAAACCTAACACATCGGTGCAGAATTACACCATTCAGCCCATCGAGTCTGCTCTGCCATTCAATCATGGCTGATATGTTTCTCATCTCCATTCTCCTACCTTCTCCCCATAACCCCGATCCCCTTATTAATCAAAAACCTATCTATCTGTCTTAAAGGTACTCAGTGACTTGGCCTCCACAGCCTTCTGCAGCAATGGATTCCACAGATTCACCACCCTCTGGCTGAATAAATTCCTTTTCATCACTGTTTCAAAGGATTGTCCCTTTAGTTTGAGGCTGGGCCCTGAAGTTCTGCTTTTTCCTACTCGTGGAAACAACCTCTCCACGTTCACTCTATCTAGGCTTCTCAGTATTCTGTAAGTTTCAATAAGATCTCCCCCTCATCCTTCAAAACTCTATTGAGTACAGACAAGGGGCGGGATTCTCCCCTACCCGGTGTGACGGGGGGTCCCGGCGTAGGGAAGTGGCGCCAACCACTCCGGGGTCGGGCTCCCCAAAGGTGGGGAATTCTCCGCACCTTTGGGGGCTAGCCCCGCGCCGGAGCGGTTGGCACCAGAAGTCTGGCGGAGAATCACCACAGGGGCCTCGCCGATCGGAGTGGCGAGATTCCCGCCCCCGCCTCTTCCCGGGTGGCGGAGAATCTCTGCCACGGCGGGGGCGGGATTTTCAACGGCCCCAGGCGATTCTCTGACCCTGCTGGGGGTCGGAGAATTTCGCCCAAGAGTTCTCAACCGCTCCTCATATTTCAAGTCCTTCATTCCAGGAATCATTCTTGTGAATCTCCTCTGAACCTTCTCCATGGCTAGCACATCATTTCTTAGATACAGGGCTCAAAACTGCTCACAATACTCCAAATGGGGTCTGAGCAGAACCTTATAGAGCCTCAGCTATACTGCTCTTGTATTCTAGCCCTCTCAAAATGAATGCTAACATTGCATTTGGCTTCCCAACTACCGACTTAACCTCGATGTTAACCTCAGGAGAATCCTGAACTAGGACTCCTAAGTCCCTTTGTGCTTCTGATTTCCAAAGCCTTTTCCCATTTAGAAAATAGTCTATGCCTCTATTCTTCCTACCAAAGTGTATATCCTCATACTTTTCCACATTGCACTCCATCTGCCACTTCTTTGTCCACTCTTCTAGTCTGTCCAGGTCCTCCTGCAGTCTCCCTGCTTCCTCAATACAACTTGTCCCTTTACATATCTTTGTATCACCTGCAAACTTAGCAACAATGCCCTCAGTTCAATTTGTCTAGAAGGAAGGCAATGAAAGATCCTAGAAGAAGGGCAATGAAAGATCCAAGAAGGTGGACACTGGAAGACCCCAGAATGGGTGCAATGAATGAGCCTAAGAAAGACCCCAGAAGGAGGGCAACGAACAGCCTCAGGAAGGCAATGAATGGTCCCAAAAAAAGGGCAAGGAAAAATCCCAGAAGGAGGGCAATGAAAGACCACAGGAGGGAAACGAAAGCCACTAAATTACCAAATAAAGGACAACGAGAGAAATGCATAATGAAAACAAGTCAACACTTCATCAGAGACAGGCCTGACCAACAGTAAATCCAAAAATGTTTGGCTGAAGTTAAGACGAGTAGAAATGAAAATTCCATCGGTGAAATATCTTTGTCCAGTAAGAATATGATGGATTCCCCTCAACAGAAATGCAGAAATGAAAGACTTCAAAATAAACTAGGAACTATTCAACATAAAACGGAATCAACAAAAAGAATTAAAGCTCTGGAGAAGGCACTAAAAGAACAAAATTAAATGACGAACAGCAAACTTGAAAAAGAAGTTGCAAAAATTCACAAAATTTAGTTAAGGAGGGGAAATTAATGAAAATAAGTTGATTCCCATGAAGAGCAACTAGAAAATTAGAACAAGTTCAGTGAAGAATTGAATCAGGAGAATAAGAGCTTGAAGAAGTGAATCTTGACAATCGAGAACTTAACTGAAGAGATAAAAACATTCAAATTGACAGCAGAATCAGCAATCGAGACAGAGAAAGAAACTGAGATTAGAGTGCCGGAACAAGATTACTAATATGGTCACGCTAATAGAAAATTGCAATAACTAATATGATAAAATGGTTCATGAGAAAGATGCTGAATTGAAATGTTGGAAAGAGAAGAAAATTTAGGCAATTTCCCCAGAAAGGTTTCTAAGTGTGGTAATGAGCTGGAATTGTCTGTTGCTCTGTCCAGCAAGGCCGGCAACACTATGCAATGTTAATTGGTCCACTTAACGAGGCTCTCCAGGCTCCTCGCCACAAATGAATGCTCGTCCGTCGATTAGCCGGCACCGCGCTCGCCAGCCTCTCTGCTAACAAAGTCGAGCAGCACTTAAACGGCTCTTGCACAGCCAACCCCAGCCAGCTCGCAAAAATGGCGCTCAGGGGACTGGCCTCAAGATTTGGGGATGCAGATCTGACCAGCCTCCTAGACGCAGTGGAGGCCAGGAGGGATTTCCAGTTCCCTCGAGGGTCTCGGTGAGTGAGCCACAGGACTCACAGAGCTGTGGCTGTGAGGGTCGGGAGTGTGACTGATGCACTATCAATTATGCAAAGACGAGAGTAAAAGGTAAGCAAGGCTTTATTACACTGAGATGTGTGGCCTCCTAAAGCAGCTGACGAAATGGCTGCTGTACGGGGAGCACACATAGTTATACTCCACCTACTGGGCGGAGCCAGCAGGCAGGGATCTACCCCCTAACCTGTAGTTCAGGGGCCTTACCTTAAAGCACCTATATCAACATCCTATATATACAATATATACGTCAGTGGTGACTACCACAGTGACCAAGAGGACTGGTGTCCAGTGGCAAAAAAAAGGTCAACGACCTACACCGGACAGCACGAGTGAGTAGATACCGTGGCCTCCCCACACGTGCTCCGCCCCCTCAAGACCTTTCCATCCCCACTCAGTATCCACCCCTCCAACTCTCCATGAGACCCCCAAACCTCCCTCCACCCTCCTCTCTTCAACCCCTCCTTCACACCCATCTCCCTTCAAAAACACCCAACCCCTCCTTCATAACCCACCTCCCACCACTGTGAACCACGCGTGTGGATAATGATCCCACAACCATCAGGAGAGATTCAGTCTGGCAGAGGGATGCTGGACATAAGAATCCTCATCTCCTTCAAGGCGTGAGCCCTGGAGGTCACTGGGATGACCGTGGACAGAGCAATCATCAATGTGGAGGTTGGCGGATGTTGCAGAGGCGAGGAGCTACCGCATTCCAGCCAACTGACCTGTCAAATTTGAATTGTTATTGCCTTACTGACTGACCCCCCCCCCCCCCCCACTATTCACATGTCCATTCTCCCACAGGTCCTCCAGCCGACTGCGCCGGCCTAACCTGGGTGTCCCCCCTCCCCAGCCTCCCAGGAGAACATCTCGGAGGGGAGCTCCGAGGAAGATACGATCAAGGCATCAAAGCTGTCATCTGGATATTCCAGCAGTGCAGATACACGTACCTCGGTGGGAAATGTTAGCGGACAGGCTTCTGGGGCACAATCTGGTGATCACCACACAGCTGCTGATGCACATCAGGTGGCAAGAACATCCAGGTGAGACAGCAGTCGGAGGTCTGTTGGATCCCAGGATGCAGCTGGGTCCCAGCCTGAACTTCTGGAAGAGGTTTTCCTGGAGCTGATAGAGACGTTATCAAGGTGTGTCCATGACATTCAAAGGGAGATATCAACAACACTCCAGTAGATCCATAGCTAATTGGAGGTGTCACAGAAGCTGCAGGCACAGGAGATGTTGCTGGCAAAGCGTGCAACAAAGCCAACACTGCATGGGAGTGACCACAGAAGAGAGCCTGGTGCACAACTTCGCCACCATTAGTGAAGGTGTCCAAGGTGTCGCGCAGTCATTGACGGCCATGGCAGAACATCTGCCTCGCTGGGGGATGTAACCCAGTAATCGGCCGACCTTTATGGGATTCTGCGGGACATGTTTCGCTCACAGATTAGAATGGCCGTGATGCTACGGAACTTGTCCCTGTCACAGGTGCGTATTACTGAGTCATTGCAGTGCATGTTCCAGTCACTGAGGAGCATCGCCAAGGTGGTCGACACGATGGTGTAGACCATAGGGACCCGGCAGGGCTGGCAGAGCCAGATGATGCAGGGGCAGACGGGGTTTGAGCCAGCCGCCGCTCTGTCCAATGGTGAACCCCAGGGTCCTGAGGGTACGGAGAGGGAGGAGGGGGAGCTGCGTGGCAATCCGAACCAGTTCTATGGAGTGGCGATGGTGGCCTTAGGCTCCTCCGAGTCCCAGCCCTCTGATGAGGCCGCATCTCGCAGCCGGCACCCGGAACAGTTTGGCACAGTTGTGCATGTGCCGACAACAAGTCAGCCGGTATCCACCAGCCCCAAAGGCCCCAGAGGTTACCTGCCAGGGGCATCAAAGGCCACGGGATGAGGTAAGCAGCTGGCTGCCTCCACCTCTGATGTACATCCAGGGGACACACCTAGACGTAGAGGTAGAAGTAGGAAGGCAAAGCACATCGAGGATCACTGAGGGTACCAGGGGAAGGGGGAGGGGGTGGCACCATCGGGAGAGTGGGGTATTGTTGCACACAATAAACACCCTTGTGCACGGCCAGTATGATGCCTCTGTCACTTTTTTTCCACAATGCGGGCCATCCGAACCATTGGCCCATCTCTCCAGGCATCTCTCCCTACCCGTGGAACTCGCCGACCCTCTGGCCATGGACATGAGCTGGGGCTGTGACCCATCTCCTGGGTGTTCAGATGTTGGCTGCTGCATGTGTGGTGTTGCCTCCTGCAGTGCTCAGGCACATGTCCATGCATTAAGATATGAGTGGGATGCTAGGCAATGATTCCCACATGCTACATGGCCTGCCCACCCACGGGAATCTACTTGCATTGTGTAAAGTGCTCACTCAACCACGACTGCCAATTCCCTCTTAGCCTTCATCTGCACAGCCAGTGGCCTCGGCAGTCGATGGGGGTTATGGGTGGTCGGTGGGTCAGACAGACATGGAGAAGGGTTCACCGCGGAATGGGTACACATGATCCAGGGGTTGGCATTGTGGTGCTGCACGTGATTGCAACCCCGGTTCTATCCACCCCCCCCCCCCACCCCCCCCCCCCCCCCCCCCCCCCCCCCACCCCCAGCGCTTCTCTCCCCACAGCCTCCTATGGCATCTCACCCCTGCAGAGGTCCCCCCATCCCCAGCTAAGGAGCTCCCATCCCCCCCACCGAGCACAGTGGTGGCAAACCCAGAGTCCCTTGGCTCTTTGCCTGTGAGCAAAGATGGCGACTTACCTCATCAGCTCTCTGCAGAAGTTATTTAAAAGGAGTGCTAATCATCATCAACATGACCACTTGTTGGGGAGTCAAATGAATCACGGAAGGCTGCTGAATAATGATGTCTTCCGTTAGTTGTATGGAAATAGGGCACAAGTGGTAATGATTGGTTTTTCGCCACGCTACGGCGAGATCCCGATTTCGCCCACAGGAGCGGGTTAGTTCTATCACAAACAGATTGGCACTAGCCGCGGTTCTTGTTTAAAGCCTCTCCTGCTATTCACCGGCCTCATTTCACTCAAGCGAGAGCGCAACGAGGCCAGAGAATCATGCCCTCTATCACACAACCTAACTACCATGACCATTTTTTCACACACGGCAGACCAAGATTGTGAAAGAACCAACAAGACAAAGACTTGTTATTATTTGACTGCACACATTATAATGTAAGGTGCTCGACAGAGCAAGGGTCACCATAGGACTGGAGAGCGGCACACCCACGAAGTGATGTGTGCAGTCACATGGTCAAAATACAGCGTCGGACAGAACTCATAAGTCGCAAGCCTGTTGGAAGAGTTCCATGCAAGAATATATTTGGAACTGTACATAGTTAAAGCCTACCAATAAAATGTTTATGCTTAAATACGCAAGCCTCAAGATCTCTTCAATGAGCCATCACCACAGCAACAATAAAAAAAATAATATGGCATGGTGTCACAGTATGAAACTTCGGTCGTGTGTCAAGTTGGATCATCAGAATTATTGTCCCTGAGACCAGGGCTTGTCATGGTGGTGCCGCATCATACCAACATGGTAGACATGGAGGCACAGATCGTACGTAAACATGTGGATAACTTGAGGAGTAGAGATACACTCCAACAGTCAGCGTTACCATCAATAAATGTTTTTGAACCTGTAAGCAACAAAGTACCTAATCAACCTTTTATAGACATAACTTACCTCCGCGGAAGCAAATAGTAATAAACTGCCTGTAGCAGTAGAGCTGTTACTGCAGTTCCTGTTAATGCCATTACTGTGGGAGCATCTCAGATGACAAAAGTATGCCAACCGACAAGAAACGGAAAACCCCTCAAAGACGCAAATTATAATTGTCCAACTCGTGTATATAGGCCGGGACTTTCCCTTCTGGAGCCTAAGTGCTCCAGCGGGCAGAGAATTGCTTCTGGCCTCCGCTGGTACTAGGAGTGGGGCCTGGTCTGAGAGTCTCTCTCCTCCACCATGCTAATTTATGCATGGGAGTCAAACTCGCTGGATTCCGTTAAAATCTTAGGCTCGGGCTTCCAACACATTAATCAAATGGAAGAGGATGCAATTCTGTGGTTTTCATCCTCCCGCCAGTGTCGGGCGGGTAGCACGCTGTGGCTGCCAGCAGGGGATTGGAGTATCGGGCACCAAACCTGTTTTTCCCTTAATGCTCCATTCTCTGCCCGATCGGGAATCTCAATCCTGCTGTCGGGTCGTGGAGAATTTATCCAATAATGTTTCGTTAGAATTTGGGACTGAGTAACTTACTTACTGAAGATTGTATAATGGAGATAAGGGCTTGGGCATGGGGCAATGAGGTGATTTGTGGTGATTGTCCCTTTAAAGATAACATAGCAGAGTAAGGATCACCTGGCTTGGGAACCAATTGGAACACTGCATGGGTAAACACCACAGGGGGCGAAGCCCTCTCTTGGGCAGAACACTTGGAAGGGTCTAGAGCAGCCATATGGATGCGTACTGCTGTACATTTCTTCTTTATAATAAATACCTTATGTATTTCTAATGAAGTCTGTGAAAGTGCATCATTGCAACCCCCTATTCCATGTGCTCTAATTGTGCACACTAATCTCTTATGAGGGACCTTATTAAAAGCCTTCTGAAAGTGGATATGAACATCATATTCATTGGTTCGCCATTATCTATTCGACTAGTTACATCCTCAAAAAACTCCAGCAGATTTGTTAAGCATGATTTGCCTCCCAGAAACCCACACTGGCTTTGTCCAATCCTGTTCCTTTAATTTAACTCTGCAAACCGAACTACCCCAGCCGCCTAAAAATCAACCAGTTGTACAGAGTAAAATTCAGGCCTTTGAGTGTTAATAACAATGAAATTGGGCATCTTACACAGTGATTGTTTGTTTATTACTGACCATCCTCAGTGAGCACTTTATTGTAGATTGTTTTTGTTTCTTCTTCTTTTTCTTCTTCAACTCCCATTTTATTTTGGGATCACTTGATTACCCCTCTTCATCTCCCCCAGTCAGTTATCCATTCTTCTTCCAGTCCCATTGCATCACCACCCCACCTTTCCAGCAGGTCTAAGGCCTTCCTCTTTTCTTTTCTCCTGGCAGTGCCATCTCTAATGCTCTCGTCACATTTAATTTCTCTCTCTCTCAGCAATGGTCATGCCATTCCAATCTCTTTAGCTACTTTCTGAGATGCTCCTACAAGCTTCACTGACCCTGCAGTGACAAGCTCTGTTAAGGGGCTTAGACAGACTTTCTTTGAGGGAGGAGTCATGTCACCCACCAGTCTAATCAAAGACGGAGTTGGGTTTTCACTGGGGCATGCTGGAACTTGTCTCCAACAGTTAGACCCTAGAGCGGAGTATGGAAAGACCATTTTAAGCACTATGTAAATAGTTGTTTATAGTTTTAAATCATTTTATAAGGTAACTAGTGGAGCCAATTTTTGAAGTTATTGCAAACAACATAATGATTACTTTATCCAAGAGCTTATTAAGTGGTTAACGAAAATGATGAAATATGAATTATGAAGTCTCAATGAACTGAAATGACTTGAGGCAAAAAACTCCCCTGTTGACAGTTCTGAGAACCATCCTGTGTCCATATTATCCCTCCTTTCCTGATCTATTTGTCTTGAGAATACCCTTCCTTGCTTCAAATGCAATTATTATTCTTCAGTCAGTGCAAACTTCCAGTTCTTTCTACAGTCTTCAGCTAATGTTCCAGAGGGTAAATCAACAACATAACTTGAAAGTTAATATAATTCGTTGGAACTTAAATAAAGTGTCCATGCCCAACAGTAAAAGATTTCCCAGACAAGTAGCTGTTACCTTTCGAATATGGGGCTGTGCTCACCCTCAATGGTTGCTGTTTAAATAAAGCTTACTTGCAGAAAATACTTCAAATGAATGTCAGAATAGGTCTGGAATAAGAAACCAAGAGACTGAATACTGGGAGGAGAAAAGCATCTTGTGAAAAGTACCTCAATCTAACTAAATGATATATGACTTAATAATATATATCTTCCAGCTACAGAACATTACAGTAAACAATCCATCTTAGCCAAGAGGAGATAAATGTTTGGAAACATGGTGGAGTTTCCTTAGATCTTGATATATTGCACACTGCACAAGTACCTTAAATAAACATAAATGTGTCATATTTCAGAAACTGAAATGTGTCCATATTATGATTATCTACTGAGCTGTCAGTCACAAATTATGAATGTAGGTACAGAACGCTTAAGCTCTGCTGTATAGATTAGTAAGTGTACAGCAGCACATTTTTATAATTACATATTGCTGGCATGCCAAATATCACTATCGTAGGAGGTATGAACCAGACATTGAGAAAAAGACAGAATGAAGAACTCAGTCAGCATTTACTGAGCAATTCAAATCTGTTACATAAAAGGTGAATTCAAAGCCGACAATTTCCGAACTTAATTCATAGCACTTCTAACAACCAATCCATCTTTGAAGACGAATATCCACTCGCTGTTTAATTACAGAAATATTGGAGATCATTTTTTAATTTTGGATGTGGAGCATGCACCAGGTAGAGCGGATGGCTTACTGTTTGTTGGACCTACTTGATTTTCATTTCATTACAAAGCATTGGAACAAAAGATGGTCAGGTTCCATAAAGGGTAAGAGATTCACTCCAGCCTGTTTGCCCCCACATTGCAGCATTAATAACTGCCAAGATATTGTCGAGTGAACATTTTTCATAATCACAACAACTGTGGATGCTGTTAAAACTGAAAATGCAGGAAATCAAGAGGTCAGGGAACATCACAATGGAAATAAAAAACATAATAGGTGCAATTTTCCATTCTGGGAGTAAGTCCTTTTTGGCAGCAGCGGGAACAGTTGGTTGTCCCATCGCGGAGACGGTAGGAATTCTCCCCAAATCACGTGATGCTTTCAAAATTAATTATACAGTCAGGGGTTTCCTGACCTTTCACTTAATGGGGTGGACTGGATGCCCTGCATCCTGCCGCAATATTCAAAAGGCAGCAACTTATTTCTGGAGTTTAGAAGAGTAAGAGGCAACTTGACTGAAATATATAAGACCCTGAAGGGCCTTGGCAGGGTGGATGTGGAGAGAATGTTTTATCTTGTGGGAGAATCTGGAACTAGCAACCACGGGTCGCCCATTGAAAATCCTTGCCTGTCACCCCTTCAGCTTCATGCAAGACCCATTCCAGAGGCTCATCATCCAAATTGGATGTTCACTCAGAGAGTTATGAGCCTTTGGAACTCTCTTCCTGGAACCTAAGCTCACGCGTTCTTCTATGTTGGAGGCAGCTCAAGCAGTCACTCGCTGTGTTGTCCCTCACTTACAGCTGCCAGCAGTAAGAGGGCAGGGGAAGAAGATGAACATAGAACATAGAACATAGAACAGTACAGCACAGAACAGGCCCTTCGGCCCTCGATGTTGTGCCGAGCAATGATCACCCTACTTTAACCCGTATCCCAACAATCCCCCCATTAACCTTACACTACGGGCAATTTAGCATGGCCAATCCACCTAACCCGCACATCTTTGGACTGTGGGAGGAAACCGGAGCACCCGGAGGAAACCCACGCACACACGGGGAGGACGTGCAGACTCCACACAGACAGTGACCCAGCCGGGAATCGAACCTGGGACCCTGGAGCTGTGAAGCATTGATGCTAACCACCATGCTACCGTGAGGCCCCCAAGCTTCTGTCCAGTCGTTCCTCCAGCCCACAGAGGACCGATGACACTGAAGAAGAGGAAGAACGTTCACCTGTGGGGGAGCAAAGCAGTCACCTGCACCCTCCACCAGCAGAGAGACATATACCTCAGTGGGCACAAGATTAGCTCAGACGGAGTCACACATTCTGTTGATCACACGGACGCATGTCTGCAGCAGGAGGAGGCAGCATCAGCCAAGCTCACCGGCACTCAGAGGGCTGCTGGAAAAGAGGCACCTCTGACGTCCAATTTGGATGATGAGCCTCTGGAATGGGTCCTGCATGAAGCTGAAGTGGTGACAGGCAAGGGTGATACGGAAGGACTGGATGCCCTTAGAAAGTCCTGAGTGGAGGTCCCATGGGGTGTTCTACAGCCACATCTCTCTTTAGGTGCCCGAGGGCTCCTGGTTCTTCACGGAGCCTGTCACTCATCCCAGGGATTTCTCAATATGCGCACGTGTCAGCACCATTTCATCAGAGAGCAAGCGGATGGACTCATCTACCTTATGTGCCACTCTGTTGAGGGCCTCCAGCATCACTGCACCTTCATTCTCTGTGCCGCAGAGGGAGCAGTGGTTCCACAGCAGATCAGCCAAAGTAAACTGGGGCCCTCCAGATCTCGGGTCTCCAGAAGACAGTCATCAACGTCAACCAAGACAACAGGGCAAACAGGTCTGCAGGCAGCTTCCACCACTGCTGCAGATGTCAGGGGAACACAAGATTAAGCAGTTTTGATTTCACATATGGCTGCATGGGTGTATTATGATTCATACCATTATGACACTTTATAGAAAGAGTACCTTTGCACTTTAATGAGCTCCGATGTGGTTTATTGTTACCATTTGCAATCCTTTATCCTGTGCTCCCCCACCCCATCATCTTCAGAGGGTCACCCCAAGCTCTGTCTATTACATGCATTTTTATTTATTTATAACTTTAGAGTACCCAATTCATTTTTTCCAATTAAGGGGCAATTTAGTGTGGCCAATCCACCTAGCTGGCACATTTTTGGGTTGTGGGGGCAAAACCCACGCAAACACGGGGAGAATGTGTAAACTCCACATGGACAGTGACCCAGAGCCTGGATCGAACCTGGGACCTCGACGCCGTGAGGCCACAGTGCTAACCCACTGCGCCACCATGCTGCCCTGTCTATTTCATGCATGTGCGGAGAGGCAAATATATCTGCTAGGGCCCTTGCGAGCCATCTGCAAGAGGTCGCCGGCACATGCTGAGCTTTGGCCCTTCTCACACTTACCTGTTCCAGTTCCCTAGCATTGTACATATCACGTGCTGGGGTTCCCCTTCACTTTTCAGTTGGGATGACCTGCATCTCCACCTACCCCTGATGCCCCAACTCCCATGCAGCATCTTGAGATATCCACCATGAGGTTCGCTATCATTGTGAGTGGCCATGATTTGTGTAACCTTCTACATGCATGCCAACACTTTTACCCCTCCCTGGTGGCCCACAACCTACCCCACACAACCATTGCTCCCTGCAGGTGGAACATTTTACCTTCCAATGGTTACCCTCCAACATGCCCCATCACCATCTGTCCTGTGCAGGTGAATGTCCATGTCTCCTAACTTCCAGAGGAGCTCACCCCCATGACAGTAGATCAACTCCCTTCATTCTGTCAACCCCCAGAATCAATTTCTCCTTTTGTATCCCCTCCAACACCTCTCAGCGCCCCTTCACCCGCCATCACTGAACGTCCACCCTCCAACTCTAATGTGAAGATTGACTGCCCCCTTTAAAAATTAACCGTCCCTTCCTATCACCAATCCCCTAAGTATGCCTCCAGGACTCAATAGCTGACACCACATACCATTCCCTCTGAACCGCTTTCCTTTCATCCTTCCCATAACCATTCACACCTGCCCACCCCCATGCCCATTCATACCTGCACACCTGCAATGCCCATTCACACCTGTATATCCCCCATGCCCACTCACACCATACACCTTCAATGTCCATTCACACCTGCACATCCTCCACATCTGTTCACACCTGCACATCCCCATGCGCACCCACACCTGCACACCCCCCTTGCCCATTCACACCTGCACATCCTCCACATCTGTTCACCCCTGCACATCCCCATGCCCGTTAATACCGACACATCCCCCATGACTCTTCACACCTCTAATATCCATTCACACCTGCACATGCCCCAACACCCGTTCATACCTGCACATCCCCATGTCTGTTGATACCTGCACATCCCCCTTGCCCATTCACACCTGCACACAGCCCATGCCTGTTCATACCTGCACAACGCCCCCCCCCCCCCCCCCCCCCCCCCCCCCACTGCCTGCACCCCAGTATGGCACTTCCTACTCTTTGCCACCTCACCCAATCCATGATCCCTTGTGTTCACAACTGCCCCATCATTTCATTCCTCCACACCCTGTCTAATCCCACCCCCAGCATAGATCATTACTGCCTAACAGTACTTCACACAGCCACCGACCTACAGCTGGAAGATCCACCTCCTCCAAGGACCTGGAGTGAGAGGATCCACCTCCTCATAGTTCCTGGAGTGAGAGGATCCACGTGGTTGCACTTGTTTTTTCAGTGTTCATGGTTGCTGGAGGCCTCCAGCTCTTTATCTCCACAGGCTACGCCAGGCCTTCTTCCAGGTAAGTCCCGACATGTGCACGCCATGTTGGTCTGGTTGTGTTCTGAACCACATGAAATATTGCTGGCTACATGGATGTTTGGAAGGGGAGACGTGAAAATCCAGTCTGGCTTTCACTTGCACCCTACGAATGGGATGTAAAATGTTTTTACCCAGGCCATCATTTCAGATTTCACACCAGCAAGAACTTTTCAGTGCCTGCTGCATTGTGCAACCCCCCTAATTCCTCCCAAAGTGTCAGGTCATTGATCTATAGTCATAACTGGAAAAGGCTTGTTACTGGTTTTAATCAGGTACAGAGACAGAATAGGAGGAGGGGGGAAGATCTAAAGGGAAGGTGATCGGGTGAAATGCAAGAAAAATTAAATAACAGAAGGGAACAAATAGTGCGCGGGTATCAGACCCGCTGCCCACCGATCGCAGGCCCATGCCACCCTTGGCACAGACGTGGTGCGGCCATGCCAATCGGTGCCATGGTTGTCCGGGATGGCACTTTGCGGCCGTTTTCACGAACGGTGAGAGCAGGTGTGATTGCGTTCGTGAAAACGGCCGTAAAGGCCTGGGAACTCGGCCCATCGGCCTGAGGAGAATCGCTGTTCGCCGTAAAAAACGGCAATTCGTGTCGTGGGGCGGCCGTGGGGGGGGGAGATAGCGGGAGGGCGTAAAAATGTCGGGAAGGCCCTCCCGCTATTCTCCGACCCGTCGTGGGTAGCAGAGAATCGCGCCCCAGTTCTTGTATTTTAATTCCACCCTGTTCTGTCAGTTATTGGCCTCCTACATTATTCCAGTGAAGCTGAATATAAGAACATCAGCTCATCATTTGATTCGGCACATTACTGACTCGATATTATGTTCAACTTCTGCCCCCAGATTTTCAGACAATAGTTATCGGTAATGATGCTGCTATTCCTACTTTCACTTATTCTGGACCTAACTTTTGTTTAGTTATTTGTCACATTGCCATCTCTATCACCCTTTGCCTTGTATCAATCATCCCCTTTGTCGTTAAATCTTTCTTACCTTATTACAGATCTTGTCTGTTCCTCCTCTGCCTCCTTATGTACCTCCATTCTGGCTGCAACTCTGCCACATTGAGATACCCTCAATTACGACTCAGGAGAGAAGATTGATAATTCAAAGGCTTTAATTACCAGAGAACCGGACAGCTGCCGAGAAGTGTGCTCACAGCATGCTGCCCAGTAAGCATCACCTTATATACCGTTTCCTGGGGGTGGAGCCAGAGGTTCCAATGGTTCCAATGGTTCCAAGCCCGGTCTTAAAGGGCCAATGTATTAAAGGCAAGGTACAGTTACAGCAGTTATACTGATGCCATTCATCACATTATACCATTCATCACACGCATCTTTAATGTTTTCCAGTTCTGATGAAGGATCAGTACCCTGAACTATTCATTCTGTTTCTCTCTCCACAGATGCTGTCTGACCTGCTGGTTATTTCCAGCATTTTCAGATTTTATTTCCTGCAACTAATCTGGAATAAAAGGTTTAATCTTCCCACATGGGTCACGATCCCAACAGCAGCCTCAATTCCAGGCCCAGAACCCGGAAGTGGCTGTTTGGGGAGGGGGGGGGGGGGGGGGGGGGGGGGGTGCGGTAAGGGACAACAGACGTAATCTCCCTGGAGGTGGCTGATTAAGAGTTCGCTTTGGGAGACCCATCCAATTAGGGACAGCAGACTTCAGGAGATGGTCTGAGAGCAACCTGTGGATAGGGCCACTGAGCTCGTTGGCAATGTGGGAACTGCTGAGGGATCAGCAGCAGGAATTGCAGCAGTACCATGGTACCGGAGGAGGGTTGGGGCTGCCACTGCAACATGTAGCAGAGACATCAGTCTCCAAGAAGTGGTTGCCTTCTGCTTGGGGAAACCAGAGCACTTCAATTTAATGCTGGCACATGAGCAAAATGCCTCTCATAGTTTGCGGCTTGCTCCCTCCCACTATGATAAGCTGCGATCCAATTCTACAATTGGGGCTCGTTGCCCTATTAAGTGTCTGAACTGACACTGCTGCCGGATTGGGAGCCATCAATGCTTCTAGGGAAAACGCACAAAGGTGGGGAACATGCCGCGGAGTCAGGCTGGTGAAAGTCAATTGCATTTTCCTCGCCACAACTCCAAACCATCAACCGTAGCTGCAGGGCTGACCAATGCGTTAACAATCCATCAGAGCGAAATGAGCACTTAATTAGAGGAGATATTGTTTTCCCAGTGACGCCCACATCCCATGAAAGAATTTTTAAAAAACTTGATGGATATGGATATCAGCTGAGCAATGAAAAAGAAAACTTGAATAAATTTGCTTGTATGATAAAATAATTGGCACATTAGAACCTTTCATTTGAAAGCAGATTTTTAAAAAATCATTACTAGATCCAGAAGGCAAGCAACCTATTGGTAAAATATGGATATGTACTGTGACACTAACTGGTTTAAGCATACACAAAGCAAGATGTATTCCAGAAGTTCTGCAGCTATCTTCTATTTACTTTGTACTTGGTGAGATATATTTCGACTTCATTTGTCAGTTTTCTTTCTCTTAATGCTGCCTCAGTAAAACACGAGTATCAACCTGTCAATAAAATGCTGGCTTAGCTCACCCTAATTAATTATTTAAAAGACATAAAAGAGCTAACAAAGCATGGAAACTCAAGGGGTTTCATTTCTGTGTTAAGCAAGATGAAGGCTACAAAGTAAAGTTTTAAAATATGCTGTGCATGAATTAAATATTGATTGTGACTCAGATATAGAAATCTAGGTAACTCATGGGGCTGCTTAATACCCAAGGGTTCTGCAATTTTCTTTAAAGACATGTGGGCGCGATTCTCCGCTCCCCGCGCGGCATGTGAGAATCGCGGGAGGGCCCCCTGACAAAATTCACGCCCCCCTCGCGCCCCCCGTGATTCTCCCCACCCGCTCGGAAGAATCGGCGCTTGCCTTTTTTCACGGCGAACGCCGATTCTCCGACCCAGATGGGCCGAGCGGCTTGCCGTTCGCGGTCGTTTCACGACGGCGTCAAACACACCTGGTCGCTGCCGTCGTGAAACGGGAGTGAGAAGCCCCTTAGGGTCTTGTAGGTGGCCTAGAAAGGAAAGAGCACCACGACTGTGCTCGGGAGGGGACAGGCCCCGCGATCGGTGCCCACCGATCGTCGGGCCGGCGTCCAAATCGGACGCACTATTTCCCCTCCGCCGCCCCGCAAGATCAAGCCGTCTTGCGGGGCGGCTGAGGGGAAAGACGGCCACTGCGCATGCGAGGGTTCATGCCGTCAACATCATGACGTCAGCCGCTCATGCGCGGGTTGGAGCCGGCCAACCTGCGCATGCACGGCTGATGTCATTAGGCGCACCGGCCGTGTCATTCTCGGCATGACGCCCCCGCGGCCGAGATTTACGGAGCACCGCTCCTAGCCCCGCCGGGAGGGGAGAATAGGGGGCGAGGAGCGGCCTCTGAGGCCGTCGTGAAACTCGGCCGAGTTCACAATGGCCCTCACGATTTTTACCGGAAGCGGAGAATTCCGCCCATTCGACTTCACCTGTCCATTTTAGATTGTAGTAAGATCTACCATACTATTTGGCATACCTTGGCTGTGCCAGCTTCAAAAGAGCTATCCACTCTAATTCCACCTCCTGGCTATTGGTTTGTAGCCCTCAATGTCAGAGCATCACAGGTGCACGACCAAATATTTTTTTTGAACTGCTTTGAGAATTTCTGTTCTGACCACAATTTCAGGCACTGAGCTCCAGGGCGTCCACCTGTCTCTGGGCGAAAAGAACATCACATCAACTCCCCTCTACTCCTTGCACCAATTATTTTAAATCTAAGCTCCCTTATTGAGCTCTTTGTTGACAAAAGTTGGTTCTCTCCCCATTTTATTCAGAACTCTCATTTTTAATCCCCTCAATTAAATATCATCGTAGCCTCCTCTGTTTCATAGAAAACTGTTCCAACCAGCTCAGTCTTTCCTTGTAGCTAATGTTCTCCAACCCTGCCAAGATCTTCGGATAATAATAATAATCATTATCTTTATTGTCACAAGTAGGCTTACATTAACACTGCAATTAAGTTACTGTGAAAAGCCCTTAGTCACCATACTATGGTGCCTGTTCGGGTACACAGAGGGAGAATTCAGAATGTGCAATTCATTTAACTAGCACGTCTTTCAGGACCTGTGGGGAAATCTGGAGCACCCGGAGGAAACCCACGCAGACACGGGGAGAACGTACACCCTACGTACAGACAGTGACCCAAGCCAGTAATCGAAACTGGGTCCTTGCCGCTGTGAAGCAACAATGTCATATCATAGAATTTACAGTGCAGAAGGAGGCCATTCGGCCCATCGAGTCTGCACCGGCTCTTGGAAAGAGCACCCTACCCAGATCCACACCTCCACCCTATCCCCATAACCCAGTAACCCCACCAAACACTAAGGGCAATTTTGGACACTAAGGGCAATTTAGCATGACCAATCCACCTAACCTGCACATCTTTTGGATTGTGGGTGGAAATCGGAGCACCCGGAGGAAACCTACGCACACACGGGGAGAATGTGCAGACTCCGCACAGACAGTGATCCAAGCCGGGAATCGAACCTGTGACCCTGGAGCTGTGAAGCAATCATGCTAACCACAATGCTACCGTGCTGCCCAATGCTAACCACTGTGCTACCGTGCCATCCTCTTGTACCCTTTCCATTTTGCCTATATCCTTTCTGTAATATGGTGACCAGAATTACATGCAATACTCCAGTTGCCATCTAACTACTGTTTTACATAGTTTTGATATGGTCTAGACAACGACCAAGAAAGGAAAGAACAGTATACGTATTTGGTGATCACAGCCTTTAGCGACCTGTGGCTACATACTCCAAGATCATCTCTCTGTTCCTTTACACATCTTATTGTGCTCCACAAATACACTTCTTCACACAGCCTCGAACGAATTTCATTTTCCACTTGTCTGCTTTCCTGACCCAGCTCAATGATATCTTCCTGCAGTGTACACTTTCCTTCCTCATGATCAGCCAACTGCCTAATTTTTATATCATCTGCAAACTTCTTAATCATTCAGACATTTAAGTCTAAATCATGGATATATATCACTAACAGCAAGAGAGCTAATAGTGAGCACTGCAGAAGCCACAGGAAATAGACTTGCAGACGCAAAAACACCTGGAAACCATAATCCTTTGCTTCCTGCTATTGTACGAAGTCTTACAACACCAGGCTAAAGTCCAACAGGTTTGTTTCAAACACTAGCTTTCGGAGCACTGCTCCTTCCTCAGGTGAATGAAGAGGTATGACCTGAGGAAGGAGCAATGCTCCGAAAGCTCGTGTTTGAAACAAACCTGTTGGACTTTAACCTGGTGTTGTAAGACTTCTTACTGTGCCCACCCCAGTCCAAAGCCGGCATCGCCACATCCTGCCATCGTGTCAATGTTGTAACTAACTTGTCACTTTCCCTTGAGTCCCAGAAGCTTTCATATAACCAACCGGTCTGCCATATGGGACCCTGCTGAAGTCCACGTACATTATTTCAACTGTACCACACTCATCGATTCTTTATGTTGCTTCCTCACTAAATTCAATAATGTAAGTCAAACATAGGGCTAGATTCTCTGGCCTTCTCGCAGCATGTTTCTCAGCAGCAGGAGGCAGCCTGGCGTTGGCTGGCAACAGGATCTTCTGGTCTCAGGTGTGCCGTCGGCAGAACGGAAGACCCCTCCGGCATGAACAGTCAGATGATCTCGCCTCTCATCTTCACTTCAATAATCCATGCTGATTGAGCTTGATTAATTCTTGGCTTTCTCAATAACTGTCTAAATGTTTTCCATCAATGTGTTCACCACCAAAGCTGAGTAACTTGTATTGTATTTATCCTTTCCTCCCTTCATAAATAATGGTACAACATCAGCAGTCATCCAGTCCTCAAAAACAGTGCCCACAATCAGAGGGTTGGAAAATGATGGCTCAAGGTTCCTTTGCATCTCTTAGCTGCCAGGGATATTTCATACAGGTCTGGTGATTTATCCACTTTCAAAGATGCTGGACACGTTAATGACCCTTACCAAGTTTACACCTTCCAATCCTGATTGCGCAAGTAATACAGTGCCCAATGTCTGCCAGTACATCAAGCATCTTTGTTTGCTGTCCCATCGATGTTCTCTTTTGAATCCTCTGCAACAGAACACATGTCCAGCTTCACCCTTGAGGTTGCTGTCAGCTGTCCTCTTTTCCCCCAGCACTAGCTGAGGCTACTACTGTTGTCTGGAGATTCAGCAAGTGCAGATTTTTCCTCACTGCCCTATGTAAAAATCACATTGTACCAGAATCTGAGCTAGGCTGTGAGTGTGACATTGCATCTGTTAGCGGAAGAAATTGCTATATGTGTCACAGAATTGACATAAGTAATAATAAAGATGTCTCAAGTATTAGAGCAGTCAAGGGACAAACCAGTAGGCAAGGGGTTGAAATGTTGAACCTCAAAGAAAAGTCACCTGCTATCGGGATAATTCAATCATCCTACATGGCATTAGGATAAGAATGGGGCCCCACGTCACAGAAACCATGGCTCCAGCCTGTCTGTAAGAGATTCATTGTCCAGCCCAGAGCAGGGAATAAAAACACATTCACACCCCATCAAGGAGTTCAGGTTAAGGGAAATATGTTGAACAGAATCCAGGAGATTGAAAAGAAGCTTTGTATTAGTTGATAGTTTTCCCATTAAAGGGCCCAGAAAATATGCATACTGATCACCTTGTATTGTTCCAAATGAATCGATGCCATCAATGCCTACTTGTAACTCTGAAATTACTTTAAATATATATGCATGTAACTCTGAATATGATCAGAGCTGACTTTTGCGAGCTAAGGGGAGCAGCAGAATTTGTCTCTGCTATGTGCACACAGCAATTCTGAATAAAAGCAACTTTTACAACTCCATGCGGTCGAGAAAAGACGCTGAGGATTCCTTCCCTCCAACAGCATGATGATGATATTTCTTCTTCATCGATCTCTTGTGCCTTTTTCATGCCACAACCTTACATTATCGGGGATTGCACTGGGATTCTGAAAGAGTAAAGTCACAGGTTTGCTGCTGCCTTGGGTTCTGGACCATCTTGCCTTGCAAGAGTCAGGGCACAATGCCAGTGTGAGTAATGCAATCTGTTTGGATCATGTGCCTGTCACAGTTGAACAGCTAGTAGTGTGTGCAAGATCTGAGTGTGAAACGTGCCATAGTTCCAAATGTGTGAATGTAAGATGTTGCATATGAATAATAATAATCTTTATCGTCACAAGTATCCTTACATTAACACTGCAGTGAAGTTACTGTGAAAAGCCCTCAGTCACCACATGTGCGGGTACACAGAGGGAGAATTAAAAATGTGCAATTCACTTAACAGCACGTCTTTCGGGACTTGCGGGAGGAAACCGGAGCACCCGGAGGAAACCCACGCAGACATTGGGAGAACGTGCAGACTCCCCACAGTGACCCAAGCCGGGAATCGAACCTGGGACCTTGATTCTGTGAAGCAACAGTGCTAACCACTGTGCTACCATGCTGCCCTATGTGAGGTCTGAGTTGTGGTTGATGGAGATTGTTGATGGAGTGCAGCAAGTGTAGTGAATTGAACAGTATGATTGGCTAGTGGCTCATTTATAAGGATATAGAACGTGAATATGTAATCACTATTCTTGACCACTCATGCAGAGTATTGAACCTCCTGTGGCCGTGCAGCTAGATCCTCAGGGCTGAACAAGGCTACCTGCTCCTGCTGCCTTTGTGACGCCTTTCTCGATAAATCACATCTCTCCCCTTCTCCTTCCTGCACCAAGGCCTCTGACACTCAGAGGCTTTCCAGACTGACTTCACCAAGGTAATAGAAACAGGTAACCCCTGAGGGAACAGCATCTCTCGCCTCCTGTCCACCTCCTGCACTAAGACCGACAGTGTTGCATTGGAGACCCTTGGGTCACTTTTTTATGCCTTGTTATGCTATTCCCATTCCTTTCTGCTCAGAAATTCTTCCCCAGCCACTAACAGCACATGCTACAGCCGCAATGTACCTTGTCTTCTAAGAAGTGCATGCTGGTTTTAAGTAGCTCAGGCTAGCTTCACACTGGGTTTCCCTGCTGAGGCCTGCAGCTACTCAATCGCACATTTAGCACTGGGTTGCAAACTGCTAACATCTAAATTAGCAGGCAGCATAAAGTTTTCCTGCTGTCTGCATCACAATAAACAGGCACAGGTCAATCATGTGTCACGGTGCCCAGGTTCGTTTTCAAGCCTTATTCCCCCAACGCCCCCCACCCCCCAACGCCCCCCACCCCTCCCACCCCCCGCCCCCAGAATAATAAGCATCAAACATAAATACCGAGAGTTTCACTGGAAGCACTGACATGTGTCAGGTGAATATGGTTCAGTGTAATAAAACCCTGATAAAATACTTCAATAGCACTTAAAAACAATAAATAACCATTTCTGCCACCGTGTGTAATTAATCAGGAACATTGCAATGTTGCACCTTTCCAGAAAAATCAAATAAAGGATCTTATTTCAGGTAATAATTTACAAAAATACACTTAGTTTGTTATTACCAATAAAAATAAATTCCCTTCTGAAAGTAAATAACATTCTCTGATATTTGAACACACAATATCACGACATTTCTTTACAATTGGCGGGTACCACACAACAGGTTTCTTGAAAAGTTCTGAAATATAAAATATAGCAGTCACCAAAATACCACTCTATAACTCCGTCAACATACATTTTTGAAAAAGTGCTTAAGTGTAGCTTTGCATCAGAGCTGTAACTCTGCCTGTGTTATAAAAGCTTAAGTATTTCTGGCATCTTTATTGAAGCATGCGATTGCCTGAGCTATCACAAACCTGGCACAGTGCAGCTAAAGCATTATTGAGATCAATGGTTACTTGCCAACAGCAATTCAATGTATACTCAAAACCTGTGTGTAGGAAAGCAATGCACTATAACCATCTGCAGGATTTGTGTATGTTTAAATCACTGAAATGTGGGGCTGAATTTTCCCAGGCTCATTGTGGCAAACTTGGAGAGGTTGTGGGTAGGGAGTGGGGCAGGAAAATGCTTGGAGCCACATTTCCCGGAGATGGACTTGGAAGTGCTCACTCCATGGAGATGGGCAGCCAATTAAGCACGGTTAAGGCCACAATTGGTGGGGATTTGGGATTTTGTCGCCTCCCCTCCATTTTTCTCATGGTGGGGGGGGCACCCCTTCCACCCCACATCCCACACACCTGGGTGCATGCAAAAGTTGCCAATCACCAAAATCTTCACTCCAGCAGACAAATGCCACCGTAGCCTAAGGTTCCATGCCACTGTGATGGTGCTGTATTTATGAAAGTCCACAACCACGGCTAAGACTGATCCACTGAAGGGGTTTTCCCTCTAACTGAACTATAATCACTTCAAAATACCCCACCAAGGCCACTGAGCTCCTGTCCTCATTACAGCCTTGGTTCAAAACATGGACAAAAGAGCTGAACTCCAGAAGTGAGGTCAGGGTCACTGCTCTTGACTTCAAGGCAGCCACAAACATTGAATCCCTCCACCACCGGCGAACAGTAGCAGCATGATTCCAAAACTAAGCAAGGCTCTTTAGGCAGCACCTTCCAAACCCTTGAACATTACCAACTAGAAGGACAAGAGGAGCAGATACCTGGAAACACCACCACCTTGAAGTCCCCATCCAAGCTACTCACCAGCCTGATGTAAAATATATTGCCATTCCTTCACTGTCGCTTGGCTAAAGCCCTGAACCTCCCTCGCTAACATCACTATGGGTGTACTTATACCACATGAAATGAAATGAAATGAAAATCGCTTATTGTCACGAGTAGGCTTCAATGAAGTTACTGTGAAAAGCCCCTAGTCGCCACATTCCGGCGCCTGTCCGGGGAGGCTAGTACGGGAATCGAACCGTGCTGCTGGCCTGCTTGGTCTGCTTTAAAAGCCAGCGATTTAGCTCAGTGAGCTAAACCAACATGGACTGCAGCAGTTCAAGAAGGTAGCTCACCACCACCTTCTCAAGGGCAATTAGGGACAGGCAATAAATGCTGGCATAGCCATCGACACTCACATCCTGTGAACCATAGAATCATAGAATTTACGGTGCATAAGGAGGCCATTCGGCCCATCGATCTGGCCCTGCTCTTGGAAAGAACACCCTACTTAAGCCCTCACCTCCACCCTATCCTCGTAACCCAGTAACCCCACTTAACCTTATTGGACACCAAGGACAATTTATCATGGCTAATTACCGAACCTACACATCTTTGGAATGTGGGAGGAAACCGGAGCACCCGGAGGAAACCCACGCAGGCATGGGGAGAACATGCAAACTCCACACAGCCAGTGATCCAAGCCGGGAATCGAACCTGGGTCCCTGATGCTGTGAAGCAACAGTGCTAACCAATGTGCCACCCGATCGAATGAAAGGAAAACATATGTGCAGAATAAAATGGACTTTAGAACACACAATGGTTTCTCTGGGACCGTCCACCAGCGGAGGGAAGGGCCCACTGAATGTAACGTCGAGCCAAAATGGGATTCACGCCAGATGTCAAACCTGCTGCGGGTCTCCTGGCCCACCCTGCCAGCTATGACAGGGTTCCCACCCCGCACATGCAAAGTGCCCATCTGCATTCTTTTGAATGTTATTCAATCCTACTGCCACCTACCCTGCCTGCTGGGGGTAACGCTGGCATGATTTGGTACAAGTGTTCAAAATCGGGCATCATGGACTCTGAGGGAGAGCAAGGGGGTAAATGACTTTCCAAACATGTTCTGGCTTGCAGAGTGGGCGGGGATTGTCTGGTTACCTGCAGGTTCTGGGACTCGCATCTCAGGGCCTCCAGGTGGTGGGACACCTGGGGGCGCGATTCTCCGCTCCCATGCAGGTGGGAGAATCGCGGGAGGGCCGCTCTGGCAACCCCCGCGATTCTCCCATCCCCCCCAAAATGGCGTGTCGCGTTTTGTGACACGCCGCTCGGAGAATTGTGAGTGGCGGCAACTGCACCTGGTCGCTGCCAGTGTGAACGTGGCGCCAGCAGCTGTTTTGTGGCTTATGGGGGGCGGAGAGAGGAGTGAGCACCACGACCGTGCTCGGGAGGGGACTGGCCCGCGATCAGTGCCCACCGATCGACGGGCCGGCATCTCAATGGGACGCACTCTTTCCCCTCCGCTGCCCCGCAAGATCAAGCCACCACGTCTTGCAGGGCAGCGGAGGGGAAGACAGCAACCGCGCATGCGTGGGTTTGAGCCGTCAGCCGTCATGACGTCAGCCGCGCATGCGTGGGTTGGAGCCGGCCAACCCACGCATGCGCGGCTGATGTCATTAGGCGTGCCAGCCGCGTCATTCTCGGCGCGCCGGACCTTGACGCCAGCGACAAGGCCCCGCGGCTGAGATTCACAACACGGCCCTCCTAGCCCCCCCCCCCCCGGGGGGGGGGGGAGGGGGGGAGAATAGGGGGCGAGGAGCGGCCTCTGATGCCGTCGTGAACCTCTCCGGGTTTCACGACGGCGTCGGGCCTTGCGGAGAATTCCGCCCCTCATTGGAATCTTTAAATGCACAGCTCCACAGCAGATGAAGCAGCGGATTAGCAGTGCTTAGAACATACAAATAACATATGCACCAGGAGCTGCCACCTCATCCCAGCCTTGGGACATGACATGAGATTGGTGCCTTCAGCCCACCCTGGGCAATAGGATGCCCGCCTGTCCTCCACAATATCCAACATCCTAGAGATTTCCACATCTCAGAACTTTGGTGCTGATCTTCTTGCAGCCAATCTCTTGGCTGGAATGGTAGTCAGTGCTGAGGGGAGCACTTAAAATCTGCTCCAGTTCGTAAAAGAGAAGAAGTATTTTCTGACTCCAGTGAATCACTCTCCTGGGGAATCATGAATCTGGCGAGCTCCACATGGGCAAAATAATTGCCCATTTGCATGAACTGAATCATGCCTCTTTAGCGCTCCTGGTGGCAGCAGGAATTCATCCAGTTTTCCCGCCGGTGTGAACAATTAGGCTTCAAGAGGGAGAATCGTGCCCAATATAGGGTTCCCGAGCTCTTCCCATAAGCTACAAGGCAGAATTACGTATCCAAATATATAAGTTTGGTCTAACACAACAAATGGGTCATTTAGTGGCTGATGTGCAGGTGAATGAGATTCCCCCTTTGTTGAGATGCCTTTGTGGTCTCCAACCTACCTCAACAACACCATCTCGCCAACCAATTCTGCTGAAGATCCACAGTTGCCAGCTCTCTGATTGGGCCTGCAGAATCAGGAGCCCGGATGGCAAGCCTGAAGGCAGCCAATTAGGCAGCCGCATCTGGGAATGTTGAGTCTTTCGCACTGCCGGCAAGTGCAGGTTCAGGGCCACCCATTTGACCCTGACATTGGGGTCATGAAGCCCAAGATAAAAGTCTGAATATGTCATCAACAGAAGGAATGAAATTCGAATATGGATATCTTATCAAGTGCTAATAATTTAGTACCTCATCCTCCCATTGCTATACTTGGGATGACCTGATATGAAGTTCTTCCAAAAATGGGAATTGTATGGTATCTGTATGAATGTGCGGCATGTATCGTTGGGTGGTATCATTCCAGAAATTGGCAATGTCCAATGTCAGGAAGGGAAGGCAGCGTTGAACCCGCTGACAACAATGTTGGCTTTTTCTGCTGCATTGTGTGGCACTTTGTGCGAAACATGAGCAGGCATGGGTTTAACATTGGATTGCTGGCAGGGTGGCCTTTGATTTAGCCACCCTGCTGTGATCTTAGAGCTTCACTAATCCGGGAGCTATATTTGAAGGGCGACCCTGCACAGAGCTAATAGATATTGGCTGATAGAAGCACCAGGTGAGTTTTGGCCACCAAATGGATGGCCAGTCTTCAGTTCATTTGATATTTGACCAAATTTTCACCCACATCCGGCCAACATGCCAGAGTGGTGACAGCTTTGGCCACTCAATTGCATCCTGTGCTGTCAAAACTACTGGTGGCATGAGCCTAACCTGCACTCACAGCTGAATGGTTTGCTTGGACCATGAGGGTCAATGTTCTATGCCTGTACCATTAAATACAGGGTGTTGCAGCACGGTAGCATAGTGTTTCGCACAATTTCTTCACAGCTCCATGGTCCCAGGTTCAATTCCAGGCTTGGGTCACTGTCTGTGCGGAGTCTGCATGTTCTCCCCGTGTGTGCGTGGGTTTCCTCCGGGTGCTCCGGTTTCCTCCCACAGTCCAAAGATGTGCAGGTTAGGTGGATTGGCCATGATAAATTGTCCTTAGTGTCCAAAATTGCCCTTAGTGTTGGGTGGGGTTACTGGGTTATGGGGATAGGGTGGAGGTGTTGACCTTGGGTAGGGTGCTCTTTCCAAGAGCCGGTGCAGACCCGATGGGCCGAATGGCCTCCTTCTGCACTGTAAATTCTATGAAAACTCTATGAAAACATTGGTGAATGGTCCATGCCCACCTGTCACCAGAGGATCCTCAAACTTGTCCAGTCGCCCAAAAGTTCAGCAGTCCCATATCACTCTGTTTATTTTGACGTCTGCGTCCAAAGGGTTAACACTGCGGAAGCAATCACTAGCACTCTCTGGAATTAGTGTTGCTTGAGTGGCCATAATTGCTTCAGAAGCCAGGCTCCAACCATCGCAATGTGGCTGATACTGAACTGCCTCAGTTGCGGAAGAATGCTCAACCTTGAAATGCTTTGTCAATTGCATGCGCCAATACCCTCACCCGCAATGCTGCCCTTTCTCCGGTACCTCAAGCCAGCTATGAAGAAGCCTCTGTGGAGTCTTGCCTCTGGCACTGTTAGTGTCAAATCAGCTGACTGACATAATAACCTGTCCACACTGCAAACTCCAGCGCATGTGCTATCCAAAAGATCATCCAATGCAGCACGCACCGGATGTGTGTGCTTAACACACAGGCACCATTTTGGACCTGAAGCTCCATCCTTTGCACTGAAAATATGGGAATTATGCAGCTGAATTTTGCAGTCACAGAATATAAACAAAACAACTTTGTCTAGTTGACAGAATGCCTGTTAGGCTTATTGAGCTAGTGATGTATTCCTCAAAGAAAACGTTGTTCCATAATATTGTGCAAATAATTTTAAAATTGTATGTTTGAAGTTCTTGTTGTTATTGATCACACCGTTTAACAAAGAGAGAAAGAATTTTTTATTTACATAATGCCACAAAATATCTTCAGGCAATCCCACAGTGCCTCACATCCAACGCAGGATAAATGTGAGGCAATGTTTTAAGCTTTAGTTTTGTTGTCCCTGTAAATCAAGATCCACAAATTCAAATGTAGATTTTTTTTGTAAGAGTTTGACACCAACTGTGTGAGAACCAAGACAGACTGCTCTAATCTGTCTCCTTGCTGAAGAGGGGAGGCAGAATGGAGTCTGTGCACACTAAAATGCTTGCCAGTTTATATTACAATCAGTTCTGTCTTAACATAAGTGAAAGGCTTTCCTGGCTAACAGGCAATTTTAATATATTAATTAAAATGCTTGGTAATGCCTTTTATTTTCTCCATTGATCAAAACTGCAGCTTTTGCTTCTTGACACGATTTCAGAAATCTATCATCAACAGGCTATTGAATTTGAAACTCCAAGTCAGCACTCCTAATTAGCTTCAAAACAGCATAGGCAACAAACATAGACACTAATATCAATATTATTCAGTAGGGAAGAATATCAATGTAGTCAAAGCTTCATTTAATGCTGAGCTAATACATTTCAAAAGTCTTTGAAGTAATTTGGACTGTAGGTGACAGTATAAAATAAACAATATCAATATTTAAGGGCAGCACGGTAGCATTGTGGATAGTACAATTGCTTCACAGCTCCAGGGTCCCAAGTTCGATTTCGACTTGGGTCACTGTCTGTGTGGAGTCTGCACATCCTCCCCGTGACTGCGTGGGTTTCCTCCGGGTACTCCGGTTTCCTCCCACAGTCCAAAGATGTGCAGGTTGGGTGGATTGGCCATGAAAAATTGTCCAAAATTCTTTGATTAACCTAGGACAAAAGTTCGGCGTAACATCGTGGGCCGAAGGGCCTGTTCTGTGCTGTATTTCTCTATCTATCAGCTCAGGCATTCATTAAATACCTCTCCCAATCTTCATTTCCAGGAAAGTGGAAATTGGGAGAGGGGTCTAATATTACACTATTGCCCAAGTCAAAATGAACCCTCTCTTGTGTTAACTAAATACATTGAACATGATTTATGTCCATGTTGGAGAAATACCAGTCTCAGATCAACACCTGCTTTATGGTTTCAGCCTAAACAAGTACGGAGTTCCTGCACCAACTGTGAATTTTAAATGCTCAGAGGATGCAAGTAGCAGTAGTATTTACACCTTCTAAACATTGAAACGAATGCAAGTAGGTTTAGAAAATGTGACCAGGAGTCATAAGAGATCTTCCTGAGAGAAGTAACTGACCTTAATTCTAATTGTGGAAGTGTGTGGTGCTTTTCTTGACAGACCATTCTATCGACATAAATAGACCCTTCTGATATTAGAGGTGAATTTTGGCCATGGAGAAGGGAAAGAGGATCTGGGTCTATGCCTGGGCCAGAAACACCCTTTGGGAGACAACTGATTGAATTTAAGGGGCGGGATTCTCCAATCCCGCAGCAGAGTGTCCACGCCGTTGTAAACGCCGACTCGCTTTACGACGGTGTGAACGGGCCGCTCCCAGGACTAATTCTGGCCCTTACAGGGGGCCAGCACGGTGCTGGAGAGGTTCGCACCACTCCTGCTGCTGATCCCGGCGCGAACTGTGCACCGCGGGATCCGCACATGCGCAGTTGCACCGGCGCCAACGTGCATATGCGTCGGGGCAGCATGGCCTTTTCGCGAGGACTCTCCGGCCCGGCCCAGGGCTGGGAGAATCCCACCCAAGATTTTTGCATAGGGAAGCCCTAATCACTTAGAAGAGATAAGAGCAAAGAAAATTACAGCACAGGAACAGGCCCTTCGGCCCTCCATGCCTGCATGCTGCCCATTTGAAATAAAAAAACCCTACTCTTCTGGGGCCATATCCCTCTATTCCCCCTAATAATTGACTCTTCCACCCTGAGAAAAAGCTTCTGACTATCAACTCTGACCATGCCCCTCTCATACTTATACGCTTCTATCAGGTCGCCCCTCAACCTCGGTCATTCCAGTGAGAACAAACCAAGTTTCTCTAAGTGAGAAGGTCCCAGCTGGGTTCGAAAATTGTATGCCATGTTGCGGGAGTCTCGATCTGGAGATTGGGCAAATTATGGCACCTAATTATGGCATCTAATCCTGGTCTTCGAGGCTTGGGATCGGTGTGGCCTTCCGACCACTAGTCCTGTGTTGTCCTCATCCAAATGTTGGCCATGAGTGATTAGAGTTGGCCGTACCAGTCGAGTCACCCCCCCCCCCAGCTGGAGCCGAGGTTGTTGACCGCCTGGCTTCTGGTGAGACGGCATAGTGGACGTAATGGGGCTGGATTCTCCGATTCTGCGGCTAAGTGCCGATGCCGCCGTGGGAACAGTGGCGTTTTACGACTCCAAAATAGGCGCTGAACCCTCACCGATTCCGGGACCAGTGAGGGGCTAGCAGCGGCACCGGGTAGAACCCCCGCTCTCATGCCAAAAACAGCTGGAGAATGGCCGTTCCGTGCATGGCGATGACCTGCAGCGGTCGCGCAATATAACATGGCGCTGCTCGCACTCGGACCTGACCTACCAGATAGTGCCCTCCTGGGCCCCCCTCACCACACCCGGACCACCCCCACCAGTCCTCCTAGCCCTCGCCAAAGCCCCCCTGGCCAGCACAGCACTCCAACCAGCACCCCCCCTCCCCCCCCCACCCTCTTTCCCCCCCCCCCCCCCCCCCCCCACCCGACTGTAGCGGCACTGGACACAGTCCGCAGTTCCCAAAACTGAGCACACGTGCCCCTTGCTGTGTTGGGAACTCAACCCATCGGGGGGGGGGGGGGGGGGGGGGGGGGGGGGGGGGAGCATCGGGGGAGGGCCTTCAGGTAATGTCCTGAGACCGTCCCAATTGTCGTTAAAAGGGATTTCCACCCAATTGCCAATTCCGTTATTGGGCTCAGCAAGCGGAGAATCCCCCCATGGTGGCTCGTGCTTTGATCAGAGAGATCCTGAAGAGTGTTCTTTGACCCTGATCCTGCCTCATCTTTGATTTTGGCTTTCTTCGTGAGCCAGTGAAGAAAATGTCATTATCCTGAGGACTGCCTTGCATTTCTGCATCTTGGTTATTATCCTGGACTTTTCTCCCTGCTGATCATCTGTTTGATGTTGTCAATGTTCTCCGTTTACAGGGCTGTGAATAACGTCGGTGTGATGATCTGTACCATTGATTATCCTGCAGAACAAGTTCATATCATGTTGAGCCGAATGTTGAATATTCAATTTGTGCACAGTCTTTATTCTGTATCCTAAATATATTTGGGCTTTATATGACCTGATAATCCTTGTAGTGGAGGGAGGGGGTGTTTTTTGTTGTCATCCCTCTGTCTCACTTAGAAGGAAGCTGAGCAGAGTCAAAGTGAGGTGAGGGGTGGAGGATTGGAGTTAGTAAAATTAGTTTGTCCTCGCTGTGATCGACGAATGTCCCCCCCCAGTTAGAGCTAACCAGTTTTGGTACTTTTTCTTCCCACTTTTTAAATTTGGATTCAGAACATCTGTGTTTTTCCTTTTTAGGGCCTGACAGACTGCACATTGACCCGATGAGGACTGGGTTGTTTTTGACTCTTCCTTTGGGTCGAGTCAGTCTTTTCTCCTGATATGGGTCTCCCTCTCTGGCTGTTTTCTTTGCCGCTGGAGTTTCCATGAGGATGAGTGTGGAGTTAAGTATCCTTTATATCAGTGTTCTTCAAAGTCGGGGGCAAGCCATTGTCCGCGGCGCCCCCGATCGCACAAATCCACGCGCAGCAGCCGGCTTTTAATAACACCGGCTGCAAGTGGCCACGAATATGTTAAAAAAAAAGTCGGCCACATTGCACATGCATGCACGATGATCGGTGTGCATGCGCAATGTGGCCGATTTTTAAAAACATGTTCGCAGAATGCGCATGCATCTCCGATGTACAGCCGCTATTTTTTTCAACGGTTGCAACTTTTTGTTTTACAAGTTCTGTCGTGGTTTTTATTCATTTATTTTATTCATTTAATTTTTTTTTTCATTTATTTTATTCATTTTTTTTTACAAGTTTGGGGGGGCTTTTATTCAATTTTTCATTTATTTTATTAATTTAATTTTTTTTTACAAGTTCGGGGTGGGGTTTTATTCATTTATTTCATTTATTTTACTCATTTCTTTTTACAAGTTCGGGGGTAGGGGGTTTATTTGATAAAAATTTACAGGAAAAATATGCAGAACCTTGAACAGATGGAGACTCCATGCTTTCCGACACCGGAAGGCTTCACCTTTGGTTCTATCTTGGTCTGGTCGGGTGATTGGGGACCCCCGGTGTCAGGTGGGAGGACCGGCCATCCTACCTAGCATGATCGCAATGTGGGTGTTGTGATGGATATTCTTCTTCGGTGCTGTGGTTCCCCATTGGCTAGGACCAATTTATATGTCCTTTCCTGTTGGGTGAGGGGGGCAGTGGGGTTGGGGGTGGAGTGTCTTCTCCTGATTCCGACTGGGTTGGTGCAACCTCGGTGAGTTATAATGGGTGGTGTAACCTCGGTGAAGTATAAGGGGTGGTGTAACCTCGGTGAGGTGTAAGGGTTGGTGCAACCTCGGTGGGATATAATAGTTGGTGCAAATCAACCTGATTGACCAACAGCTCCTTTGCCTCAGAAACACCTGGTCCAAGTGACGGCAAATAATTCCCAAAGGGACGGCACAGTGGCACAGTGGCTAGCACTGCTTTCTCGCAGCGCAAGGCACTCAGGTTCAATGCCGACCTCAAGACGGCTGTCCGTGTGGAGTTTGCATGTTCTCCCCGTGCCTGCGTGGGTTTCCTCCCGGTTCTCCTGTTTCCTCACACAGCCCAAAGATATGCAGGTTAGGCGGATTGGCCATGCTAAATTGCCTCTTCAGGTTAAGTCAGGTTACGAGGGTAGACAGGTAGAGTGGTCTTTCAATGGGTTGGTGCAGACTTCATACCTCCTTCTCCGCTGTAAGGATTCTATGAGAGGAGCTAATGGAGACTGAATCAAAGGCAAGTCCGAGTTATTGACAGAACAGTAAGTGAAGTGAGTGAGTTGGGAGTTTGGGTTAGAGTAGCCTTGCCGGGGGGGTTAAGGATGGGAAGAAAGACCTTGTGTGGCAGGGCCTCCGATGGAAATAGGGATTCCCCAAATGAAGACAGCCATGTCCTTCTCTCCCCCTGTAGTACTACACCTGTCCAAGCAGCTAAATCTATTGGGATTCCTGCATGGTATGGACCTCCCCCTGTGGACAACTAGTGGCTGAGGCAGAATGATGCACTTAGGTTGTCAATAAATGACCCCATCAGGGCCTCAATAGGCACGAGGGTGGGCAGACCACCAGGCATCTCTGCCACCCTCACCTCTATAAAATGGGAGTCAAGTCAGGGTGTGCAGGTCGGCAGTGGGCAGGACATGCATTACATTTTATTCAGCCCCCCACCTTCAAATCTGCCTGGAATGAATGTAAAATAGTGCCAGGAGGGGTTGGGACTGGAGGTGGATCAGATGGAGTGTGTGAACTCCTCACAGCAGCCATTACAGAGGCTGCTGGTTGTCCTGAGGGAGAGATCTAAGGTTTGTGCCATGGTCTTCCACTTCACCAGAGTAAAGTAAGATGTCACAAGCTGAAGTAAGATGAAGACCTGGATCTAATGCTTGAGACTTTTAGGGAGAGGTGGAATGTCCTCTTCCCAGAGGATGCAAGGACGAGACTGCCCCATCCTGCAGCAGTGGTATCTCTCAGTTCAGCATTGTCACTCTCTTCCTCCTCATCTCTCACTTCCTGCACCTCCCTTGATCAGCTACCTCTTCCAAAGCCTCATTGTCCTGAAGATCCATACGAGTCAGGAGGACCGTACTACGGAGAATGCAGCAGACCATCAAAAGACCTGTCAGAAAGTAATTGGAGGGTGCTATCCGACTGGTCCAGACACTGGAACCATGTCCAGAAGACCAATAACTTCCAGAATGATTGTTCCACACAATAGGTGACAATGGTTGTATTGTCTTTGTGCCCCTGTCTGAGGCTCTCACAGAGGGGTGAGTGGCCACCTCTTCAAGGTGAACCCCCTTGTGTCCTCTGGGATTCAGCTATGTACTTTGGGGCTTGGAGTGAAGATGGTAGGCAGAATATGAAGGAGTCATGACAGCTGCAAGGAAAATGAATGCATGCAGGAAGGAAGCTCCTGCTGTGGTCACAGACCAGCTGGACATTGCCGAAGTGGGAGTCCTTCCTGTTGATATACTTCACTGGCTGGTTGCTGGATGTCTTGATGGTCACGTGGGTGCAATCGGTGATGCCCTGCACCTTGGAGAATTCAGAGTGGTGGTGAAACCCACTGCCCTCTGTGTCTGCGAGGCTGCATCTGTCATGAAATGAAGGTGCTCTCCAGCCCTGGGAAAGAGAAGATCAGTCACCAGCGTGATGCAGCGGTATGCAGCTGTTTTTGAGGTGCCATTATAAAGTCTGCACCTGATCCTGGGGAACAACCAGAACTGAAGAATTTAAAACCCAGTCAATGAAAGAGCATGGCAATCATTGCCATGGGAATGAGGTCTTTGGAAATGAGGGCACAGATCCCTGTGACCATCTGCTTGGAGGGTCAGAGCCACCTAAGGCCCAAGCTCTCAGTCATCTCGCAGTAGTTCCATCTTCGGCAGACAACCCTATGTTGAAGGGGTAGACTGTATGGAATGCCTTCCCTTTGTTCCCTACCAATATCCTCCTGATGGCAGGGGTTTGCCATTCATGCATCTTGTGTTGCCCCTCGCCCCTACAGTGCTCAAAATCTGAACCCCTCCCTCCATTGCCAGCTGTAGTCTTCCTTCTGGGCACGTGGTATTTTCCATGGTTCTCTTGCACTCTTCTCTTTTTGCGCCCATGATACCATAAGAGTGCCAACACCTTTTCATCGGATCTGTCTAACTCAGTCTTGAATAAGTTCAATGACCCAGGCTCCACTGCTCTCTGTGGAAGAGAATTCCAAAGACTAACAACCCTCTTGAGAGAAAAAAAAATTCCTGATCCTCGTCTTCAATGGGAAATCCCCTTATTCTTGAACTGTGTCCCGTAGTTCTCATCTCCCCCACAAGAGGAAACATCCTCCCAGTATCCACCCTATCAAGTTCCCTCAGGATCTTATATCTTTCAACAAGAGCACCTCTCATTCTTCCATACTTCAATGGATATAGATCCAACCTATTCAACCTTTCTTCTTCAGGTAAGCACCTTTTCTCAGGAATGAATCAAACACAATTATACCCTTTTTCAAATTAGAAACGACAGAACTGTACATGGTGTTCCAGATGTGGTCTCACCAAAGCCCCGTACAACTGCTGTAAAACTGTATTTATATTCCATTTCCCTTGCAATCAACGACAACATTCCATTGGCCTTTTAATAACTTGCTATACCTGCAATATTAATTGTTTGTGATTTACATACCAGGACACTTAGATATCTCGGGACTGCAGAGTTCTTCAATCTCCCTCCACTTAAATAAAAATCTGCTTTTCTATTTTTCCTTCCAAAGTGGATAGGCTCACCCTTTCCGACATTGTACTCCATCTGTCAATGTTTTGCGCATTCACTTCACCTATCTAAATCTTTTTGAAGCCACTTTATGTCCTTATCATAATTTAGTTATTTACCTATTTTTGATTCATCATCAAATTTAACAGCCATGTCTTTGGCCCCTTCATCCAAGTCATTGATACAGATTCTAAATAGTTGAGGCCCCAGCCCGATTCCTGTCTCACTGGTTACACCTTGCCAACCTGAAAATGACCCATTTAACCCTTCTCCCTGCTTCCTGATAGCTAACCAACCCTCTATTCATGATAGCGTCTTACCCCTGATACCTTGATCTCTTTTTTTTCTGTAGTAATCTTTGATGTGGTGCAGTGACAAATGCCTTTTTATAAATTCAAGGCTTGAATTTTTCATTCATTGGGTATATGCACACAGCAGGCTGGAAGTGGGCACAAAACACACTTCAGGCCGTGTTCGACCCCGAAATGTGATTTCACCTTGGCTTAATTAACGGTCAGTCAGCGTGGAACGTGCACTGGAAAAGGCTCAGCCGGGAGGACAGGAAGAGGGTGGACACAGAGAAAAAGGAGGGTGCAGGCGGGCGCTTCTAATGTGTTCCCCCAGGGGGACAGCCGTTGCGGAGCTGTCTCAAGGAGCTACAGACCTGTGAAAAATAAATAGCTTGGGGAAAAACTATATAGTGTGTGTCGAGGCCATACATTTAAACACGAACCTCAGTCCATTGGTAACTTTTCAAATTTTATCTCAAACTGGACAGTTCCTCCTGCCCTGGATCTGAGATGGAAGCTAAAACGTAAAGGCCGCCTGCACAATCGGCTCACGCATGAACCGTTACAGCAGACGGGCCACATAAAATTGCATTCAATTGGCCCCTTAATGAACCAAATTGACTGTTTGATTGTCAGTGGGCGCGTTTCTGGCTCTTGCATACAGCCACCGTCTGAAATATTGTGTGAGTGCACGATGACGTCAGGATGTGTGCCCGACATCTTTTTGCACGTTTTGCACATGTTTTCCAGTCAGGCATGCACCCGCCTGAATAGCATAAAAATCTGGTGCAAGTACACCACACCTTCGGTTTACCTGCGTTATCCCCTTCTGAAAAAATGAAATGAAATGAAATTCTGCACATTACTTGTTACTTCATCAAAGAAGTCTAATAAATTAGTCAAACGTGATTTCTCTTTCACTGAACAATGTTGACTCTGCCTGATTTTAATAATATTTTCGAGGTGCCCTGCCTAAGGGGCTGCCTCCCCAGTCTCTAACAATTTCCTTTCAGGTGACCTGTTTCTGAGATTCGGGTAACATCTGCACCTTTTTAAAAAAATAAACCTCAAACTTGTGATCAGTTGCAAACGAGCCTTTGAACAGCTTTAATTGGCATCGACTGGAAGGAGATCAGGCTTCCTGCCCCACCCTGGTGATTATTGCTGGTGCCGGGAAAGGTGCCTAGAAATTGATGCAGTATCCGGCACCAGTATCTCTGGAATTATGCCTTCCAACCCTGCCACAGTTCCCCACTGCTGCTGGGGCAGGGGGCCACAAAAATTCAACACAAGATTTCAAACCTGTAAAACACAATCATTGCCTTCCAATTAAAGAATTCCAAAGTTTGAACTAAATCAAATAGAGTCCTAAAATATGAACTGAAGAAAATCTTTAAAATCACTGCCCCCCCCCCCCCCCCCCCACTGTGTTAATTTGTGAGGTATCTTGGGTCACAATGTGCTTGGCAAATTACTTTCCTCTGTAATATATAGTTTACTACTGATTGCTTTGGGAACACAGGGTGGAATATTGAGCCCTATTACTTTGTTTCTATTGTTTTCTTAATTGAGCTCAACATTTTCTAATTATGAACACTCTATTGTGGTTGATGCACAAAAGCAGGTATTTTCCACAGTGGTTTCATATTCTTTTGATTGGAAATCAGGAACAAATTAAAACCCACAAATTTAAGCCATATTTATGAAACAATCTCGTAATAACTGAGATCATCTACTTCCATTCATGACTTCTCAGACAATAAAGAAACCCCATGACCATGTCCAACAAGAGTGGATTTAACCATTTGTCTCTTGGATATTTAACAGCATTGCCGTCACCCTGCCATCAACATCTTGGGAGTGTTACCGTTGTCCATAAACTTAACTGAACCAACCATATAAATGCTGAGGCTACATGAGGTCAGAGGTTGCAAATTCTGTGGTGAGCTCATATCTTGTATTCCCAAAGTCAGTTCACCATCTATACCTCATCTTTCAGGAGTGTGATGGAATACTCCCCACTCATCTGGATGAGTTCAACACCAACAACACTCAAGAAATTCAATAGCATCCAGGATGAAGCACCTCACTTGATCGTTAGCCCCCATCGCCAGTTTAAACATTAAGTCCTTCCAGTACTGGCACACAGTGAATGCAGTGTGTGCCATTTACAAGATGCACCGCAGCAACTCACCAAACCTCCTACAACAGTACCTGCCAAACCACAACCTCAAACATTTAGAAGGACAGGGTCATGGGAACACCATCACCTATAAGTTCCCTCCAGGCCACCCACCATCCTGATTTAGAATGAGATCATCGCTCTTTCACTGTCACTGCATGAAAACCATGGAGCACCCTCCCAGCAGGACAGTGGGGGCATCAACACCTCATGGACTGTAGCTGTTCAAGAAGACAGGCATCACCTTATCAAGAGCAATTAGGGGTAGGCAACAAATGCCAACCTTGCCAGCAATGCGCACATCCCATGAATGATTTTTTTCAAAACTTCTCAATAAATTTGGAAGTGAACAGTTAAGTGTTCTGGGATAGAAGATTGTTCTAGGCTGGAGGAGGTTATCCAGGACTATTTACAGAATATTATCATGTCCAAAATAAATTTGGAAATATAATTTAAAGCAGAATAAAGTCAATGTAAAATGTAATAATTCATAATGTAACTGGACAGTGATAAACAGAGCAAAAACTGAAAATAAATGGAAGTGCAAGTGAATTTTGGTCTGGTGATAATGAACGCAATTTACTGGACTCATTGTGCCTGACTTGGTGACACGATGAGGCCGTTGAATCTTACGAGAAGCCTTCGCGTGATTTGCACCGCTTGAAATGTCTCAGGAGATTCAACCGAATCTCGCAAGACGTAGCAATCTGGATCTTACCGTCGCTGCACGAGATCCAGATATACATACTTAAATGAGCCATTCGGCGCATTTAAATATGTCTGCACCGGATTCCCCCAGCGCCCGGGAACTTACGGCCTCACCCGGGAGACCTCACTAGGACAGCGTTCTGCATTGGTCCACACAAACGTGGACCAGATACGAAGGCACCTGGGATGGGGGTGGGGGGGGGGGTCTCCCAGGCCATTGGAGGCCCATGGGTGGCCAGACTCTGGACAGGATGCTACCCAGGCATTACCACTGGCACTAGGACACTTTGGCACTGCCAGCCTGGCACATTGGCACTGCCACATAGGTACCCTGACAGTACCACCCTGACAGTGCACAAAACAGGATGCTGTTTTTGTCCCATTGAATTGTGTCCTGCAACTCTTTAATGTGTGAGCCAACAACTTTAAGTGCTGCACAGGCTAGGCTGCTCAGTGCCACTATTTGCCATTGTCACCTTTCAGACTACGACAAGAGTTATGTTTAAATGTTGGGTTTTTAATAGGATGTATATTCATAGAACATAGAACATAAAACAGTACAGCACAGAACAGGCCCTTCGGCCCTCGATGTTGTGCCGAGCAATGATCACCCTACTTAGAACATAGAACATAGAACAGTACAGCACAGAACAGGCCCTTCGGCCCTCGATGTTGTGCCGAGCAATGATCACCCTACTTAAACCCACGTAACCTGTATACCCGTAACCCAACAATCCCCCCATTAACCTTACACTACGGGCAATTTAGCATGGCCAATCCACCTAACCCGCACATCTTTGGACTGTGGGAGGAAACCGGAGCACCCGGAGGAAACCCACGCACACACAGGGAGGACGTGCAGACTCCACACAGACCGTGACCCAGCCGGGAATCGAACCTGGGACCCTGGAGCTGTGAAGCATTGATGCTAACCACCATGCTACCGTGAGGCCCCAACTTTAAAAGAGAAAAAGAATTTGAGGTGACAGGTGATTCACATGGATGAGACATTCAACTTTTCAATTTGTTTGTCAAACACCGAAAAATATCCATGTCATTTGCCCATGTTATTAATTGCTCAGCATCTCTTTATCGTTGCGTTTTGTGCTTGATCCGAGGCACTTGACAAGGTTTGTTCTTTGGGTTGTGGAGTTAAATAGAGACAACCGGGCTTTTAAACTAAATGTAGTTAATTTACCTCGGTTTGGAGCGTGGAATGCAGGAAGACAGTTTCTAATTTTTAATTAAGCTATTCAGCCGACCGGTGTTCATTATACTTTTATCAGTCCATCGAGACAACTTGTATTGATTAATCACAGAAGTCTGATTCCAATGATTGCTCTCTCTGTTCATTTTCTGTGAAACAAAGTAGTTTAATGATTTATACCTAGCCTCAACTTACCAGGTCTTCCAGTTTTGAAAGGACTGAAGAAGCACTTAAATTCACATTTGGCAAAAGGAATAAAAACCAATTCAGATCATAGCACATTACAATTTTTTCATTCCTGAGTTTCACCATCGTCAACTTAAACATTGGTCAACAAGGGAACACCTTTAAGCTTGAAGTGCTCAGACTACTGATGGGGGTTATTAGCACAGTTATGCCCATAAGGACCCAAACTAGGTTACAACCACATAACATTATGTGCATACTTCTACTATTACAACACCTTGGCACTGGCAATAATAAATCTATCGGCACAAAATATTGCCTCAGTAATGTTTGTGCGGGGACAGATGAATTGTAACACATTTATCCATTTCTAATATTTAGGTTTTTGTTTGACTTTTACGAGTAGAAGAACCAGGGGCCAGTTTAGCTCAGCAGTTGGCTGGACAACTGGTTCAGGCCAACAGCATGGGTTCAATTCCCCTACTGGCGTGAGGTTATTCATGAAGGCTCCACCTTCTCAATCTTGCTGCTTGCCTGAGATATGCTGATCCTCAGGTTAAATCACCACCAGTCAGCTCTCCCCCTCAAAGGCAAAAGCAGTCAATGGTCATCTGGGATGATGGCAATTTTACTTACTTATTCTATGATTAGAACATTGATGAAATTCACATTTCTTCGAATCTTCAATATTAGTAGGACAGATGTTTAATTCATTATTTTTCCTGATGCATATATTTCTCATCAATGTGACCCACAAGACAATAAATGTACTCGGCCAAACCTGGACATTGTCGGTGAGCATTTTAACAAGGCAAGTAAATTAAGAACATACATTTGAGTAGATAGCAAATAGCATATCAATATGCAACAAGATCACACTTTTGCATTTCATTATTTTCTGTTCGGGAACATAAGACGATTTCAAGTCTTTGATCTTTTTTTAAAGGAGATAGTTCTGGAAGTATTCAGCTTATGTTCTTTAAAAAAAATAGAGACCTGTGATTTAAATAGACTGTTGAGATAGCACATGAAGCAAAACTACAAATACTATAATTCTGAAGTTAAAAACGGCTGGAGATGCACTGCAGGTTCAATAGCATTTTAAGAGCAGAAATGGAAAGAAATGGAAACTGTAAGCCGAATATGGGACTGAACAAAACAAGGAGCAGAGAGGACAAAAATGAAAGTGAAGTATTGGAATATTAACAGCCAACACAAAGTGAAAAATAGTGGACGTACCTTTCTGTTTTTTTTAAACCTATATGATAAGGAAACTATTTTTTAGGAGTAAGTATTAATTCTTTAATTACTTAATGATCAGTGCTTTAGGGTGTTGGCTTATCTTCGTCTAGTTCAATAAGTGATTGTGTTAATTGGACCATTTCTGGAGTTGCAAGTGTATAAAATATAGAAAGTGAGAGCGGAAGAAGTGATGAGGGAGAGAGGTCGAATGAGTAATGGTGATACATTACCATGCATAAACAATTGATATCATGAACAGAAGGTTAAAGAAACTAATGAAGGCAGCTTAAGAGGAGCAAAGTATGAACATGACTTCTGTTTGTGGCTAATCAAATGATGTACACAGGGGAAAATGAATTTGTAGTCAGCTACATGTAGGAGGGATGAGGCATGAAAATGTTATGCCTAACAGAAGTAAAAGTCAATAAAAAAGGAAGGAGAAACACAGCAAAAACAATTGGAAAAAACAAGTCAATTATAATGTTTTTAAAGGTTAAGAAAAATTACTGCAACTCTATGTAATTCGTGGGTAATGATGCATCCAAAAGAACATTGAAGCATTGAAATAGAACTCCAGGACAATTTACATCTCTTGAAAGAGTTGGGAAAGTTCATGTTCTAACTCTGCGGTGATAAAATTTTACAAAGCATGGCACAAAGAAGCATAATAAGGAGCATATTTTTCCTTTGAGGGAAGTGTTTGTCATTTAAATGCAGAACATTTTAACCCAAGTCAGAAAGCTGCCGGGAGAATAGAAATTTGCTGCTGAGGATTGTAGAACTTCTGCAAACAGTTATTAGAATGATGGAAAGTTGTCGAATTGTGACTCACCTGTAATAAGCCAACTTTCAAAATTGGTAGGAGAGATGGTAACTGCTTATCTGTGTAGATGTAGATTGTGCAAAAGATGCACAAAGTTGCTATCTGGATCAAGTCAAAGGGAATCTGAGAATTGGCAAACAGAGGGCAAAAATGGTCACAAATTGAAAAAATCACGAAGGAACACCTGGGTAATGATCATAAATCATCATAAAGGAATGAGGCATAGGAAATCATCACATTGTCAAATTAAGGGACCCAATGTCATTCGACGTCATGGTACTGTCACTGGACTAATAATCCAGAAACCTAGGATAACGCTCTGGGGACCTGGGTTTGAATCCCAGCTTGTCAGATAATAACATTTGAATTTAATAAAAATCTGGAATTAAAAGTCTAATGATGACCATTGTCGTAAAAACCCATCTGGTTTTAGGGAAGGTAATCTGCCAACCTTATCTGGTCTGTCCTCCATGTGACTCCAGATCCACAGCAATGTGCTTGACATTTTAATTTCAATTAAATAACTATTTAATTTGTTGTCAGATCAAGCAAGATAAATACTCAGGGATAAAGCTAATTAAATAGCATACAGGAGATTGGATGTAATCCGACACAAAAACATCTTTCTAAAGTTTAATTTCAAAAGTTTAATATAAAGGAATAAATCATGGCAGGACAGCTCCAAGGTGTGGTCTGCTCCTCTTGCTCCATGTTGCAGGCTGGGGACAGTTTCAGTCCCCAGGGTTAGCATGTGTGCAGGAAGTGTCTCCAGTTACAGTTCCTGGAAGCTTGGGTTTCAGAGCTCGAGCGGCGGCTGGAGACACTGTGGAGCATTCGCGAGTCGGAGAGCATCATGGGTAGGATGTATAGAGAGGTGGTCAGACCATAGGCTCAGACTCCGCAGGCAGGAAGGGAATGGGTGACCACCAGATGGAGCAAGAGAGCGAGGCAGGTAGTGCAGGAATCTCCTGTGGCCATTCCCCTGCAGAACAATATACCGTTTTGGATACTGTTGAGGGGAATGGCCTCGGGGGAAATCAGCAAAAGCCAAACTCGTGGCACCACGGTTGGTTCTGCTGCAGAGGGGAGGGGTGATAAATGTGACAGTGCAATAATTATAGGGGATTCAATTGTAAGGGGAATAGACAGGCGTTTCTGTGGCCACAAGCGAGACTCCAGGATGGTATGTTGCCTCCCTGGTGCGAGGGTCAAGGATGTCTCAGAGCGGGTACAGGACATTCTGGAAGGGGAGGGTGATCAGCCAGTGGTTGTGGTACAACATAGGTGAAAAAAGGGATGAGGTCCTAAAAGCAGAATACAGGGAGCTAGGAAGGAAGTTAAGAAATCGGACCTCGAAGGTAGTGATCTCAGGGTTACGACCGGTGCCATGTGCCAGTGAGAGTAGAAATGACAGGATATATAGGATGAATACATGGCTGAAGGGATGGTGTCAGGGGGAGGGTTTCAGATTCCTGGGGCATTGGGACCAGTTCTGGGGCAGGTGGGACCTGTACAAACTGGACGGGTTACACCTGGGCAGGACTGGAACTGATGTCCTAGGGGGGGTTATTTGCTAGAGTGGTTGGGGAGTGTTTAAACGAATGTGGCAGGGTGATGGGAACCAATGCAGGAAGTCAGAAGGCAGTAAAACAGGGACAGAAACAAAAGGCAGTAAGGGGGAAAGCGGAAGGCAGAGAAGCTATAGTCAAAAATCAAAAAGGGCGACAGTACAAGGTACAGTGACTGAGGGGAGCTCAGTGAATAGGCCCAGTAATACTGAAAGGAATAAAACAGGAAGTAAAAACATAAATGGAAAGAGACGTGGCAGGTTGTTACATGAAGATATGGGTTCAACGACAAGGAAAATTAGGAGAAAAGTTAAGAGGAAAAGTAACTTAGGACAGGTTACTGATCAAGGTGTTAAGATTCAAAACAGAGGTATAAAAGCCAACATAAGTGTACTTTACCTGAATGCTCATAGTATTCGGAATAAGTTAAATGAGTTGATGGCACAAATCATCGTGAATAACTATGATTTAGTGGCCATTACTGAAACATGGTTAAAGGATGGTCACGACTGGGAATTAAATATCCAAGGGTATCAAACTATTCGGAAGGACAGAGTGAATGGTAAGGCAGGTGGTGTAGCTCTGTAATTTAAGGATAACATCGGTGCTCTGGAGGATAAGGTTGAATCCATTTGGGTGGAAATCAGGAATAGCAAGGTGAAAAAGTCACTGATAGGAGGAGTCTATAGGCCACCAAATAGCAACATTATGGTGGGGCAGGCAATAAACAAAGAAATAACTGATGCATGTAGAAATGATACAGCAGTTATCATGGGGGATTTTAATCTACATGTTGATTGGTTTAACCAGGTCAGTCAAGGCAGCCTTGAGGATGAGTTTACAGAATGTATCTGCGATAGTTCCCTAGAACAGTATGTAATGGAACCGACTAGGGAACAAGTGGTCCTAGATCTGGTCCTGTGTAATGAGACAGGATTGATTAATGATCTCATAGTTAGGGATCCTCTCAGAAGGAGCGATCACAGTATGCTGGAATTTAAAATACAGATGGAGGGTGAGAAGGTAAAATCAAACACTAGTGTTGTGTGCTTAAACAAAGGAGATTACAATGGGATGAGCGAAGAGCTAGCTAAGGTAGACTGGGAGCAAAGACTTTATGGTGAAACAGTTGAGTAACAGTGGAGAACCTTCCAAGCGATTTTTCACAGTGCTCAGCAAAGGTTTATACCAACAAAAAGGAAGTACGAAGAAAGAGGGAAAATCGACCGTGGACATCTAAGGAAATAAGGGAGAATATCAAATTGAAGGAAAAAGCATACAAAGTGGCAAAGGTTAGTGGGAGACTAGAGGACTAGGAAATCTTTAGGGGGCAACAGAAAGCTACTAAAAAACTATAAAGAAGAGCAAGATAGATTATGAGAGTAAACTTGCTCAGAATATAAAAACAGACAGTGAAAGTTTCTACAAATATATAAAACAACAAATGGCTAAGGTAAATATTGGTCCTTTAGAGAATGAGAAGGGAGATTTAATAATCGGAGATGAGGAAATGGCTGAGAAACTGAACAGGTGTTTTGGGTCGGTCTTCACAGTGGAAGACACAAATAACATGCCAGTGACTGATGGAAATGAGGCTATGACAGGTGAGGACCTAGAGATGATTGTTATCACTAAGGAGGTAGTGATGGGCAAGCTAATGGGGCTTAAGGTAGACAAGTCTCCTGGCCCTGATGGAATGCATCCCAGAGTGCTAAAGGAGATGGCTACGGTAATTGCAAATGCACTAGTGATAATTTACCAAAATTCACTAGACTCTGGGGTGGTCCCGGTGGATTGGAAATTAGCAAACGTGACACCACTGTTTAAAAAAGGAGGTAGGCAGAAAGCGGGTAATTATAGGCCAGTTAGCTTAACTTCGGTAGTAGGGAAGATGCTGGAATCTATCATCAAGGAAAAAATAGCGAGTCATCTGGATGGGAATTGTCCCATTGGGCAGACGCAACATAGGTTCATAAAGGGCAGGTCGTGCCTAATTAATTTAGTGGATTGTTTTGAGGACATTACCAATGCGGTAGATAACGGGGAGCCAATGGATGTGGTATATTTGGATTTCCAGAAAGCTTTTGACAAGGTGCCACACAAAAGGTTGCTTCATAGGATAAAGATGCATGGCATTAAGGGTAAAGTAGTACCATGGATAGAGCATTGGTTAATTAATAGAAAACAAAGAGTGGGGATTAATGGGTGTTTCTCTGGTTGACAATCAGTAGCTCGTGGTGACCCTCAGGGATCAGTGTTGGGTCCACAATTGACATAGATGACTTGGAGTTGGGGACCAAGGGCAATGTGTCCAAGATTGCAGATGACACTAACAATGGTGGTGAAGCAAATAGTGCAGAAGATACTGGAAGTCTGCAGAGGGATTTGGATAGGTTAAGTGAATGGGCTAGGGTCTGGCAGATGGAATACAATGTTGACAAATGTGAGATTATCCATTTTGGTCAGAATAACGGCAAAAGGGATTATTATTTAAATGATGAAATATTAAACATGCTGCTTGTGCAGAGAGACCTGGGTGTGCTAGTGCATGAGTCGCAAAAATTGGTTTACAGGTGCAACAGGTGATTAAGAAGCCAAATGGAGTTTTGTCCTTCATTGCTAGAGAGATGGAGTTTAAGACAAGGGAAGTTATGCTGCAATTGTTTAAGGTGTTAGTGAGGCCACACCTGGAGTATTGTGTTCAATTTTGGTCTCCTTACCTAAGAAAGGACGTACTGGCACTGGAGGGTGTGCAGAGGAGATTCACTAGGTTAATCCCAGAGCTGAAGGAGTTAGATTATGAGGAGAGGTTGTGTAGACTGGGACTGTACTCGTTGGAATTTAGAAGGATGCGGGGGAGGGGATTTATAGAAACATATAAAATTATGAAGGGAACAGATAGGATAGATGCTGGCAGGTTGTTTCCACTGGCGGGTGAAAGCAGAACTAGGGGGGCATAGCCTCAAAATAAGGGGACGTAGATTTAGGACTGATTTAGGAGGAACTTCTTCACCCAAAGGGTTGTGAATCTATGGAATTCCTTGCCCAGTTAAACAGTTGAGGCTCCTTCATTAAATGTTTTTAAGATAAAGGTAGATAGTTTTTTGAAGAATAAAGGGATTAAGGGTTACGGTGTTCAGGTGGGAAAGATCAGCCATGATCTCATTGAATGGTGGAGCAGGCTCGAGGTGCCAGATGGCCGACTCCTGCTCCTAGTTCTTATGTTCTTATGTTTAAGACAAAACCTGTGGAATGGAAAGCAAGCCACTCAGTTCAAGGGCAATTAGGGATGGGCAATAAATGTTGGCCCAACCAGCGCCACCCACATCCCATGAATAAATTTTTAAAAATTTAACAGGGCAGATTTCCATGGCCAGAATTGGGTCTGACTGGAAACCAGAATAAATGGTCTGGCTGCCTGACTAATGCCTGCTCTGAGGCAGACATCTCCTAAACATCCTTAAGCATCCCAATTGGGGCAGCACGGTGGCGCAGTGGGTTAGCCCTGCAGCCTCACGGCGCCGAGGTCCCAGGTTTAATCCCGGCTCTGGGTCACTGTCCGTGTGGTGTTTGCGTGGGTTTCGCCCCCACAACCCAAAGATGTGCAGGCTAGGTGGATTGAACACGCTAAATTGCCCCTTAATTGGAAAAAATGAATTGGATACTCTAAATTTATTTTTTAAAAAGCATCCCAATTGGCCCCCTCAGAAATGTGGGTGTGTTTACTGGTCCGCACTCCCAACCACGACCCCCCACCTCCCCTCCTCAGCCTTTGCGAGAATCACTGAATAGAAAGGTGGTGAGAGTCGTAGCTGATATGTCAAATTTCTTTAGTCTTCTGAGAAAGTAGTCGTTGGTGGGCTTTCTTAACAATAGTGTTGGCAAGGGGGACCAGGACAGGTTGTTGGTGATCTGGACACCTAAAAACCTGAAGCTCTCGACCCTTTCTACTTCATTCCCATTGATGTAGACGGGGCATGTTCTCCACCATGCTTTTTGAAGTCGATGACAATTTCTAACGGCCAGCCATTGGTGTGTTGGAACGATTTGCATGCTGACACTCAATCAGTTTCATTACGTTATGAATGCATCTTCCTTGGCCATCAAGCCCTGGGATGTGACTCAAACCCGGAACTTTTGTCTCAGAGGCAGGTACATACCCACTGCGCCACAAGACCTTTGTATACCATCATTGCCAGGCATTTACCAAACTCCCAGAAGTTGATGCAATGTGAGTGTTTTGATAAATTCACTCTGAGGTAATCAAATATGACCTTGCTCTTTTAAAAAGAGAGAAGGGTGAATAGCTGGATTCTAAGTAATATGGACTAAATGATATGACAAAAGCTGCTAATGTACAACTCTCATTGTCCAGCAGTGGACTGGTACAACAATGTACACATGCAACCAGAACTCTCATTATGTTATCACTGAGTGGGGGAAAAAACGGTTTCAGATGCTTGGTGCAGCAAGTGAGAAGATCTTAGTGTGTGGGAGAAGATCAAAGGCTAAGCTACATGCTGATCAAAGAGCCCCCCCCCCCCCCCCCCCCCCCCATGGAACTAGGTGATGAGATGTTGGAAGAATGGAAGATCAGCATGGTGCACAACAACCATCACTGGCAGAACCGCCACTGAACTAATTCTTCCACTGAGTTGTGCAAATAGGCAAAAGTACTTCTGTTTGTGTGAATTTACAATCATAGGTGCTGCAATCTATTTTACCTTTATTTTGTTCTATTTGGGTTACCACTGGGTAAGTGACATTATCCTTTCCAGGGAATGGGCAGGCAGCTCGACACGGTGAAAGTGAATTAATTATATGTTTTAGTTAAGGTGATGTATGTGTTTTGCAGATGATGTTGGCTCCTATGAATTTTCAAATTCTAGTATGCTGCCTTCTGCAATTCCCTATTATTATGGGCTTCCCTAATTGAGAAATACATGTTTGGTAACAACTGGGAAACTACATGGCATTCAGACGACCGATATCTGTGTCTGCAATGAACCCTAAATGCGTTACATCAGTGCAAGCAAGCTCTTTACTGATCACATTGTCAATTCATTGGATGCAAATTTCCACTAGTTATCACACTCATGCACTGTAACCTGTACAAAATGGGTGGCATAGTAGCACAGTGGTTAGCACTGTTGTTTCATAGCGCCAGGATCCCAGGTTTGATTCCCAGCATGGGCCACTGTCTGTGCAGAGTCGGCATGTTCTCCCCGTGTCTGCATGGGATTCCTCCGGGTGCTCCGGTTTCCTCCCACAAGTCTCGAAAGATGTGCTGTTAGGTAATGTGGACATTCTGAATTCTCCTTCCCTGTACCCGAACAAGCGTTGAAGTGTGGAGTCTAGGGGATTTTCACAGTAACTTCCTTGCAATGTTAATTTAAGCCTACTTGTGACACTGATAAAGATTATTATTAAAAGATTAAGCCTTTTATCATCCTTTACTTTTTATTCTTTCTCCCCATACTTACTCACTTAGAAGCAGGTTCAAAGCATGACTCACAAAATCTTGGCATTTATGTTTCTCTGGCTTACTGTCAACTCTCTAACATATGGGCTGCTGATCTTATAGACGTTCCTGAGAACATCATGAAGACATTATCCACATTGCCCCAGAACTTATCAGCGTGCTGTTTTGGCAAGCACCAAATTTATCAAACAGCAGGCCAAGTAATCCATTCTGGGGAATTTAGGTAGTAAGTTATAGGCGGAGTGAGTGAATTACATAGCACAAGGGTGAAGGAGGAAGTGGGGCAGGAGAAGACCTCCTTTACTTGTTCAACACAGGGATTGGGAGTTTGTGGGTCTTATCTTCAACACTGATCTCAGAGTATTGATATTTCACACATTTGAGAATGCGTCAAATACACTGCAAATTCTTGCAGCAATTATGAAGAATCTCGTTACCAATATTTGTGCAGTGCTGCATAACCACAAAACTACAAAATACCACGGAGAGGAAGGTGTTACATTCCAAAAGACTGTTGGTGAAGGATTTAGCTGCAGCCAATCTTTACATATTCCTGTATACATTTATTTACACAAGCAACATGTTGTAAACAAGCATCCCCTAACCCAACAACCACAGTCTAACTCAATGGGTGGGATTTGCTGTGGGTTTCATGGTGGCAGGAGGAGGCCTGCAATTGGCTGGCGATGGCGTCTTCTGGTCCCACTAATGCCAAAATGGCTTCCCTTTGAATGCAGTCCTTGCCGCCTTGAAACCTATGGCGGGGGGCGCACTGTCGGCCGGGCCTTGAGAACCCGGTGGCGTGAATGGCTGGAAAGTTCCGGACAATGCCTACTTACAGAGACACGAGTGAATCCCTGGTTAATGCACACCACCCCCATACAGTGAAACACATGCAATTAACAGAAGCTCGTTGTTAAACTTCCACAGCCATTTGAGGTGAAGGAGGAGTCCAGCAGTTTTATCAGTTACTCAGTTTTATCTTTTATTCATAAAGTGAGACATTAACATTGCATAATTCTACAACCCCCCACCGGTGTCAATAAGTGTCCCTTTCTAATTTTTCTTCTCGCTTAACCCAGGGCCCAGCTATCTCCTATTTATATTCTCTTTTAAAATAAAACAACTGGTTAATAAAATGAATTAAAAGTTGGGTGACAGCCCCTTGTGGGGCACTGTAACAAAATCAAAATTTTGTAAGGAAATATGACAAATAAATCTATAATTGTGTTACCGGAGCTGACAATGCACTCCAGCCCCACAGTGTCCGCGAGTCAACAAAGAGCAAAGAACAAAGAAAGGTACAGCACAGGAACAGGCTCTTCGGCCCTCCAATCCTGCGCCGACCATGCTGCCTGTCTAAACTAAAATCTTCTACATTTCCGGGGTCCGTATCCCATTAAAGAACAAAGAAAAGTACAGAAGTACATTGGTATATTTGAGTCAGAGAAGGCCTCAAGTATACCAGTGGACACTGCTTTCTCTCTTTGCAGAGACACTCGGCCTCAACATAGCCATGGAAGAGGGGCTGATGGGATGGAAGTGACCCTTTTATGTGCACATGTGATAGCCCAATGAGTGTCCCCATTTGTATATGCTTAACTTTAATTTATACAATTAACATCAGTGCCTTAAGAGCCATCTGTTCTGTTACCCTTGGTGGTAATATGTCGTGTTCTTTGTCTTTCGTTCCAGAATGGTCCGTTGAGTTGATGACAAAGAATCCACCAATCATTAGATTGAAATAAAACTAATTTGTTGTATAACGATTAATTGAATGAAGTTCGCACAAGCTACTGAGCTATAGTTAATAATAAAGTAATGTTGAATCTGTCTGGCAGGTGGCAGCGCAGTGGCGCAGTGGGTTAGCACTGCGGCCTCACGGCACCGAGGTTCCAGGTTCGATCCCGGCTCTGGGTCACTGTCCGTGTGGAGTTTGCACATTCTCCCCGTGTTTACGTGGGTTTCGCCCCCACAACACAAAAATGTGCAGCTTAGGTGGATTGGCCACTCTAAATTGCCCCTTAATTGGAAAAAATGAATTGGATACTCTAAATTTATTTTAAAAAAGAGAATCTGTCTTGCAGCAATCATTAATCTAGTAGTCACTAATGATATCCTTGTGTTAACTCGCTCTAATCTAAGCTATTCCTCGTACTGCTTTCTCCTTTGCTAATTATCCAGCATTCCCTGAGGTCTGATTTATATACAGAGAAATGGTGGTGCCCCCTCTGGTGTTTGAATTACACAGATATGTAATAATTAACCCTTCACTAGCTTGCTTATATACATATCATTACACCATCTACAATTTTAGTGGATTAGTTCTGACATTAATTTATCAGAGCTTCAAAATATATGGGGCGAGATTTTCCATCGGTCGCACCGAAATCGAGAAAGGCAATTGGGCAGAGAATTGGTCTTGATGCCGTAGTTGTGGCCAGCATCAGGTTCACGCCAAATCGTGATTCTCCGGGGCCTCAACAGTGGCGTCAATGCGTTCCACTCCGCACATATAGTATATGGCATTCGCATATCATTAACGTGCCTGACCCGGTATTCTCCACGATTCTCCGCCTCTGCCTGGGGGAATTCCCGATGCCGAGGTTCACATCTGCCATTAAAAATTGGGAAACAGGCACCATGGCTGATGGGGGAGAGAGAGGAGGTAGGACATGCTGAGGCGCGACCATGGGCTGCTCGTCCTGACACTGGCCGGGCTGGCTGGGGGCGGAGTGACGGGGGGGGACAGTCGTAGGGTCAGGATGATCCCCCTATGGACTTGGATGGTGTCCAGTCATGGACCGCCATTGCCGCGGCCTGCAAGGCAGCCATCATACTGCTCACCCCACTGTCCACCCACCATGTCCTGTGGTTCTGAAGAGTGACACTGGCCGTATGGGTGCATCTGTGCCATCAAGGAGTCCATATATGCCCAGCCGGCACAATGCATCAATTGCAATGTGGACCAAGCCCGTCAGGATGCCCAGGTAGCATCCATCACCGCCATCACCGAGATGCCCCGTGTCCAGGGGATAAGCGACAGGATGCATGTCGCCCTACGTGCACCTGCAGATGACAAGGCGGTCATCACAAACTCGATGAATGTGCAGCTGTGACCATGAGATATACATCATGCACGACACCTTAATTCTGGCACACTTGATGGTGCCTGACTTCTTCGGCGCATCCCCCTGGCTGGGCGTTTTGCTCCTGGGTGGTAGCAGTTATCCACTGCAGCCGTGGCTGATGGCACCTATCTGGAGGCCACAGACCGACGGGTACCCGCTACAATGACACCTATGCAGTGACCAGGGGCGTGACCGAGCACTGCTTCAGCATCCTGAAGATGCACTTCAGGTAGCTGGACCGCTCAGGAGTGCTAGGAGAGTTTCACACATCGTGGTGGCCTGCTGCGTCCTCCACAACAGTGCAGGGGTGGACAGATGTATTGGAGGAGGAGGATGAATGTCACTCCTCGACCTGCGAGGAGGATATGGAGAAGGGTGAGAATGGGCAAGACATGGGGCCGAGCAAGGCACAGGAGGCTGCACAACATGTGCGCCTGGGCCACGCCCGTGGGACGCTCTAATCACCTCCAGATTTACAGACTAGGGGGACTGGCCAGCGGCAAGGGCATCCCATCCTACCCTCATTGCTCCTGCTGGCCAACCACACCCTCCCATGAACACCCACTTTCACCACCCTCTCACCTTGCAACCCCCTCCATGATTCCTACCTGTCTCACTATGTGGTGCAGGCCTTGGGTTGGCAGTAACAGCGGGTCTGGTCCATGTGATGGTGGATGATGACGACCCACTTTGCAATGCACTCTGGTGCTCCGCCCAAGGTAGCTCTTTCCACCGTCCAACTGGGTGATCCCTGCATTCGGGCTGGCCATTCTACCAAACACTGGGAGCGGTGACTGCGCGCTATACTGGGGTTTGTGGCACAAGCCTGGCCCCGATCCTCTACCCAGCACCCCGCCCCTCCCTCCATCCCCCCCCCCCAACCCCCATGCCCCCTTTGCAGTCAGAACAGCCCATCCCTCACACCGTTCGGACAGAGCACCGAGGCAGGTTGCAACGTAGTGAAACGTGTATTTATTGTGAACATAAAAACATACAGGTTTGTGCCTTAGCCCCTATCACCATCCTATGTGCTGCGCCCTGTCCAACCTACTGGTGTCTTTCTTTACCACTGCGGAAGGCATTGGCACGCGCACCATTGCCTCCTCCTCCCTCAGGGTGCCCGATGGCTCCTGGGCTGCTCCATGGGATGGGGATGCAATCGATGCTCACCCCGAGGCTCCCACATCACCTGGCGCTGCCAGATCTGAATGCCTGCTCTCTTCTCGACTAGAGTCTCCATGCTCGTGGCCATGGAGCGCAGGGAGTGGTCCACCTCCTTCTCGGACTGCGCCACATCACCCAGTTACAGTGCCAACACCTTCTGAGTCTATGCCACATCAGCCAATGACTTCGCCATCTCCATCTGGGACTGGGCCACCTCCCTCTATGTCTGTGCCATGTTGGCCAGCGCCTGGGCAATGCTGCTGACGCTTTTAGCCATGGCCCTCTGTGACTGCGCCACGGCTCTGGAGCACCGCAGCAATCTCCAGGTGGCTCTGGGGCATGGCTGACTGTGATACAGCAGCCCTGTCCTGGGCCTTGGCCACCGTCTGCACCTATTTCCCAAGGCCTTGAACATCTTGACCCATGGCCGAAACCTTTGTACACAAGTCCTCCACCATAGATACCACCCTTGCACTGTTGGCCTGAGTCCTACATATGGTTAGCACCATCTCCTGCGCCTGCACGTGGTTTGACTCCTCCAACTGCACCTGCAAGTGGTGGATACTTGCCGAATTGTGGTGTAGAGGGGGTGCAGGAGTGGTAGTGGTGGAGCAGGGGTGAGGGGGGAGTTGTGGGGTGGGTGGAGGGGTGGTGATGGGGGTGGTGGTAGCGGTGTGACAGACGTGCCATGGGAACTGCAACTCAGTGGGGTGTCACCTCCTTGCCCGATGCCGACCTCCGCCTCGGCGACTGCTCTTTTCCCGGCCCCACTTAGTACTTCCAGTGCCCTCTGTTCCGCTGCAGTGAGGGGCCACATTTCTGGCGGTCCCCTCCAATCTTCTCCCTCTCTCACTGATTATGAGCCATGTTCTCCTGGCAATGGGTAGGGCGGGGAACAGAAAATGCACAGTGCTAATCAATCTGAAGCATGCAGCCCAGGGTGTGGGTAGCTGATGGATTCTGGTGCGGAGGGGACGGAGAAACCTGCTTTCATCTCAGGAACGGAGAATCTGGCCCATGAGCTTCCAAAGGCTGGAAGACTGGATTGAGAGAGCCAAGCAAGGTTTCAATAACTACATTTCTGCTTATTGGTCTGCTCTGACCATAATCTATAGATGTGCAGAGTGCGCTCGGAGCAGACAAGTGGTAAAATTTAGCACTCAGTGCAATTCCACGTCGATGCCACCTGTCTGCCTGACTCATTATTTACAATGTGAGATAGATTACATGAATACCAAAACCATAATTTTAAATGCAGTGTGTATGATCAACTTATATCAAGTCACAAAGATCCACATCCATCCTGAGCGGCACACACCACAGCCACATGGCACACTTCCTCCTCCCAATGAGGAGCACTTAAATGGAATCTCAGTCAAAGGCATGCACCTACATTTTAATCACTAGTATAGGAATCATTATTTGCATAGAATAAAGTGAATGTACCTTATTCTAACTATATCCTAAGAGCTCACCGGGGCTCGGGGTTGGTAAATATCCTAGCTCAGGAAAGGCAGAGGGCAATGATGTGAATATTGGTCCACTTCAACGTGCATCCGTTGACAGGGCTACTTCTGGTTTGTTTGGAACAGGCACACTTATAAAGGGTCCCTTTTACTAACTGCACATGGTGTTCAGCAGACATGTCTTCAGGTTTGGTCTCCCTGTCCTTTGCTTTGGCTAGCCTTCTTTTTCACTTGCTCCAATGTTTACTAATGCAATGGATCTACCTACAAAGATCTTTGAGACCTTGACGAGGCTTTCCAACACAAACATCGGCTCATTCCCAAAGACTGGAACTTTTCTTTCAGCATTCTGTCAATGCATTTCACCACATGCATTTCCTCATATTTGATGGGCATTCATGTTCGTCCTTAGTTGGAATAAAGTCACTTTAAGAGTCCAATCATGTGACATATTGAATACATTTTCAAGCATTTGTGCAGGCAAATGGGCAGTCTATCCTAACAACCAGGGCAGCAGGGTAGCATGGTGGTTAGCATCAATGCTTCACAGCTCCAGGGTCCCAGGTTCGATTCCCGGCTGGGTCACTGTCTGTGTGGAGTCTGCACGTCCTCCCCCTGTGTGCGTGGGTTTCCTCCGGGGGCTCCGGTTTCCTCCCACAGTCCAAAGATGTGCGGGTTAGGTGGATTGGCCATGCTAAATTGCCCGTAGTGTCCTAATAAAAGTAAGGTTAAGGGGGGGTTGTTGGGTTACGGGTATAGGGTGGATACGTGGGTTTGAGTAGGGTGATCATGGCTCGGCACAACATCGAGGGCCGAAGGGCCTGTTCTGTGCTGTACTGTTCTATGTTCTAACCTGTTGAGTAAGCACCTTTCCAATTATGTTCTCGTCTGTTTGTACCTTTATGGTTGCAATTTTATCCCTTAGAAATATAAAGAAAACTGGCGATGAGGAGATTGAAGCCACGCTGGCAGACTCCCAGAGAAGTAAAAAAAATTAGAAAAATTGTTGATCCATGTGCAGACACCTGAAAAGAATTAGAAAGCTAAAAACGTTGCTACACCAAAGCTGTCAACAGGGGTTGCCAAATACCAGGGGATGCCAAATCACAGGGGGTACCAAAGAAGAACCCGGCAATGTGCCTCAATGACTACCATCCAGTAGCCTTGATATATATCATTATGAAGCACTTTGAGAGTTGGTCATGAGGCACATCAACTCCATACTCCCAGAATGCCTTGATCCACTGCAATTTGCATACGGCCACAACCGGTCCACAGCAGACGCCATCTCCCTGGGCCTACATTCATCCCTGGAACATCTCGATAACAAGGTCTCCAATGTCAGACTCCTATTCATTGACTACAGCTCCGCCTTCAACTCTATTAGCCCAGCCAAGCTCGTATGGAAACTCCAAAACATAACCCAGTCCATCACGCGAACCTACCTCTCATAGTAAAAATAATGGGAACTTTTAACACTGTTGGACCGTACGATGAGGATAGTTAGATATAGCAGTTGGGGTGAAGGGAATCAAAGGATGGAAAGCAGGATTAGGCTATTGATTTGAATGATCAGAATGAATATATGGAGCAGATTCGAATAGATTCCTCCTGCTCTTATTTTCCGTGTTTCTATGTTTCTAACTCTGGAAAGTGGAGCTCATATCCTGAAAGATTCAATTATGTTGTTCAAGCAAATAAAATTGCAGCAGATATTGTAGTCCCAACATTCAAGAGTAAAATGGGAGGGGGAATATATATCTCCTGCAATGTCTGATGTAACCAGAAAAACCAGACTCAAAAACCTATGATGAGATTGTGGAGATATTGCAGTACCATTTCTCACCTAAATCATTGGTCATTGCCGAGAGGTTCAGGTTCCAGAAACGTAGCCAACAAGATGGGGAATCTGTCACACAATTCAGAGCAACTTTGAAGAAATTAGCTGAATACTATGGGCGCGGGCAGCTTTCACGGCCACTTCTGGGGCCGATTCTCCCCCCCGGGCGGGGCTAGTTGCGCGGCCCCGTGCGTCAAGGCCGCACGTCAAGCGTCACGGCGGCTGACGCGGCCGATGACGTCAGCCGCGCATGCGCAGGTTGGACAACGCCAACCCGCGCATGCGCAGTTGGCATCTTTTTCCTCAGCCACCCAGCAAGACGTGTCGGCTTGATCTTGCCGGACGGCGGAGGGGAAAGAGTGCGTCTGTTTTGGACGCTGGCCCGACGATCGGTGGGCACCGATCGCGGGCTTGTCCCCTCCCGAGCACAGTCGTAGTGCTCCTGTGCCAATCGGGCCTCTAGATGCCCCAAACGGGCATCTGGCACCCGTTTCACGACGGTAGCGAGCAGGTGTGTTTGCTGCCGTGGCGAAACGGGCGTGAAAGCCCGGCCGCTCGGCCCATCGGCCTCGGAGAATCGCCGCTCGCCGTAAAAAACAGCGAGCGGCGATTCGTGGGGTAGGTCGGGCGTGGTGGGGGGGAGAATAGTGGGAGAGCATGAAAAATGTCGGGAGGCCCTCCCGCTATTCTCCCACCCGGCGTGGGGGGTGGAGAATCGCACCCTATGAATTTCAAGATGCCTCAAATGACATCATTAGAGTCAGATTAGTGTGTGGGTTAAGAAGTGAAGCTATCCAAAAAAGACTGTTAACAGAAAGCAACTTAAATCTAAAGAAGGCTTTCGAAGTCCCGATCTATGAAAATAGAAGCTACAGAAATCCAACAATTAAGTTTGAGCACCAGAAATCCAGAAACTATTGGCTGAGGCCCGAACACAGACAGAGGTTTGAAATTGCCACCAATGTGCAAAAAACTGGGCATATTGCAGCAGACTGCTGGTGCAAAGATGCAAAACGCAGAAATTGTGGTTAAAAAGCAGCACATCGAACGTACGTATTGCAGAAAAAAACACCAAGTTCAAAACAAGAACTATAAAAAGCAAGAACCAAGTGTCCCAAATGGAAAACTGAATAGAGGGGAAACGACTCACGTGGTACAGAAAAGGTACGAAAAAGAACCAGAGCTGGCCATTGCGTACACAATAAACCGTTATTGTGGGTTACTCCTTTACTGGACAGACAACCTTGGAAAATGGAGGTGGGTACTGGAACAACAGTTCCGTTGGTACCAGAAACTCTTTACCAAGACAAACTATGACATATTGCCTGAAGATCCTCAAAGCTAAAATTACAAACTGATACTGGGGAAGTGGTTCCTTTGAAGGGCAGGCAGTATTGATGTAAATGTACTGCTAAAGGGTCAGGCTACAGACTTGCCCCTGCACATTGTTAAAGGTAACTATCCATGTCTAATGGGGAGACCCTGGCTGGAGAGAATCAAGCTAAACTAGGCCGAGGTGAATCTCATGTCAGGGTGACATGGTGGCATAGTGGTTAGCACTGCTACCTCCCAGTATTGGTGACCTGGGTTCAATTCTGGCCTTGGGAGACTGGCTGTGTGGAGTTTGCACATTCTCCCCGTGTCTACGTGGGTTTCCTCCCACAATCTAAAGATGTACAGATTAAATCAATTGGGCACATTAAAAATATCCCCTTATTGTCCAAGTATGTACAGGTTAGCTGAGGTTACTGGGTTGTGGGGATTGGGTGGGGGAGTGGTGCTCTTTCATAGGGTCGATGGAGAAGAAATGGGTCAAATGGCCTCTTTCTGCACGATATGGATTCTATGGAATCCAAAGCAGGTCTACTGAAGATTCTAAAGAAACATGGCATTGGTTTAATGGAGAACTGAGAAGCATGAAAGAGATTTCAGTCAAGCTAAAATTTAAGAGTGAAAGCCAATCTAGATGCTTAAAGGCTAGGTCAGAGCTGTACATCATCAGGCCCAAGTTCAAGGCAGAATTAGAGAGGCTGGTCAGGATGGGGATCTCTTAGAACCCATTAATACAAGTGGTTGGGCCACACTGATAGTGCTCGGATGAAGAAAGATGGTTCAGTATGCATATGTGGTAAATTTGAAGTCACTCTCAATCTGGTACTGTGTGCAGAGCAGTATCCTCTGCCTTTAATTGACAATTTATTTGCTGGGTTGGCTGGAGGCCAGCATTTCAGTAAAGTTGACCTTAGTCGATCTTATCTCCAGATCACTGTGGATCCAGATTTACAACAATATTGACAATCATTACGCACAAAGGGTTATTCAGATATAAAACACTTCTATATGGCATCACGTTCGCATCTGTGTTGTTCCAACGTGCCATTGATCAAATTCTAAGCAGACGAGAAGAAGTCCAGTGTAACTTAGATGATATCTTAGTTACTGGAAAGTATAAAGAGAAGCATCTTTATAATTTAGATGTTACACCGTGATCCTCGCATGGTGGCTGCGGACTTAGTCCGAGACCGCCACAGTCAGGAGAGGGTCGATCGACGGGCAGGGGGGCTTCATTCTGGGCTGGGGCAATGTGGCGGGCGGTCCAGGGCGCACGAGTAGCCGATGCAGGGAACTACTTTGGCCGTCCGGGTCCGCGGACTGAGTCCGCCATGGAGCACGACGTGGACGCTGCAAAGACTGGAAGATTACGGACCCTGAGTAGAGAAGGATAAATGTGAATTCTTCAGTGGTTTTTTGCATAATGGGCAATGGTGAAGAGAAGCCAATCTTTTCTTCGAATCCTTGAACAAAACAGAAATGAGCTATGCACAGATAAAGAGGTAGCTCTCGGCACCCTTTTCCGAATCAAAATTTTTACCAGTATCTGCATGAAAATAAATTTACTTTACTAACGTATCATCAACTACTGACAATGATACTTGGGCTGCACACCAGCATTCCCCTACTAAAAGCGAGCAAGATGCAGAGATGGGAATTGCTGTTGTCAGTACATACATATACAATAAAATATCTTCAATCAAATCTCCATGGGAATGCTGATGGACTCTCTAGCTTACCGTCACCCAATGAGCCAGCAATGAATAATTCGAATGGTAATACTTTCTATTTCGAAGTGGTCGACAACACTCCTGTAATCACAGGACAAGTTCAGAAATATACCAGAAATAATTCACTACTGTCAGAAGTTATGGACATGGTACTTCACGGCAAGGCCACAGGAGCAAAGCTGGAGTTGATGCCATATGTTACCCAAAGACTCAAAACTATTCGTACAGGCTGGTTGTCTCCCTTGGGGAATGAGGGTCATCATTCCTCCATTGTTAAAGGGATGTGTTTTAAACCAACTTCATGTAGATCATTGTGGGATAGTAAGGATGAAAGAGAGAGCCAGAAGCTATTTTTGGTGGCGAGGGCATGTGTTTGGCTTGAGCAAAGGTTTGAAACTTGGCACCAAGGGGATGACCAGAAGGGTCATGGCAAAGAGTTCACGGAGATTATGCCAGACCATTCGTAGGACGAATGTTTTTTATTGTGGTAGACAAGCGTTCAAAATGGCCCGATGTCGCCATCAGGAAGACCAGGTCCTCAGAGAGAACAATAGAAAGACTGGGTGAGGAATTTTTCAAGATTCTTTTACCCTGAACAAAGTGTCAGTGACAATGGGCCACAGTTCATTTCGCAAGAACTCAGAAATTATCTGAAGACGAGCGGAATCCAGCACATCCGATCTGCTCCTTACCATCCTGCCATCCTGGCTGAAAGGTTTGTTCAGGCAATGAAGCGTTCATTGAAGGCAACTCATGAGCCAGGATCATTGGCAAACTGACAAAGCCAATTCCTGATGCCATAGAGAAATACAACATATTCGCCAACCCATGATAAAACATCAGGGGCTTGATTCTCTGCTCCCCGACGTTGAAATCGTGTTCGGCGACAGGGCGGAGAATCCGTTTTGGCGCTGAAATCAGGAGCGCCATCGGTTTTTCAATTTTCTGCCCCCCGTAAATTGGCATACTCCTTGAGTACGCCACCTGAGTATCCACTGCCTCAGGCCATTGTGAGGCCCGCCCCGCGATGCTCCGTTGCCGACTGGCCGTATTCCCGACAGCATGGCTTACGTGTGCTGAAACCGTCTGTGATCCTCGCGTGGTAGCTGCGGACTCAGTCCAAGACCGCCACAGTCGGGGGAGGGTCGATCGACGGGCAGGGGGGCTTCATTCTGGGCTGGGGCAATGTGGCGGGCGGTCCAGGGCGCGCAAATGGCCGATGCAGGGAACTACTTTGGCAGTCCAGGTAGGTCCGCGGACTGAGTCCACCATGGAGCACGACGCGGCCGCTGCATGACGCTGCCGTGCGCATCCGCGGCCTCTAAATCGGAAGTGCTGTGATCTCTACGCCGGCTCCCTGCTAGCCCCCAGCAAAGTAGGGAATCTGTGGCCTTTTGATGCCAATTTTCCTGGCGTAAAAGACCACAGTTTTCACAACGGCATTAGCACTTACTCTCAAAATCGGAGCATCCAGCCCCAGATATGCACAGTGTTTGATTACATTAAACCACCTAAGACAATAGAAATTGTTGAGAGAAAACAGAAAGTCATGATTTGAAATGTAAGAACAGGGCTAAATGCATGCTTTTCAGAAAGGCCAGGAAGCATTGGCAAAGAACTATACATCCAATGAGAAGTGGATACCTGCATTTGGCTTAGCACAGACAGGACTGGTCCCCTATACTGTTCAATGTAATGTGGAGGAGACATGCTGATCAACTTTTAGCAACTAGAACGAGTTTGTCGAGGCAGAGTCTACTGAGAGACTGCAACGACAGTGGCAAATGAAGACCTAAACATTCCTGAGAACCTGACAATAGCAGAAACAACTGTGAAAGACAGTACTCCAGTTGAACATAGAACATAGAACATAGAACAGTACAGCACAGAACAGGCCCTTCGGCTCTCAATGTTGTGCCGAGCAATGATCACCCTACTCAAACCCACGTATCCACCCTATACCCGTAACCCAACAACCCTCCCCCCCCTTAACCTTACTTTTTAGGACACTACGGGCAATTTAGCATGGCCAATCCACCTAACCCGCACATCTTTGGACTGTGGGAAGAAACCGGAGCACCCGGAGGAAACCCACGCACACACGGGGAGGACGTGCAGACTCCGTACAGACAGTGACCCAGCCGGGAACCGAACCTGGGACCCTGGAGCTGTGAAGCATTTATGCTAACCACCATGCTACCGTGCTGCCCAAATTGAGGACACTTCAACACTGAGTCAACCTCCGAACACTACGCCTACTCTGGTTGAGACAACTACGGATGATGTTCATACTAAACCGAAAAAACACCTGAGGCTGCAGTCATAGAATCGTAGAATTTACAGTGTAGAAGGAGGCCATTCGGCCCATCAAGTCTGCACCTGCCCTTGGAAAGAGCACCCTACCCAACACCACAGCTCCACCCTATTCCCGTAAACCCAGTAACCCCATCCCACCTTTTGGACACTGAGCAATTTAGCATGGCCAATCCACCGAACCTGCACATCTTTGTACTGTGGGAGGAAACTGGAGCACCCAAAGGAAACCCACGCAGACATGGGGAGAACATGCAGACTCTGCCGACTCAGTCAACACAAAAAAGCAAATAACTGAGGTTCGGTGACCACCACACAGAAATTGATGAATTCCAAAAATCTAACTTATTGACTGTTGTGTTTATTAATTTTTTGTGTTGTAAATTTTGATTGTTAACATCATATTTGTGCTTCATTGCAGGAACCTCCAAAGTAAAAGGGGGAGCAAAGTGTTATGTAGTCATATTTGTTCCAAGTTGGAACAAGGTCACTTTAAGAGCCCGATCGCATGATGTATTGACGCATTAGCCTTTTGCGCAGGCAAACGGCAGTCTGTCTTAATATAGTAAATAAAGCTCTTGTTTGTATCTTCATGGTCCGCATGCCTATCCTTTAAAAATAGAAGAATATTAGTGTTCAGATTGTAATAGTGGAGTTGCAAGGAGATTATTAACCAGGGCTGAAGAGGATAGGTGGTTAGTCAGTCCATTGTGCTACCATTCTTTGAACTATTGTGAAGTTGTCATTACGTCTAGCAGTTAAACATTGTATAATTCTGTTCACATTGTTCGAAGCATATGTAGAGGAACTATTTTCTGACCAGGCAGGGAGTTGTGGTCCATATGTGTTCATTTCTGCATCAATAATGTCTTGCATTTTAAAGAATTCACAACACCCAAAATGTGCAGTGCTCGCTCTCTCTCTCTCTCTCTCTCTCACATTTTTAGCTGTTTTTAATAGAACCCTCCAGTGCAGTAAGTAGGAGGCCATTCAGCCCATCAAGTCTGCACAACCCTGTGAAAGAGCACCATATGAGTGATTCTGCAATGAATAGTATATCATATTGAGGACTAGATCATAGAATGTAAGTGTCAGAATATGTTACCACATAGGAAATGTTCTGCACTATCAGCCAATTTCTGAAGATGTCACACTCTCCAAGCTCACTTTTCCTCAACAAGATCTATGGCAGCCTCCTCACAGTGTAAAAGCTGATTCAGATTTGGAGATCCTCCACTGAGCTTTGTGTCTTCTATCATGTGCTGGTTTTAGCCTTGTGATCAATGGGGATCAAAAGTAACTGAGTTGGCCCATAGAAATGTCTTCCCTTTCCCGTTTATGGCATTCATAATGTAATTTGCAGAACTGCTGTTTTCACTTCTAATACCTTCCTTGCTAAATTCTTGTTAACGTTTTTCTCTGCCAGTTCAACTTTTTTCACATATGTTGTTTTTTGAAACTACAGCTTTCAATCGTGAACATATGTGTTCCACGCTGCTCCTTTACAGTAATATTTATGCTTCACCTTGGTGCTGATGCTTCAGGCTTGCAGTTTTGATTTCCTCATTTTCTGTCAGGTCCTTCCAGTTGAGCTCGACCTCTGACCACTTACAGTTAATGGGCAGAAAATCCTAGCATTGACATTGAAACAGTGTTCACATACTGACTGTTGTGGTCCCATGCCTGCTTGCTCTTTGTATATTTAAGAACCTCTTCATCAAGCAAAAAGATTGTTACAATGTTACCGTACAGCGTGCCTGGGACTTTGAGGAGCAATTTCTGTCTTGCCATAGAGGCAGTACACCTGAATCCTCACGCTGTAAGTTGAGCACAGTGCAGCAGAGAGCAAATGTCCTGTTGGGCACGAGTGATGGAGCACCACTGAGCACTTAAAGAGATTAGGAAGTACAGGCATTCCAGGTTCTTGAAGGTAGCATAATATCTGGTGAATACCTACTCATTATTGTCATTTTTATTCAACAAAAACCGCCTGGGGTTTTTTCTTTTGAGAAAAAGAATTCTAACAATCTTTTCTGGCAGGATTGAGAATGAATTGTTCCTATACCAGTGAGATGCCTCTTTCAGAGCATTGCATTTCTCCCCTTGTCGTGAAAGTGTTATTCAGTCTTCCAGATTTAGGGAAGAAGTTCAATTACTAAGCCCCTTTAATTGATCAGTTAGGGTAAATGTAACAGTGATTATGTCACTGGGCTAGTAATCGAGGGGATGGATTGATGATCAGGGGAACAAATTCCACCAAAACAGTTTTGAGAATTCGAATTTAATTCTAAAAAAATTCTCGAAATAAAAAACCAACACCAGTATAAGTGGATGTGAAACTGGAATTATCAGAGAGACCTAACTGGTTTACAAACCTCTTTTGGGAAGGAAACATGCAGTCAGAGACATTTTTCCACTTGTACCACACAAAATGATTGATTCTTAATTGCCTTCTGTGGTGGCAAATCATCAGGACAAATGGAGGCAAGCAATAAATGCCAGCTCTACCAGTGACAACTCACCTGGGGAATGTATTAACAAAAATCACTCTTTTATCATTTATTGTGTTAAAATCCATGGCCGGGATTCTCCATTATCAGACGCCAAAATCGGGATTGGCGATCGGGCAGAGGTTCGTCTCCGACGCCGGAATCGGGGTCGGCGCCGGTTTGACGGCGGTTTGCGATTCTCCGGCCCCCCCCTCCTCCAAAGTGGTGTCATCATGAGGCGCGCTGTGCACAGTTGCAAGGCCATTGGCACCTCGTTGGCCGGCCCACCCGTGATGCTCAGCCCCCAATGTGTTCCCAACGGCACAGGACACGTGTGGTCTCAGCCGCCGTGCCGGCTGTGGATTGTGCCCAGCGCGCCACACTCGGCCAGGGGGTCAGCTGTGGAGTCACGGTTGGTGGGCTAGGTTGCTTGCACGGCTTGCGCCATGTTGTACAGCGTGACCGGTGCAAGTCCCGGCCATGCGCATGCGTGACCCGGGTCCCGGCCATTCTCGGACCGTTTTTGGCCCGATCCACAGGTGTACCAAGTGCCACCGGTGCTAGCCCCTCACCGGTACGGGATCGGTGAGCGGTTCAGGCCAATTTGCCCATCGTCGAACTCCCGTGGAGGAGGAGGAGGAGGCACCCTTGCAGTGATATGGAAGGCAAGCCTTGACAACGGAGTTGAAGAGGTGTTGAATCAAAAGCTCCCAGGTCTTCCTTTCTGAAGGTTCCTCACATCTTCCTCCTCATTTGCACCCAGTATTTGCCCGGGTGCACATGAGTGGTCTATGATTGACAGTTTCTGCAAACCATCTGCAGCTTTGATTCATTCATCTCCTTCAAGGTTCAGTGGTCTAAGCGGTGAAACCCCAATGTATACAAACATTGACCACACAAAAGAGAGCCAAGTGCAGTGCAAACCCATGCTTGAGTGATTGGAAGATGCTTAGTGCTTAGAATGCAGTTACCTTTCTTTGATGTGGTCAATGGTAGGAATGAAGTTAAATCGATAGCAAGGAGCGATATAGGATCAGAAGGCATAGAATCTCTATGGGTAGAGTTGAGGAATTGCAAAGGTAAACAGACCCTGATCGGAGTTATGTACAGGCCTCCTAACAGTAGTCAGGATATGGGGCAGAAAATAAAACCGGAGATAGAAAAGGCATGTAAAAAAGGCAATATTACAATAATCATGGGGGACTTCAATATGCAGGTGGACTGTGAAAATCAGGTTGGTAGTGGACCCCAAGAAAAAGAACTTGTGCAATGTCTAAGAGGTGTTTTTTGGAGCAGCCTGTGACAGAGCCTACTAGGGAACAGGCAATTCTGGATTTGGTGATGTGTAATGAGGCAGACTTGATTAGGGAACATAAGGTGAAGGAACCCTGAAGGAGCAGCGACCACAATATAATAGAATTTACCATGCAGTTTGAGAGGAAGAAGCTGCAATCAGATGTAACGGTATTACAATTTAATAAGGGTAACTACAAAGACATGAGGGAGGAGCTGGCCAGAGTTGATTGGAAAAGGAGCCGAGCAGGGAAGACAATGGATCAGCAATGGCAGGAGGGTTTGGAGGTTATTCGGGAGGCACGACAGAAATTCATCCCAAGGAGGAGGAAACATGCTAAGGGGAGGACAAGGCATCCATGGCTGATGAGGGAAGTAAAGGACAACATAAAAGCTAAAGAAAAAGCATACAAAGTGGTGAGGATTAGTGGGAAGCCAGAAGATTGGGAAGCCTTTAAAAGCGAGCAGAGGACAACTAAAAAAGCAAAAAGAGGAGAGAAGATGAAGTATGAGTGAAAGCTGGGTATCAATATAAAGGAAGGTAGGAAGAGATTTTTTCAATATATAAATGGTAAGAGAGAGGAAAAATAGACATTGGACCACTGGAAATGTGGCTGGAGAAGTAATAATAGGAAAAAAAGAAATGGAAGACAAACTGAATAGTTACTTTGCATCAGTCGTCATGGTGGAAGACACCAGTGGGATGCCAGAGTTCCAGGAGAACCAGGGGGCAGAGGTGAGTGCAATGACCATCACTAAGGAGAAGGTTCTGGGGAAACTGAAAGGTCTGAAGGTGGATAAATCACCTGGACCGAATGGACTACACCCCAGGGTTCTAAAAGAGATAGCTCAGGTGATTGTGGAGGCATTGGTGATGACCTTTCAGGAATCACTGGAAGCAGGAAGTGTCTCAGAGGACTGGAAAGTGGCTAATGTAACACCCCTTGCGTACGTAAAGTGAGACACAGCCAGAGTGGGAATTTAAACTTGGCAATTTGGGGCAGTGTGGTCATTAAAGAGGTAATACTTTGGCTTATTAACAATTCAACAGTTATATATCAAAAATTACCACAAGGCACAAAGCCTCAACACACTTCAACAGTTACATAGCAAAAAACAGTCGCGAGGCACAAAGCCTCGACACACTTTAACAGTTACATATCAAAAACAGTCACAAGATACACTATCTTCAGTACACACACACATACAACCACCCCCACCCTGAATGGCAGCCTCACACCAGCGGAAAAGGAGCTCCAGCGAGCAACGCAGACCACTGAAAAGGGGCACTCCAACATAGGGCAGTGTACGGAGAGAGAGTAGGAAACACACCCCCCCCCCCCCCCCCCCCACCTCTCCCACAAAGCGGCCATAATGCAGCTCAAAACAATGAGCCATTAAACAGGCCACCGGTTAAAAGCCAGCATATGGCCAATTTTTCCTCACCCAGCCCCTCTCCGGCAAGGAGCCGAAGAGAGAGGTATCTCTTCTTACAGCACGTGTAGTCTATCAACATCGAAACAACTCATCAACATATAGAAACAGTATAGTCAAAGAGAACAGAAAACAGGAACATGTCATAAACATCCACTAAATACAAAAAGCCACCAGTATACGTACACAATCACCCCCTGTCCCCAACAGCAGCCGCACAACGGCGGAAAGGTGCCCGCCAAGGCCAGGCGAGCAACACAGACCACCGGAAAGGGGACACCAAACCAACCGCCCCCCCACCCCCCCCCAACCCCCCCACCCCCCCACACCCCGCGCCCCACACACCCCCTACACCCCCACCCCCCCAAACCCCCCACCCCTGTGCCACGTGCCAGTTCGGCTAGAAATAGAAAGATAGAGCAGCTAAACATGTGGCTAAACAGCTGGTGTAGGAGGGAGGGTTTCAGTTATCTGGACCACTGGGAGTTCGTCCGGGGAGGTGTGACTTGTGTAGGAAGGACGGGTTGCATCTAAACTGGAAAAGCATAAATATCTTGGCCTCAAGGTTTGCTAGTGTTACACAGGAGGTTTTAAACTAGTATGGCAGGGGGATGGGATGAGCAATAGGTCAGTAGGTGAAAAAATTAAGGGAGAACTTGGAAATAGGGCCAGTATGGCTCTGAGGAAGAGCAGACAAGGAGATGTTGCTGAAAACAGCGGGTCTGGTGGCCTGAAGTGCATATGTTTTAATGCAAGAAGTATAAGAGGTAAGGCAGCTGAACTTAGAGCTTGGATTAGCACTTGGAACTATGATGTTGTTGCCATTACAGAGACCTGGTTGAGGGAAGGACAGGATTGGCAGCTAAACGTCCCAGGATTTAGATGTTTCAGGTGAGATAGAGGGGGATGTAAAAGGGATGGAGGAGTTGCACTGCTGTTTAGGGAGAATATCACAGCTGTACTGCGGGAGGACACTTCAGAGGGCAGTGAGGCTATGTGGGTAGAGATCAGGAATAAGAAAGGTGCAGTCACAATGTTGGGGGTCTACTACAGGCTTCCCAATAACCAGCGGGAGATAGAGGAGCAGATAGGTAGACAGATTTTGGAAAGGAGTAAAAGCAACAGGGTTGTTGTGATGGGAGACTTCAACTTCCCCAATATTGACTGGGACTCACTTCGTGCTCGGGGCTTGGATGGGGCAGAGTTTGTAAGGAGCATCCAGGAGGGTTTCTGAAAACAATATGTAGCTAGTCCAACTAAGGAAGGGGTTTTACTGGACCTGGTATTGGGGAATGAGCCCGGTCAGGTGGTAGAAGTTTCAGTAGGGGAGCATTTCGGGAACAGTGACCACAATTCAGTAAGTTTTAAAGTGCTGGTGTACAAGGATAAGAGTAGTCCTAGGGTGAATGTGCTAAATTGGGGGAGGGTTAATTATAACAATATTAGGCGGGAACTGAAGAACCTAGATTGGGGGCGGATGTTTGAGGGTAAACCAACATCTGACATGTGGCATGCTTTCAAATGTCAGTTGAAAGGAAGTCAGGACCAGCATGTTCCTGTGAGGAAGAAGGATAAATATGGCAAATTTCAGGAACCTTGGATAACGAGAGATATTGTAGGCCTCTTCAAAAAGAAAAAGGAGGCATTTGTCAGGGCTAGAAGGCTGGGAACAGACAAAGCCTGTGTGGAATATGAGGGAAGTAGGAAGGAACTTAAGCAAGGAGTCAGGAGGGCTAAAAGGGGGCACGAAAAAGTCATTGGCAAATAGGGTTACGGAAAATCCCAAGGCTTTGTACACATACATAAAAAGCAAGAAGGAAGCCAGGGAAAGGGTTGGCCCACTGAAGGTCAGGGGAGGGAATCTATTTGTGGAGTCAGAGGAAATGGGCGAGGTACTAAATGAATACTTTGCATCAGTATTCACTAAAGAGATGGAATTGCTGGATGTTGAGTCTGGAGAAGGATGTGTCGATAGCCTGGGCCACATTGAGATCCAAAAAGGCGTCTTGAAAAATATTGAAGTGGATATGTCCCCGGGGCCTGATGGGATTTACCCCAGAATACTGAAGGAGGCAAGAGAGGAAATTGTTGAGGCCTTGACAGAAATCTTTGGATCCTCACTGTCTTCAGGTGATATCCCAGAGGACTGGAGAATAGTCAATGTTGTTCCTTTGTTTAAGAAGGGTAGCAAGGATAGAATCATAGAATTTACAGTGCAGAAGGAGGCCATTCAGCCCATCGAGTCTGCACCGGCTCTTGGAAAGAGCACCCTACCCAAGGTCAACAACTCCACCCTATCCCCATAACCCAGTAACCCCACCCAACACTAAGGGCAATTTTGGACACTAAGGGCAATTTATCATGGCCAATCCACCTAACCTGCACATCTTTGGACTCTGGGAGGGAACCGGAGCACCCGGAGGAAACCCACGCACACACGGGGAGGATGTGCAGACTCCGCACAGACGGTGACCCAAGCCGGAATCGAACCTGGGACCCTGGAGCTGTGAAGCGATTGTGCTATCCACAATGCTACCGTGCTGCCCCAAGGAACTACAGGTCGGTGAGCCTTATGTCAGTGGTAGGGAAATTACTGGAGAGAATTCTTCGAGACAGGATCCACTTCCATTTGGATGTAAGTGAATGTATTAGTGAGAGGCAGCACGGTTTTGTGAAGGGGAGGTCATGTCTCACTAACTTGATGAGTTTTACGAGGAGGTTACAAAGGTGATTGGTGCAGGTAGGGCCGTGGATATTGTCTATATGGACTTCAGTAAGGCCTTTGACAAGGTCCCTCATGGAAGACTAGTACCAAAGGTGAAGTCACATGGGATCAGATGTGAGCTGGCAAGGTGGATACAGAACTGGCTAGGCCATAGAAAGCAGAGAGTAGCAATGGAAGGGTGCTTTTCTGATTGGAGGGCTGTGACTACTGGTCTTCCACAGGGTTCAGTGCTGGGACCTTTGCTGTTCATAGTATATATAAATGATTTGGAGGAAAATGTAACTGGTCTCACGACACAAAGGTTGGTGGAATTGCGGATAGCGGTGAGGACTGTCAGAGGATACAGCAGGATTTAGATCGTTTGGAGACTTGGGCGGAGAGATGGCAGATGGAGTTCTATCTGGAAAAATTTGAGGTAATGCATTTTGGAAGGTCTAATACAGGTAGGGAATATACAGTGAATGGTAGAACCCTCAAGCGTATCGACAGTCAGAGAGATCTAGATGTACAGGTCATTGAAAGGGGCAACACAGGTGGAGAAGGTAGTCAAGAAGCCATACGGCATGCTTGCCTTCGTTGGCTGGGGCACTGAGTATAAAAATTGGCAAGTCATGTTGCAGCTGTACAGAACCTTAGTTAGGCCACACTTGGAGTATACTGTTAAATTCTGGTCGTCACACTACCAGAAGGATGTGGAGGCTTTAGAGAGAATGCAGAAGAGATTTACCAGGATGTTGCCTGGTATGGAATGCATTAGCTATGAGGAGAGGTTGAATAAACTTGGTTTGTTTTCACTGGAACGAAGAAGGTTGAGGGGCGACCTAATAGAGGTCTACAAAATTATGAGGGGCATAGACAGAGTGGATAGTCAGAGACTTTTTCCCAGGGTAGAGGGGTCAATTATTAGGGGGCATAGGTTTAAGGTGCGAGGGGCAAGGTTTAGAGGAGATGGACGAGGCAAGTTTTTACACAGAGGGTAGTGGGTGCCTGGAACTCGCTGCCAGAGGAGGTGGTGGAAGCCGGGATGATAGTGACATTTAAGGGGCATCTTGACAAATACGTGAATAGGATGGGAATAGAGAGATACGGAACCCGGAAGTGTAGAAGATTTTAGTTTAGACGGACAGCATGGTCGGCGCAGGCTTGGATGCCGAAGGGCTGTTCCTGTGCTGTACTTTTCTTTGTTCTTTATTCTTTGTTTGAGAAGGGAGGGAGGTAGAAGACAGGAAATTATAGGCCGGTTAGCCTGACTTCGGTCATTGGTAAGATATTAGAGTCCATTATTAAAGATGAGATTGTGTAGTACTTGGATGTCCATGATAAAATAGGACTGAGTCAGCACGGCTTCGTCAAGGGGAGGTCATGTCTGACAAATCTATTGGAGTTCTTTGATGAAGTAACAAGGAAGTTAGACAAAGGAGAACCAGTGGATGTGATTTATTTAGATTTCTAGAAGGCCTTTAACAAGGTTCTACATAGGAGACTGTTAAATAAGTTAAAGCCCATAGTGTTAAAGGTAAGATCCTGGCATTGATAAAGAATTGGATGACTGGCAGAAGGCAGAGAGTGAGGATAAAGGTGATAAAGGCAGCTGGTGACTAGTGGTGTGCCTCAAAGGTCGGTGCTGGACCCACAGCTTTTGACGATATATATTAATGATCTGCAGGAAAGAACTGAAGACACTGTTGCTAGGCTTGCAGATGATACAAAGATCTGTAGAGGGGCAGGTAGTATTGAGGAAGCAGGCGGGTTGCAGAAGGACTTGGACAGGCTCGGAGAGTGGGCAAAGAAGTGGCAGATGGAATACAATGTGGAAAAATGTGGGGTTATGCACTTTGGAAGGAGAAATGGAGGTATTGACTATTTTCTAAATGGTAAGATACTTAGGAAATCAGCAAAGGATCTTGGGAGTCCTTTTTTACGATTCTCTTAAGGTTAACGTGCAGGTTCAGTCAGCAGTTAGGAAAGCAAAATGCAGTGTTAGTACAGGTATTCATGTCGAGAGTGTTAGAATACAAGACAAGGGATATACTTCTGAGGCTGTATAAGGCTCTGGTCAGACCCCATTTGGAGTATTGTGAGCAGTTTTGGGCCCCGTATCTAAGGAAGGATGTGCAGGCCTTGGAAAGGGTCCAGCGGAGGTTCACAAGAATGATCCCTGGAATGAAGAGCTTGTCGCATGAGGAAGGGTTGAGGACTCTGGTTCTGTAGCTTAGAAGGATGAGGCGGCATACTGCGTGGCCTGGACAGAGTGGACGTGGAGAGGATGTTTCCACTTGTAGGAAAAACTAGAACAGTGGACACCATCTCAAATTAAAGGGACGATCCTTTAAAACAGAGATGAGGAGGAATTTCTTCAGCCAGAGGGTGGTGAATCTGTGCAACTGCTTGCCGCAGAAGGCTGTGGAGGCCAAATCACTGAGTGTCTTTAAGACGGAGACAGATAGGTTTTTGATCAATAAAGGGATCAGCGGTTATGGGGAGAAGGCAGGAGAATGAGGATGAGAAAAATATCAGCTATGATTGAATGGTGGAGCAGATTCGATAGGCCGAGCGGCCCAATTCTGCTCCTATGTCTTATGGTCTTGTTTTGGGGGCGATTCTCCGAGCCCCGCGGAGGGCCGGAACATCGCCGCAACCGCGCCACTACGCCCTGATGCCTGCCCGCGATTCTCCGAGGTGCGGAGAATCGGCGCCATTTGCGCCGGCATGTTTGACGTGGCGCTGGCCGCTGGAATCTCTGATTCTCCTGCCTGGATGGGCCGAGCAGCCACGCGGATACAACAGAGTCCCGCTGGCGCCATTCACCCCTGGTCGCTGCCGGCGGGAACTCTGTGCGAAGGTTGGGGGGGGGGCCTGTGGGGGGGAGGGGGGGGGCTCCATCCCGGGAGCGGGCCTCCAATGGGGTCTGGCCCGCGATCAGGGCCCACCGATCGGCGGGCCGGCCTCCCCTCCCCCCCCCACCCCCCCCACCCCCCCCCCCCCCCCCCCCCCCCCCCCCCCTCAGGCCTACTTTCCTGCACGGCCGGCCCCTGAACACCGACGCCATGTTGAGTCGGGGCTGGTGCGCGTAAGAAGTCCCCCGCGCATACGCAGGTTGGCGCAGCCCAACAGCGCATGCGCGGGTTGGCGTGGCACCCATTGGCACCAGGAAGGGAGGCTGGAGCTGCGTGAACCACTCCAGCACCGCGCTGGCCACCTGTGGGGGCCAGAATCATCGTCCCTGTGACCGTTTCGCTCCGTCGTGAAATGTGACGGCGTTCATGACGGCGCGAACACTTGGGCTCCATTTGGGAGAATCGCCCCCTTATGTTTGTAAACCTTGAGATGACTTTGTTTGTTGGACTTTTGTCTCTGAGTTAGAAGGTTGTGGGCTCGCGTGGGAGGCGTGAGCTGATACAGTGGAGCACTGATGGGGAGTACTATGCTTTTAGAGACAATACATTAAGTCAAGGTCCCGTCTGCCTTCTCGGATGGACATAAACCATCCTGAGGTATGATTCCAACAAAAGAGCAGGGGAGTTCTCCTCAGCATCCAAACCAATATTTATCACTTAGCCCAAACCAATATTCAACATATCTGCTCATTATTGCATGCCTGTCTGTGAGACGTTACTATGTGCAAATTCATTGCTGCGCCTCCTGTATTATAACAGTATCTAAGCTTCAAAATCACCAAAGATCTTTGGTATGTCCTGTGGTCATCGAGGTTGTATGAGTACAACTGATTATCTGAGGAAGGCTGTAGTCCTCCCAGATGGATTGGATTTTGTTTATTGTCACGTGTGCCAAGGTACAGTGAAAATGATTTTTCTGCGAGCAGCTCAACAGATCATTAAGTATATGAAAAGACAAGGAAATAAAAGAAAATACATAATAGGGCAACACAAGGTACACAATGTAACTACATAAACACCAGCATCAGCTGAAGCATACCGGGGTGTAGTGTTAATGAGATCAGTCCATAAGAGGGTTGTTTAGGAGTCTGGTAACAGCGGGGAAGAAGCTGTTTTTGAGTCTGCTCGAGATGCCCTATTGATAAAAGGAAGAGGACAGCACAGATAGTGAAGTGAGTGCAATAGATTGTTCTTTTGTACTCCAGGAATACCAACAACTGGAAAATTGGATCATCCATTCAAACAATGTTGCCTCCCACTTGATGATTATCAAACTCTGTAGAGGAGGGCACCTCTCAACTCAAAGATGCAGTTTGAGTTGCATCTCAAACACATGCAACTCCGCACACCGCAAAGAGGATCTTGCCCACTTGTTGGTGAATTGGCAGGAGTCCCATATCGCCTCCATTGGGCAAGGCCCAGTCAGGCATTTAATTGGCCACCATGGAGCCTTCCCAAGGATCATCAGAGGGTTACTGCTCTCCTAAGGAAAAACCATGTGATCAGAGGCCAGAAGCTTTCCATTACCCACAGCGCCACTGTGAGTGTTGGCTGCTATTGGTAGAAAAAACTCAGGGAGAGGCCTACGATCACTGAAAGACCCAAGCCATGATGGGAGAGAGTAGGATGGAGATGGTGGTGGTGGTTGGGAGGTGGGGGGGTGTGGGGAAGCGGGAGAAAGTGCAGGGGGTTTCTTTCAGCATTCTCTTCCCTTTTCAATTGTCCTTCTCCTCTCCCCCTCCCATCTACAGCTGGTTAAGTAGCAATGGTGGTGGAATGAGGCCCTTAAGTGGGCATAATTGGTGGTGTAAAACAGTGACGTCTCCACCTGTACCCACCTGCCCAATCAAATGCCTCCAATTTCCAAATTGATCTTCGGGGCGGGGGGAGGGTGGGCGAGGAGTGGGGGGGAGGCAGATGGTGGAGGGGCATTAAATTCTACCTTTACTGATCTGAAAAGTGATTCTTGTTGGTACACAGTTATGTAGGGATTGAATGATGCAATAATTTTTCTTTTCACTGAAAATGCAAGCTGGAGGATGCTCCCTAGCAACACACCTGGTTCTGTGCACCAATCTGTACACATGGATCTTCATGGAAGTCCAGGTCGCTACTCATGCTTTATTGAACATACTAAATCCTGTAAAAACTACCTCCCATAATATCAATCCTTTCAGACCACTGTTACAAACTGGGGGGAGGGGGAAGGTAAATGAAACAGCAATAATTCCTATTCTCACCAACCATCTGTAAACAGAAAGGTATTTTTGATTTTGTTACCTTCTTATATGTGGTGACGTATTTCTGACCTAGAATTGGTCTAGGTGCGGTGAAAAGCCACTAATCACCACTTAAGGCCAATTTCCATTTCATTAATGAGATGGCCGCTGTATCGGACGGCCTCCTGGGATCGAACCGGCTCGCCAGCGAGCAGTCACGATTAGTGCTCTTTTTGAAAAATGAGAAGCCAGTGCAGTGGCTGGTGAGGGGGTTGAAGGAGGTGAGTAGCCATATTCTGTGTTTAAGCATGCGGCCCAGAGGCACCACAGCTGCTGCCCTAGTGCTCAGTAAGTTGGGGGGAATCCCCCGAGGGGAAGTGAGATGGTCTGGTCGACGGGCAGGGCAGCACCAACTGTGGGCCACCTGAGATGGCAGGGTTGCTCATCCTCCGTGGGTCCCACGAGTCAACACCCATAAATATGCTCCCCCATAACAGGGGCAACAATGGCTGCTGCCACCTAATGTTCCCGGGGGGGGGCTTGGTGGGAGCCTGAGCTGATTGCCAGTCTCTCCCCTTCTCCAATTCCACACAGATACCATGATGGATGGCGCTATTGACCCCACAGCAGTTGCCCTTGTGGCACTGGTGGCAGTCCCGCCAGCCAAACAGGGGAGACAGTGGCAGCAGTGGAAGCAGAGCCGATGCGGACTCAAGGAGGCAGCCAATGTGCAGGGGGCCACTCCACACACCGCAGACCCAGGGAAATGCAGAGATAATTCAGTCTTATAGGTCATGGTACAGAACCTCCAGCACAAATAATGTAGATGGGGACCAGGACCTTGTCAGTGAGGCTGATAGTCATCAGATGGTAAACAGCACACCAAGGACAGGATTCTCTGTCCTCCAGCTGTGTGTTTCTCGATGGCGGGAGGCGGCATGCTGTTGGCTTGCAGCAAGATACTTTACACCCACCGCTGTCAATGGGAACTGCCATTGAAGCCACCCCACACCACTGGGAAATCCACAAATGGGGTTTGCTGTTGGAGGGACCAAAGATCCCACCACCAGTGAACAGCCGGAGAATTCCGGTACCGAGCTTTTCAGTTCATCAATGCAATATTACTTGTTCCGCAAGCCAGAGTCGCATGTCGCATGACTCTCACATCTCCAGCATCTTTGTCAAGAATTGTGTATCCATCATCGGGATTCCAAAGACAGTTAAATGTCTCAGCTATTGCCAATTGAAGGAAAGCTTGTGGAACCTTGACCTTAGCAGATGATCAATCTCTTTTGGGCCAGACGGGTTATTAAAAGTAAATGGGCTTTGTATCTCTCTCTCATTGAAGTTGGGATCTACAGTCCACAGCTGGTCGTTAGTGGCTCCTCAGAGATAACGTGGTGCAAGTTTACCTGAAACTGCCAAGTAACTTTCTTTGTTCTTGTGTCACAGACAAGCATAAGTTCAGTCATTTTAAAGGTCATTTTAAAATTTTAACATTTTCGGAATAGCAATGAGCATATCTACATATGTTTTATAAACAGTATGCAGTGTGATGTCATAGTCCCTCACACCAGCATGTCTTTTAAAAAATTAATTCATGGATGTCAGTGTCACTGCCTTGGCCCACATTTATTGCCCATCAACTGAGTGGCTTGCTAGAATATTTCAGAAAAATGTAAGAGTCAACCACATTGTGGTGGATCTGGAGTCACATGTGGGCCAGGTAAGGCAATAGATTTCCTTCCCTAAAGGACAAGGGCATTAGTGAAGTAGATGAGTGAGTTTTTACTGCAATTGACAATGGTTTTGTGGTCACCATTTGACTTTTAAGTCCAGATATTTTAATTGAATTTGAATTTCAACAACTGCCTTGGTGAACCCAAATCCCCAGAGCAGAACTCTGGGTCTCTGGATTGCTAGTCCAGGGACAATACCACTATGCCACCCCCTCCCCTGGCGGTTGTGGCTGTTCCTGTTCGACCAGCATATCAATCAAGCTTTATGCACCAGTTACACTTAAGAGATCACCAAAGATACTTCCTTCTGCCTATATTTGCTGCCATGTTGAGTGCTGGAATCCTGATAATTCATTCTCCACCAATTTTGAATGGGTATAATTTGGGTGGAAATAAATTTGTACCTTCCACATTATTGCTGTTTAGTAAGCAGTTAAAAAGTTTAAAATGCATTAACACCAGCATGAAAAATACTTAAACCTAACAGCAGATGCAAAGAAGTTAACACCTGCTTAATTAATGGCAAGTACAAATTTCTACCCTTTAATACACAATTAACCCATGTGTGAGCTGTAACACACTGAGTCAATTGCACTCCCATTGGGCTTAGTTTTCTCCTACATGCTATTTTAGCACTCCAGCTAATGTGTTCACATAAATTTCTGCCTATGTTATTTTGGCACAGTCATTCATTCCCTCCTGGAATTTTTTGCAGACAGGAATTTATGCAAACACTTTAACCTGTGCACTAAAAATAACACAGAGAGAAAATTGAACAAATCCCGACAACACCAATAATACACGGCTACCGTATTATATAATGATGTGGAGATGCCGGCGTTCACCTGAGGAAGGAGCTGTTCCCCGAAAGCTAGTGTTTGAACCAAACATGTTGGACTTTAATCTGATGCTGTAAGACTTCTTACTGTATTATTAAATGAAATGAAATTTCATTTCTAAATGAAACTTTCCGACCTATCATTTTTAACATTAGTGGTTGCTGAGCAAAGTAATATGTGAACTAAGTATTGGTCTTGATAAAAGTATGAAAAGTGGATGTATTTGGGCAAATGCTCCATATAGGCACGACATTACAGTAAAACAATTTGAGCGTGATCTGTGAATTGACATTATTTCTACTACAAGATTCATGATTTAGTAGTGAGTTTGATTTGCTTTAAAAGATTTGACATTGCCAGTGGATAAAATAATTCAAGCACACGGGGTCACCAAATGTTTTAGAATGTTCTTTCAACTTTTTTATTCCACATGAATGCAAACAAAAAAAGGACTTTTTACAGCATAAAGCGTGGCATCATTCTAAGGTATGGAACTAATTCTGCCTCAGGCTTCAATGCAGTTAGTAGCTCCTGTCTTCTTGCATTAATGACCGTCGGTTGTTAAAGATATCAGGAGAAAAAGACCTTTCATCTATTTTGGCAAACCTGATTCTTCTAATTAACATTTTTTAAAAGCATTTCATAATAAGGAGTTTAAATTTGAACTTGGGAGGAGGCATATGGGTTTATATAGAACAAATAGCTGCTTCCATTTGTTTTTATTTTATACCCAAAGTTTTATGATTATGAATTTAACACCGCCTGATGCAACAATTAGAAAGCAATGGACTGAGGTGATTAAAATAAAGGGCTGGATTTTGTCTGCACCCCCTCCCCCATTGGGTGTGTTTTTTAGGGGGGGGGGGGCGCGGAGAACGTATAATAGGGTGGGTGTCCACCCCACTGGTGCCCACCCCAGGACCTTCCCACTCATTTCCATAACACGGAAGGGAAGAAGGTGCTGAAATTGGCAGCTCACCTACCATATTTAAATAATAAATCAAGAGTCAACTGAGCTTCTCAACAGACAATTGGCCCCAATAGTGCACTTCCCAAGCCATAATATGACTGGTGTGGGCAGCAATGGGTAGGTAATTTTAAAGAGGTTTTTCAAAGGATGGGAAGGAAGGAGGCAGGGTACTATCTTCAGGAGTGCTATGTACGTAACAAGGTCAATCCTCCTAAGATATACCAGCTTGTTTCTTCCTACCCTCACGTTTTCTAAAACGAACCACCCTCCCAAACTGCTGCTTCCCTCTCCAAGCTACCCAAATACTCCCACTCCAATACCCAGGACATACCACACTATAATCCATTGGGCCTTCTTGAAACTGGCCGCGATTCCAGCAGCACGCACTGGAGCTGTCGGCCAACCTGATTGCAGATTGCACCCCTCCCAACCCAATAATATGCAGCCCAATTTTATCTGCAATAATAAATACACTTTACTATGTCTCCAATTGATGACAAATTATTAGTCTCAGTCACGTGTCATGAGGTTATTGCCTTTGATTTTTAAAATATTATTTTTCAACTTTCAACTGACTAGAGATTTTGCAATTTGAAATGAGACAGAATAATTGCATTCCAGGGTGAAGATAGAAAAAGTAGGGGCGCGATTCTCCGAACGCCGCTCCGGGCCAGAGAATCGGCGCAACCACGCCACGATGCCCCGACACCGGCGCGTGATTCTCCGAGATGCGGAGAATCAGCACCATTTGCACCGGCGCATTTGACGCAGTGCCGGCCGCGGGCTGCTGGAATCGGCGGGGCCGCCGATTCTCCGGCCCGGATCGGCCGAGCGGCCGCACGGATGCGGCAGAGTCCCGCCGGCGCCGTTCACCGCTGGTCTCTGCCAGCGGGAACTCTGCGGGAAGGGTCGGGGGGGCGGCCTGTGGGGCGGGGAAAAGCGCCCCCCCCCGAGCCTACATTGTTGCGCGGCCAGCCCCTGAACCCCGACTCCATGTTGAGTCGGAGCCGGCGCGATGAAGAGGTCCCCCACGCATGCGCAGGTTGGCATGGCCCAACTGCGCATGCACGGTTTGGCACGGCACCCATTTGGCGCCGGGAAGGGAGGCTGGAGCAGCGTGAACCGCTCCGGTGCCATGCTGGCCCCCTGTGGGAGCCAGAATCGGTCAACCCGTGCAACGGCGTTCACGACAGCTCGAACATATGGTCTCCATTTTGGAGAATCGCCCCCCAGATTTCCAGACTCCCACCAGCCTCTGGGTGAAAACATTTTTCCTCACAACCCCTCTAAACCGCCTGCCCTTTACCTCAAACCTATGCCTCCAGGTCATTGATTCCTCCACCAAGGGGAAAGTTTCTTCCTGTCTACTCTATCTATGCCCCACATAATTTTATACATCTCAATGATGTCCCCTCTCAGTCTCCTCTAGTCCAAGGAAAACAACACCAGTCTATCCAATCTCTCTTGCTAACTAACACTCTCCAGCCCAGGCAACACCCCGGTAAATCTCCTCTGCACCTTTCCAGTGCTATCACATCCCTCCTACAATGTGGATTCCAGAGCTGCACACAATACTCTAGCGCGTACATGTGTGTGTGTACATGTGTGTGGTCCTTGTGTATGTGTGCTCCTTGTATGTTTATATGTGTGCGCATCTATGCCTGTGTGTGTGCCTGCATGCATGTTTGTGTGTGCCTGTGTGTTTTGTGTCTGCGTGTATGCATGTTTGTGTGTATGCATGAATTCATGTTTGTGCATGTGTCTGTGTGTTTTGTGTGTGTTGTGTTTTTATTATTTCTGTTATTTTGCTCAAATTTAATGGTTAATAAATTTGCTCTTTCTCCAATTCAAGAAATCCTTCTTCTGACTTCATATAACTCATGGCATAGTTAAATAAATTGTGATGCGGGAAAGGACATAAACTCATGAAGAAGAAACTTGAACCTCGGTTGTGACCAGCCAAGGAGGCTGAAAACAGAGGGAAACCAGTTTGCCCTTCTCACCTGGTTATAACAAGGGGCACGAGACAAAATGCAGGATGGTACTCACAAGTTTCTTCTGTACTGACAAAAACAAACTTTTAATTTCTTTCTGTTTTCTATACTTCACAAGAATACAAGAATGTACATTATTCCGAGGCTCATTTAAGTGATAAAATGGAACATGAATCAGCAAATGATTGCCACAGTGCTCAGTTTTCATTCCAATGGTTTACCTAGCAATGTAATTAAGTCATGCTGACTGAATCCCTAACAACTTCTTTCATTCCTGGTTCACGTTTTACATTATTGAAAAGACCAAATGAGAATTCCACAAATCTCGCAGCCAAGAGGTGTGCTAGCGGGGGATCAGCAATATTAATATACGTCTGCCTATTGAAATTGGCACTGAATTTTAGAGGAATACATTGTAGGCAGTCAGGCAAATGTCCTCCTCATGCATTTTATATGTTGTCCTCATATGCTCATCTCTCCAAATCAATGCTGAGTGCAAATGTATAATGCAGCAAAAAGTACTTCAAGGTCCATTAGGAACTAATTCAAGTAGGTCATTACCTACATGTCTAAAACTATGCATCCAGCATAAATAAATATTGCAACAGTTAATAAAAACAGCATGCAGAACTGCATTTCAGATAAAGTAGACCAAATGGAGCCATCTCGTATGAATAAGAATTAAGGAGTTGACAGTGGAAGGAAACATTTATTTTACCAACAAGAACATTTAAATTAATGCTAAATGTTGTCTTTTGTGCCATTATTCTAAATGACAAGTCGTACAGTGAAATAAATAATGCAACAGTTTCAAAGGAAATTGGCTTTCTATCAACAGCCTGCGACACAAAATGTCCATGTTTTCAGGTCTAATGCTAATCTCAGAGAGTGCTGATGAATTAGATACTGTTCATGGTAAAAGTGATGGGGAATTAGATTTGAACTGTCGCCCTGAGGTTTCAGAGAGGGGTCTGGTACAACCCCCATTCAGCTGTTCATGCTGGGCGTATGTCCTTTACACAACTAAAGGTTGTCCATTGTTCCTGTTTCTCTGCAGTGCTTCCACAGCGTGAGATTTCTGCTACATATTGGAAAGTCAATATTTTCTTCATGTGCGGTAGAATTGCCCTCAGCCAGAGCAGCTATGGCAGAAGGTGTCTCCCTGAATTACAAACACTGTAGAGTGAGATTTTGTATTCTATTCAATCTCAGAGTATAAATAATTGGAAAGTTGGTTAAATAGCAGCTCTTTTTAATGATATAAGGTGGAAAAGACAGCCACACATTTGGAACTAAAACTATAAATGGAAAACAATTTCAGTCTCAAGACTGATAGAATTAGGCAAGTTATTTTGCATAAAATATGAATGGAAAGTGTCATTATGGCAAAACTAACTTATAAGTCAAGAATACTGACTTGTTACAATATATTTGATTCATTTATACAAGACTCACTGAGTTCTGAAAGGATTTTAGCATTATATGTACAGCACTTTTCACAAAGCTATAGTTATTAGTCAGATATTATGCTTGTTGTCTTGTCTAATGTAGTTACTGCGTTAATACATTTCTAATAGTACTAGTTGATCTCTCCTGATGTTACATGCCCGAATCAAGATTAAGTGCAATTGTAATTACTTAAGCCTGATTTTTCAGATGGCAGGGCCTGCTGCCGTTTTATGGTTAAATGAGTATTGATTGGTAAAGGCAGGACTTATATCTGCATTTGGAAGACTCGCCTTCGGGAGCAGTCAGTCAACCAGACAACATTCTAGCCCATCCAGGCACGGCACTGCTGCGGCCAAAGGAGGCACTGCAGTGCAATGCCTGAGACTAAGCGCAGGGAGCTGGTGTGAGGTAAATGGCAGGGGTCCTGGGGAGGGAAGACTAAGAAATACATGGGGAAGAGGGGGCTTGTAGTGGGTAATTCTGGGAAAGGCTTAGGGCAGAAGGGAGGTCCGGAAGTGTTCAGTCCGTGAGGGGAGGGCCGAACCCAGTCAGAAGGGGCGTTCCCACCCAGGATCAAGCCAGTGATTTTTTTTTTTATTTCCCACCCTCAGTTTCTTGACACATGTCAGCCTGAATATTAAGGCTAGATAGGAAGTGTCCCTTTAGCAGCAATAAGTGACCACTTAAGGACTTTAAGGCTACCCGTCCCTGGCTCTGCCCTCCCCACCATAAAAGCCGGTCTGGATCGGGTCAGGTGAATCCGGTCCATGCAATTCCATGCTTTCCCCCACATCAAAATTCAGCAGGCGAGCGTGAAATCCAAGCCTGAAAGTTATAAAAGGTGCTCCTACAAAATCCATATCACACAGACCAGTTGTCAGGCAGACTGCAGAGCAAGTCACATGACCCTGTTCATTTGTTTTCCTTAATCAAAGGCACGAGAACAAAACATTCTGATAAATCTAATAGAAACACACACCACATTGTCAGTGAGGTGATCATCTCCACCTACTGCAACACACCCTACCTCCTGCTATCTCAGCAACAGTCACTCATCCGGTTTCCAAAAGGAATCCTGGAGAAATTCCCCACCTCCAGCACTAACTCCGGTCTCTCCTTGTCCAACTGACTTGGCCTCTTACTGGCTGGTCTGACCTAGGATATCCTTCTCCATTTTCATATGCACTGTCAGGTTTGGCACTCCTCACTTGTCCTTGACGTTTCACAGGTGTTGTGGCCCTCTTTTCCTGTAAAGACGATGGGAGTTTAATGAGTTCAATATCTGTAGATCAACCCTTCATGCCCATACTCACAATCTCTGGTCCTACTTCACTGTGTATTTCAACATGGCTCCCAGTGCATGTAACCTTCCCAGGTACTGATAGCCTTGCAGGGTGTCAAGTCTCCTCCAGCTGGCATTGTTGGCGTGTGAAAACCATTCATCCACATCTCTGGAAACACCACCCATGCACACCATAATTGTACACACACACTAAGAGTTCGGATTCTCACTCACCCTTGCACAACATAACAGGTTGTTCACCCTTTTCCTGCACTGGAGTCAGGTCCCAGAGATAGCCCCATGGCTACAGACCTCCTCTGCCACCCCCACCCAAACTTTCTTTGTCAGATGGGGATGTCTCCTCTTGCCATCTCACAGGAGGAGAACCTCACGATGTTCAGTGTCAGTCCGGAGGAGGACACACAGGGAGTCATTATTAACCTTGGGGATGCCTGTGATCATGTCTCTGCTATTGCTGATGGTGGATGGTTTGGTTTCACTGTTTGAAAATTGATCCTCAGTGCCCAGAGCTTTTGAGTGCTTCAGGAGGACTGAAGCGGACAGAATCATGTGCCCTGCAGTTAACATTCAATGCCTTCGCCTACTCTGATCTCTGCCCTTCTTCTTCACACCCTCCCTTGTTCTCATGCTCACTGCTGATGTCTCGTTAACCAAGCCACTAGCAGCTACTTTGACCTGTCTGTCACCCCATCACCACCTTTCAGGCTATTCTGGACCTTTCATTCACCAGGAAAGGCGCTTAATTGACCTATTGGTGCTTGCTTGCTGTAAGACCAGAGGATTGGGTTGGACTCGAATAGACACTCACATCAGCACCTGTGCATGCCACCCAAAATCCAGTTCTATATAACAAATGGTTTCACTCTCTAACCCCCCACAGTAGTCTAATACTACACCTTACAACCATCTTCTTGACATCTGCCACAAGGCTAGTAAATAGCTCGACCTTTTCAAGCAATATAAGGTATTGTGACACAGGAGGCATAGCCCCTGCTTTGGAATCAGAAGCTGCGTTTTCATGTCCCACTCCAGGCCAAGGAAGGTGCACCCATAATGTGGCAAAACAGTTGGGTATCTATCTGTAAATCCTTCCAACATACCCCAGGAGGTAAGAATGGGACGGATTGCTGGTCAGCCATGTGAAGCGCACAATGACACTGCAACTTCGACGCCTTGGGAGGGCCTTGGATGGTTGGTGTGGATCAGATCGGTGCTAACAGCACAGGGTTTTATCCCTGTTCCGGCTGGGATGGATTTGGGACCTTTCTCGACCCAGAGTGGTGCTGTGGGCTTGACATACGTTCAGGCAGAGAACTGAAGGAACAATAGTTTCGAACAAAACATTACGTGCATGTGTGTTCTGTGCACTTTTTGGCTCCACCTGCCTCTTTGTCTATTTCAGTATTACTTATGCTGTTGTGTTTATGATCTGAATCTGAGTAATGTTTACTATTTGGCTGGGAAAGTACCCAAACCCTTGTCCTATTTTCACCAATCCAGCTTTATTTTTGATACCAGGTTAATCATCACAAACTTGAGTGAAGTGTGAATGAACCGGTATTTTAAACTGCATTTCATAAGCTGAGCTAATTTTCTTTACACAATTGTTTAATACATTCAGTAACTTATTGGAGGCGATTACAGCGTAATATAATTAGACTTGTATGAGAGAAGCCGATTAGGAGCCATTACTGTCGCTTGCCCGACAATTAAAACTCTCCCTCAGTTTGATAATTTTATACATTCATGAAGAAGTCTAACAATATGAGAACAAAGTAGTAAAAGCAGACAGAGCTAAAAACACACAGCAGGTCAAGCAGCAGCCGTGGAGTGAAAGACAGAGTTAATGGGCGTGATGGAACGGCCTCGTCACGTCCGACTCGGTGACTCAACGGGGCTGTTAAATCTCGCACAAGGCTTCTCGCGAGATTTGAGATGCCCAAAACGCCTCATGATCTATATTTTTAAGTGAGCTATTCGGCTCATTTAAATATGTCAACTCCCGATTCTCCAGAGCCCTGGGAATGAACGAACGAGACCTCACCATGGCGCTGTTTAGCACTGGTCCGCACAAACGTGAGGGAGACTCCCAGGCCATTGAAGGCACCCGAGTGGCCGGGCTCTTGGCAGGGTGGTACCCGGCACATCTGCTGGTACCCAGGCACTTTGCCAACCTGACACCTTGACACTGCCGCCTGGACACTCTGGCAGTGCCACCCCGGCACACGAAGAGTACGACCCTTGCAATAAGGGATGTCGAAGGGGAGAGTCAACAGATCAGGGCAGTATTTTGAAATGGTGGCCAATCTCTTCCTGCACTGACGAGCTGAGTTCATCAGTGCAGGAAGTGAGGTAAGTACGGCCTTGGCAGCCAATTGGGTTTCCCATCATGGGTCAACCCATGCCGTCAGGAAACGCAGGGATGTGGGTGCATTGCCGACGGAGCAAGGATCACACCAATGGAGAGTCCCGTAGAGAATCCCGTTTGAAAGTAGGGCCGTTCTCGGCACTGCAGGTGCCAAGAAACACCCTGCTATACATGCCCAAAATGTGATTCTGTTTTTTGGGCATTAAATCATGCCTAACATTTCAGTTCATGATTTTTCATCAGAAAAAATTAGAAATCTAATGGTTTTTAAGACGGTGAGATGGGAAAGAATGAAAAGAAACAAAAGGGAATGTCTGTGAGAGGGCAGAAGACGGCAGATATTAAATGCTAAAAATAAAGGGCAGGATTTTCTGTTGCCCGATGCCGATATCGTAATCGCGATTGAGCGGAGAATTGACTTCGACACCCAAATCGGCTCCGGCTGCAGTTTGACGCCGATCGGTCATGCCTCGCCCCCTCGGAAATGGTGTTGCAACGGCATTGGCGCATCATCGGATGGCCCTCCCATGATGCTCCAACCCCGATGGGTTGATTCCCCAACCGCGCGGGACTTGTGCGGTCTCAGCAGTCGGGAACTGGGGTGGCAGCTGCGGAATGTGTCCAGCGCCGCCACCGGGATCTGTGTCACTGGCCGGGGGGATTCCGTAAGGGCTGCGAGTACTGATGGGGAGTGGCAAGGAGTTGGTCTGTGGGTAGCCTGTGGAGTCGTGGATGGCAGGTTGGGTCCGTCCATAGCCGGTGCCATGTTGTACAGCACAACCACTGCACGTGCGCGGCCAGTGACCCGCCCATTCTCTGGCTGTTTTCAGCGTGGGAGCCGGAAGTTTCATGCGGCGCCACTGCTAGCTCCTTACTGGTCCCGGAGTCAATGAGGGGTCAGCGCTGATTTTTCCTCGTAAACCTCCTGTGGATTCTCCATTTGAGCCAGCACTTAGCCGCTGAAATGCAGAATCCAGCCCAAAGTTTCTTCTGTGCTGACAAAACAAAACAACTTTTACTTTCTGTCTGTTTTCTATACAATGTATAGAATGTACTTCAAGAATGTACATTATTCCAAAGCTCATCTATCTGAAGTGATAAAATGGAACCCACCACACATCAACACACCCCTCTGACCACCCCCCTCGACCAAACCACCCTTATGGCGCTCCGTCTTGGGTCCGTTCCTGGCACTGCCTCCTGGCGCAGATGATGTCATGTCAGTGAGGTATGAATATTTAATGAGGGAGAATCATTTGGCTAGTAGGAGAAGCACTAATAATATTGAAATGTGTTGAAACTTGTTCAAATGAGGTACTTGCCCTTTGTGCGCATAAATCTCCTGACGTTGCCAGAGAGGGGTGGGGAAAATCAGGAAATTCTCTGGCAAGTATCACATTTCCCAATTCCTGTGGGAAACAGTACAGCCTCATGATTCTGCCCTATATTTCTATCCTTTTTTATTAGTGATCTATATAACCATAGAAAAGTTACAGCACAGAAGGAGGCCATCTGGCCCATCTTGCCATTCCAGCTTGAGGACACCTAGGTGCACTTTCTAATTCCACCTCCCTGCATCCGGCCCATAGCCCTGTAGTTTACAGCACTTAAGGTGCAGATCCAGGTACTTTTTAAAAGAGTTAAAAGATCATCAGGTATGGGATTAACTGGTGCGGCGTGCCCCCACCGGCAGTGGGATTCTCCGTACCGCCAGCCGGCCAATCAGGTTTCCCATTGTGGGCAGCCCCACATCGTCGGGAAAGCGTGGGTGTGCAGGCAGCGCAACGGAGAATCCCGCCAATGGAGAATCCAGTCCCTGATTTCTATTAGGGAGGAGATGAGAAGAAAACTTATTGCACAGTAAGTTGATAACTTCAGGAATATATTGTTTGAATGGATAGTGAAAACTGACTGAAGAACAACTTTCAAAAGAGATTTGAATGTATAATCGAAGTAATTAAATACTAATGGATTTAGCTCATAAAATAGATAGGGGAGAATCAGTGAATGTGATGTATTTGGATTTTCAGAAAGCTTTTGATAAAGCCCCACATAAGAGGAAAGTGTTCAAGGGATTGGGGGTAATATATTGGCATGGGCAGATTTGGTCTCCTTATTCCAGCAATATATACTTGCCATAGTGCAGTAAAGGATCACCAGACTGATTCCTGGAATGGCAGGATTGTCGCATGAGGAGAGATTGGTTTGACTGGGTCTATATTCCCTTGAATTTAGAAGAATGAGAGGGGATCTCATTGAAACGTTTACATTTCTAACAGGGCTGGACAGACTGGGTGCTGGGGTGTTGTTTCCTTTGGCTGGAGGATCTAGAACAATGGATCACAGTCTTCGGATATGAGGTCGGCCATTTAGGACTGAGATACAGAGACATTTCTTCACTAAGAGGATGGTAAACCTGTGAAATTCTCCACCACAGAAGGCTGTGGAGGCCAAATCACTGAATATACTTAAAAGGAAATAGATATATCTCTAGGTGGTAGAGGTGCCAAGGGGTATGTGGAGACCAATGGAAAATGGTATTGAAATAGCGGATCAGCCATTATTACGACCCTAGTTGGTGTTATTACTGGATGGGAAGATCCCAGAATGGAACTCTGGCTCAAAAGAAGGTAACTTTTAATTTTTTTTGATGGAACGTGGAGTAACAGAGTCATAGGACTGCTAATTAGTTTTAATAACAAGGAATAAAACATTTATCAACCATCAAAACGTTGGCTTATGACACAATACTCCCCCCCACTCACAATTACACACATATTTTAAATTAACATGCATTACAAAGCATGCCTTCAACTACAGCAGTCTCAGTGACACAACATCCCTTTAAACACACAATATCGCTGTGGTCAAATAGACATTCCACTGTGAACTTCAACTGAATGTCTGTGGATTTTCCCTCAGAATCACCCTAGATGATTGTCTCTTAAGAGTTTCCAAACTCCACACCCAAAAAACATGTTTTTAAATCATCTTTTACAATATCGCTTTTCATTAGAGATTTGTATTCCAAACTCCAGTCCAGGTTTTCCAAATGACTGTTTTGAACAAAGTTTCTGCTGTACTTTTAATGGTGAATCCAGTACTCACGTTTCAAACCACTCCCTTTGTTTGATTCCTTTGTTTTGATTGCTGCGCAAGCTGTTCACAATTGCTTTAACATTCGATTTCCAGACTCTATTAAAATGGCATCTTACTTTTGATTTACCTCTGAAGCCTGCTTTACGACTTTAAATTTGGTAACTGCAATTGTCTATTTAACTCAGAACACTCTCTTGGTCTCTGTTCTCCTAGCTTTAGTCATTTTAAGACGTTCTTGCTGTGGAAATTCCCTGTTTATCTGGACTCTGCCAAGAGAAAGACTGGACAGGATGGCAACCGCAACGTAGCAGGCTTCCCAAATAACCAGCTACTGGAGTAACGGGTTCTTTGGGAAGCCTGCCACTTTGCAGCTCCCATCCTGTCCAGGCTTTCTCCTGGCAGAACTGACAGATGTTCACTCCTTGGTGTCCTTCTTTGACTTCCCACAAATTCTGCCAAACTAAGAGCAAAAAAACCTTTCTACATTAAAAGGCCCCGAGTTGCGAAGCAATTATTGCTAGTTAATTCACTCTTCACGTCATAGCCCTCTCTAAGTACAACATAAACATAGTTGGAATTGAACAATTCCCCACCTTTGTCCAGCATTAATCCAACTACAGGTTTTACCCTTCATCCACAGAAAAATTGGGCTGGATTCTCCGTTTGATAGACTATGGACATGATTCTCCAAAAAGATTTCTGAGGGTTGTAGTGAGCGGGCACTGCCGTGAGCTCCCCAGTACTCTGCCCAGTGAGACTGGCAACTATTCAACGTTAATTGGTCCACGAATCGGGGCTCCATGGGTTTATCATCGCAAATGAAGGCTCACCATCCACTTTGCCAACACTATGCTCGCCAACCCCACTGCTAACAAGGTCTAGCAGCCCTTGCTCAGCCAACCCCAGTCAACTGATGACAATGGCGCCCAGGAGTCTAGACCCAAGATTTGTGGATGCAGATCTGGGGAGGATCCCAGACGCAGTGGATGCCAGGAGAGATGTCCTGTTCCCCTGAGGGTCCCGGAGGGTCAGCCACAGGACAGCCAGTGCTGCCTGGGTCGACATGGTGGCAGTTGTGACCACTGGAAGTGTGACCAGTAGGACTATCCTCCAGTGCCATAAAAAAGTCACCAACCTACACCAGGCAACATGAGTGAGTTGAAACGAACGCGCCCCCCCCCCCCCCCCCACCCAGACCTTTCTGTCCCCACACTGGCATCCACACCTAACTCTCCAAGTGACGCCCAAGCTCCCTTCCCTCCCCCTCTCCCTTCGACACCCCCCACCTCTCCCTTCCCCCCTTCCCCCTTCAATCCTCCAACCCTTCCTTTACAACATTCCTCCCACCACTGTGAACCACGCGTGTGGCTAACGATGCCCTCTCTGTGTCTCCTCAGGAAAAGCTCTCCCACAATTACCGGGAGAGGGGCCAGACTCAAAATGACTTCCCGGACTTAAGAATCCTCACCTCCTTTGAGTAACATTGTCCTGGAGGTCACTGGGGTGGCCGAGCACAGAGCGGTCACCAATGTGGAGGCTGGTGGATGCTGCAGAGGTGAGGAACCACTTGGATCTACCCAGAGGACCTGTTGATTGTGATTTGTTATTGTCTGACTGACTGACCCATCCCACCAACTGACCACATGCCCATTCTCCCACAGGTCCTCCATCCAACGGCGGCGGCCTATCTCTGGTGACACGCTCTCCAGCCTCCCACAAGATCACCTTGGAGGGGAGCTTCGAAGAAGACACAATCAAGGCATCACAGCTGTCATCCCCTCTCAGCGAAGCTGAGAGTTACGTATAACTCCAAGGACCATTTCTTTGAGATGGCGGAGGAGGCAGAGGGGTTGGTGAGGGCTGTAGGACTGGGACTGAACTGAGTTTGGACATTGATTTATTCTGAGTGGTTAGGAGGGGGTGGTTTGGGATGATGTGATAATGTGTTCCGGAGGGATGGGGAGCATGCAGAGAGAAGTTTTGCGAGGAAGTGGTTGGAGGTTGCTGGGATGGGGGAGAGGGAAGGGGTAGTTGACTAGGGACAGAGCTTGATCCCATGTGTGGGGCGGGGCTGGGGGCAATTTTGAGTGGACGGTGGGCCGAAGAAGTTAGTGGGGGGCAGGTATGCACCATGGGGAGGTTATGGCTGATGGGGGGGGGGGGGAGATCCCCAGTCTGAATGGTGACCTGAAATGCAGACCGGTCAAGAGAGAGAGTGTCTTTTCGCATTTCAGGAGCTTGAGAGCTGATGTGGTGCTGTTGCAGGAGACTTACTTGAGAATGAACAACCAGGTTAGGTTTCAGAAGGGTTGGGCAAATCAGGTGTTTCAGTTGGGCTTTGGTAGCAGGGCTGGGGGGTAGTGGTACTAGTGGGTGAGAGAGTTAGGTTTCAGATCAGGGGAGTAGATACTTTACTGTAACAAGAGCTTTGGAGGGGAGGTTGGTGGTGTTGGTTTGTCTGTATGCCCCAAATTGGGATGATGCAGGGTTTATGAAAAGGAAGTTCTTGGCCATCCCAAGCCTGGACACGCATCAATTAATTTTAGGGGGGGGATTTAAACACAGTGTTGTACCTGAAGATGGATTGATCTAAGCCAGACTCATTGACACCTTCAGGTAGGCGAGGGGGTTGGAGGCGTTTATGAAGAAGATGGTGGGGAGCGAATCCAGTTCTTGCATCCAGGGGGTAGAGAGTTGTCCTTTTTCTCGCCAGTGCATAATGTACATTCGAGGGGTGCTCCTATTATCTTGGTACCTGTGGGATCTTGTTCGTGGACTCCCTGGGGCATCTCCCTATTTTAGGGGTTTCTGTGGGAGGTCTCCCTATTACAGAGTGCCCTGGGGGGGTCCCTTTATGACAGTGGTCCCTGGGGGTCAGTGTGAGGGTGGGGTTGGTCGAGCAGGGGTGGGCAGGCAGTGCATTGTGGAGGACGTGGCCCTCGATTGGATTTGGATGGTCTCACGAACGTGGCCCTGGCGCGGTGGACCACGCGGTGGGCAAAAGGGGTAACTCTTTGACGGGGGGGGGGGGGGGGTTTACCTCCTTGGCCCACTGCGAGGTCCACCACACCAGTGCAACACCAATAGAGACCACAAGTAATCTGCGCCCACGTGTTTCCTGGCCAATGGGACTGGAGAATCACAGAGGGCCGGAGCAAATGATGCTGGGTCCGCTAAATGGAGGCAATTCATTTGCATTCATTTACATCCTCCCACTGAAACGGTCATGGACCTCGGGTCTGGTGGTCGAGGCATTGCATTTGGGTCAGCGCCAGACTGCGATCATGATTTTGCCCTGACGCCCGATTCTCCACCCCATTGAGAACGCGATTCCGGCATCCCGGAATGGAGAATACTGCCTATTAAATTAAACCCACTTAGAAACTATCCCTTATTTCTAATGTTTAATTATACAAATAGAAATCCCTTAAAACTACCTTTTGTTTTCCGAACATCTCCCCCTTTGAAAGAAAGAAATATTCATAACATTCCATATTTATTTATCTTTGCACAAACTTAACATCACAAATATCTAACCATATAACTTATTACATTATACAAATAAACTTTTCTTCATTTACAATTACACGTTATATTGTATAATTACAATGATTCATCCAAAACATAGACCATCAGCGGAATTTTCCGTCGGCGGGATCCTCTCGTCGGCTGGCAACGCACCCATGCCCATGGGTTTCCCGATGGCGTGGGGTGCCCACAATGGGGAATCCCATTGACCGGCTGCGGGAATGGAGAATCCCGCTGTTGGCGGGAGGTGTGCCATGACAGAAAAAGTAGCTGGCGGATCGGTTAATCCCCCCCAATTACATTAACAGCATCATCAGAATCATCTGGTAACATTATCATAACTCCGTTCTTACGCTCTTTTTTCTTCTGGTTCCCAGTTTTCAACTCTGAAAATAATGCTGGTTTATGTCTACAGTGCAATTGTTTTTTTCGTCACTTGTAGTCCCAGTTTTATTCTCATGCCCAGTTTCCAACCTTGTGGTAAATTTGCATTTCGATTTAATACTGTCAAAATGTAATTTTTGTGTACTAACATTTCATTTCTTCCCTTGTCAAAATCTCTTCGGTGTTTTAAGAATGTTGTTAAGCTTCTTCTTAAGTTCACATAAAATAGCTTTGTATCCTTATTTTGTTTGCTATTTGAACTTTTTTTGTGATCTTGTTATTTCTCCCAGTCACATTTCAAATGAGTCGGTTTTAATTGTGTCTGAGCCGTATCAATCAATCACCTTCTTGCTCTGAAGTTCCATAGTTCGTTCTAATCCTTCAACCTTCTGCATATATTCTGAACTATCTCAGTCCAGTTCTCAGTAGAGTTTAAATGGTGAAATGAAAATTGCTTATTGTCACAAGTAGGCTTCAAATGAAGTTACTGTAAAAGGCCCCTAGTCGCCACATTCTGGTGCCGAGTCCGGGGAGATTGGCACAGGAATTGAACTCGCACTGCTGGCCTTGGTCTGCTTTACAAGCCAGCTATTTAACCCACTGTGCTAACCAGCCCCTAAATGGTCTTTGGCAATCTGTTCACTTACCTTTCTTGCAATGATTACATCTTGTGTAGTATCACTGACCAGCATTTTTTGAAATCAATGTCTCTGGTCATTGATTCAGAAAAATCATTTTGCAATGTCAACACTTCTGATTGACAATTTGTATTTTCCAAATTGCTAGTACACAAGTTGTTTTGTTATTGTCCATTATTCACTTTGATACATCAGTAATATTACTTGAATCATTTCTTTGCTCAACTGCATCAGAATTCAAGAATGAGCTTTTATTCGTCAGAAGAACTTTCAAATTACGACACTCCATACCATCCACTTTCTTCATTTTCTCCAGTTTGCTTTGAAGTTCACAAATCTCATTCATCTTCTCACGATAAAGTCCTCCAAGTTTGTTCGTTTTGTTTTCTAAATTTCGTATTCAATTAATTATTCTCATTTACCAGACTGTCCTTTTCTTGTTACACAGATACGTAGATACATAGAAGACAGGAACAGGAGGAGGCCTTTTGACCCTTTGAGCCTGCTCCGTCATTTAACACAATCATGGCTCATCATCCAACTCAATTGCCTAATCCTGCTTTCTCCCAATAGCCTTTGATCCCATTCGCCCCAAGTGCTATATCGAGCCTCCTCTTGAATATATTCAATGTTTTAGCCTGTGGCATTCATTACCACAGGAAGTAGTTGATTCTAAAACTATTTCTAATTTCCTTTGTAAGCAACCGATTGGCTCTCTTACCCATTTTGCTTTTGTGCCAGACAGAAATGAACAGTTGCTGCAGTTCCCCCATGCATTGCTTGAATGTTTGCCATTGTCTATCCACTGTCATCCCTTGAAGTAACTCTCCCCAAACTATCAAGGCCAACCCATGCCTCATATCTTCATAGTTTCCTTTATTAAGATTCAGCACCCTAGTCTCTGAATCAACTACTTCACTCTCCATCTTGATATAAAATTCTGACATGTCGCTCATCCCCAAGGGGTCTCGCACAGCCAGTTTAGCAATGATTCCCTTCTCATTACACAGTATTCAGTCTAAGATGGGCTGCTCTCTAGTTGATTCCTCCACAGCTTGGTCAAGAAAACTTCCCCGTATACACTCCAGAAATTCCTCCTTACGGTATTGTGGCTAATTAGATTTGCCCAATCTGTGTGAAGATTAAAATCACCCATGATTGCCGACATTCCCTTATTACATGCATCTCTAATTTTGTATTTAATGCCATTCCCAACATCACTGTTCAAGGCATTTTCCATGGTACTTCAATAATACATCAGATGCTTGAAGTTCCCCAGGTATTAACTGAAGATCAACTTTTGCTAAGTTTGATTTTTCAAGTTTATCCTTTAAACAGTTCTAGTGAAATATTTTGCTTTCCCTGACTGATTCTCAATTGTTCTCATCAGTTCTCTTTTTCCATTTGCAGAATTCTCTTTCATAGTGAAAGCTGATTTTGTTTGTATTAATCAAGTGTTCTTTCAAATGCTTGCTATCTGTAAAAAGAGTCTCATTTTTCTCCACAATAGTTTCCGAAGGTTTGTTAAGGTTACCATGACCTGTTGCAATATAGTCCTCATCACATTACTGTCTCCACAAGCCAAATCAACACTGAGGATGAGATATATTCCTCCAATATGTAACCTAGGAATAATTCCCACCATAACAATTCCATTTGCACATAACTTCTAAAGTTAACTTTACACAAAGCAATAGGTTGTGCCCATCCGATAATGTCCCTTATCAATATTTTTCCTTCAAATTTCTGGGGCTGCACGGTGTTGCAGTGGTTAGCTTTGCTGCCTCACGGCGCTAAGGACCTGGGTTAGATCCCAGTCCTGGTCACTGTCCATGTGAAGTTTGCACATTCTCCCCAAGTTTGCGTGGGTCTCACCCCCACAACCCAAGGATGTGCAGGGTAGGTGAATTGGTTATGCTAAATTGCTAAATTGCCCCTTAATTGGAAAAAAAGAATTGGGTACTTTAAAATTAAAAAATATTAAACACAGTTAAAACTACTCCTTATTAATGTTCATCAGAATAAATCCCATAAAACAACCTTTGTTTTCCTAACATATGATCATGTTGAATGGCAACAGGCTTGAAGGCCCAAGTGGCCTACATCTGCTCCTATTATCTATGTTCCGATGAAGAGGAGCATTTGCAGGGCAATGGGCTAAAACTGAGGGCGGGTTTCTCCGGTCGCCGACGCCGAAACCACATTCGGCGATCAGACAGAGAATCCATGTTGGCGGCGCAATCGGGGGCACCGCCGCTTTTGCAAAGCTCCGCCCCTACAGCGTTGACTCGGATGCTGTATGTTCAGCCTCAGGACGTTACCTGAAGCCATTCTCCCGATGCTCCGCCCCCGACGGGCCGAGTTCCTGTCGGCGTGAGTCACTCATGCTATTTTCTTTCGGGAACTCGACCTGTCGGCTGCGGACTGAGCCCATTGCCACCACAGTCGGTAGAGAGACGATCCGCAGGCAGGGGGGTTTTGGCAGGGGCTGGGGGCACTGGTGGGGGGTTGGTCTGGGGATGGCGAGCCTGGCCAAAGGGGGGCGCTATTTGGCAGGCCGGGTCCGAGCGTTGCCGGCGCCATGTTGCACGGCGGGGCCACCGTGTGCCTGCGTGGCCACGAACCTGCCAATTCTCCAGCCATACCGGCAGCTAGAGCCGGGTGCTCTATGCTGCCTGCCTGCTAGCCCCCACCAGACGGAGGATTGGTGGCCATTTTTCAGTCGTAAAACGCCACCATTCCCACCAGCATCACGACATAGTCTCCGAATCGGAGAATCCAGCCGCTGGGGTGTCGAATTAACTGGTTAGCTCTTTCAAAGAGCTAGCACAGTCATGATGGGCCAAATGATCTCCTCCTATCCTATAATCCTAAAAGCTTTGCAAAGTTGTTTGATTCTTTGCTGAAACTGGGAAGAGACCATAGCATGTGACACAGAAAAGAATGAATGCATCCCTCTTTTGATTAGTACTTATTAAAAGCAGTCATTATTCACCTTTTGAAGTACAAGCTCTGATGAACTATTGTATTTTAGAATGCGATTTACTTCTGGAGTAATTGAAAATGTACCAGCCTCTTTCAAATCAAGTTTAAATGAACCCCAACATTTCAATCTGACCCATCCAGACCATTTTAATATACTAATGAATCCCAAATGATAACACAGACAGTTACATGGTTGAAAAATTATGCTGATGAGAATGGGAGCAGTGACGAACAAATGTGCGAATTGTCGTGGTTGAGTTTTCTTTCTGGAGAATGTACAAATTATTGTTTTCCCCCAAAGCTTCATTAACGTTAGTTCTAATACAGATATTTAGCTGATGAAAAAATAAATTTGCAAAGCATTAACATCCATTGGAGAAATTGGTAAATAGTGGCAAAAGTTCTTTTCATATTAATGTTGAATAGCAGTGTCGCACTTTGTCATTCTGGACTCATTTCTTTCCTCATGGAAAGGGTTTTGGATGTCTAAATGTTCTGTTTTGAGACAAATTCAGTTCACACATTTTTTAAAAAAAGAATACAAGCTGCATGCAGTGATAGTGCCTTATTGCCAGCTAAATCAGTGCAGTGAATGTCAATGATCTTATTCCAGACCTATTAGTTGATTTTCTCCTCTCTTCCATTTAGAGAGCAGCAGAAAATGCATCCCTCAAATACACAGCAAAAGACATAGAAGAGGCAGTCAGTTTGAATTACAGACATATGGGGGGGATTCACCGGCCACGTTCGCCCGGCGACCGGAGAATCCCGTCTGAGGTCAATGGATTTTTCCATTGTCAGCGCCTCGCCTGCGACGTTCTTGTGGTGGGTGGGGCGTAAGAATCCAGCCCATGATCAATCTCTAAATAGCCTCAGAACCTTTCCCTCAGTGGATACAAAGGGAAAAACTGGGAAAAACAGGAGTCTGCAAGGTGGAAAATCTTGGGGGATGTTTTGCTCTGGCTATACAAAGCCTTTGGTTGGAACACATCTGAAGTAACCTGTCAGATTCTGGGCACTACACGTTAGAAACAATCGAACAGCCTCTTCGCAGTAACTTGATTTGAGATGTTCGGAACGCCTGGCAAGATGTAACGAGATATCGCAAAACATCACGATCTGGATCTCACCCTCACTGGTGAGATCCAGATTTACATATTTTAGTGAGCCATTAGGCTCATACAAATATGTTGGTTCCCAATTCTCACAAGGCCTTTTAATGGCACCTGTAGGGTCTTCCAGGACATCGAAGGCCCCCGGGTGGTCGGGCTCTGGGCAGCATGCTACCCTGGCACTCTGGCTGTCATCCGGGAACACTGTCACTGCCACCCGGGCACCCTGTCAGTGCCACCTGGGAACTTTGGCAATAACAGGGATCGGACCAGGTGCACCCTTAAGTGGGGTAGGGAAGGGCTCAAGGGCCCCTTAAGAGATAAGTTGGGGAGTTGGGGGGGCGGGGGGAGAGTCCGCTAGCTAGGTTGGGGAGTCTGAGTGGGGGGGGGGGGGGGGGGGGGGGGAACGTGAGATTGGGTTGCTATTAGAAAATGCTCCGATCTCGTCTTGCACTGACAAGTTGAGCTCGTCACTGCAGAAAGTGAAGTAAATCCAGTCTCAGTGGGGCATTTCTTATTGAGGCCAAAAAAAGAACAGAGTCCTGTTTGATAGTTCATGATGCTACAGGTCTCCAGAAACACCCCACTATATGCGATCAAAATGGGACTCCTTTTTGGGTGTTCAATCGCATCAGATATATGGGCAATGCAGATTCACTAGAATGAGAGTCCCAAAGGTTAATTTATGAGAAAAGATGAAATAAACTAGGCCTTTATTTCCTGGAATGTGGAAGGTGAAGTGGTGATTTGACGCAGGTGTTTTGGATTTTGGTAGGAATTGGTTGGGTCGATAAAGATAAACTTTTTCACATGAGGGAGTCCAGAACAAGGAGACATGACCTTATACTTAGATTTATGTAATTCAAGAGGGAAGTTAGGAAAAGGTTCTTCACACAAAGGATGTTGAAGTGGATCTCTATGGCGGTTGATGCTTGCTCAATTAACCTTAAATCCGAGATCAATAGATTTGTGCCAGACAAATTTATTAAGGGTATGGAACCAAGGAGGATGGATGGCTTTAAGATACAGATCATCCATGATCTCACTAAATGGTGGAGTAGACTCGAGGGACTGAATGACCTACTCGTATTCCATGTTCCTCTGTATAATTTTCACTTGTCATGATATGCAGACATGCAGATAATATATACAGACTGGCACAGGCAGGAAGCAAATGGACACAGAGAACAGGACATGACCAATGAGCAGGCAGGACACTCAGGGGTGGTATCTCACTATAAAAGGCTCACACTCCCTCTTTTCACTGATGAACATCTACAGAGTGAGTCAGGGTGTATTTACAGTATCACACCTTCAGCACGTGGCTAAAAGCTATTCTAGTTCAGTCAGACAGGTTAGCAGAGAGTCGAACTCATAGAGAACTGTGCTACTGGTTCAATAAATCAGATTGAACTAACTTCAAGGTCTGGAGTATCTTTTGGTTAAAGCTGCATCCAGTTGCAGCCTGTGTTATCCCAGAGTACATAACACATCAGCTTTAAAATTTTCTAATCACACCCTCTAGTTCTTCTCACAGAGTCTTAGTTAAATATCTAGCTTTGACCTACCTCATCCAAGCCTTTGAGCATTTTGATAGTGTCAAGTTTTATCTCTTCTAAATGATTGCAAATGGAAGTACAAATCATTAAATCTCTCTCTTCACTACTAAAAGGCTTCGGTCCTAATGACAAATCCACCAGCCTTCTCTGAATCTCCTCTCACAAATTCCAAAATTTCAAAGGTATTTTACCAATGATCCTATTTGAAAAACATGGGTATACAGTCAGGGATAGAGGAATCTTGCTTGCCATTCACCTCGCTGACAACTGCCCACAAAGCTTTCACTGACCTTGGAGGAGAAACTTTCATTCATCGGATGTCCGGCCTAGCACAGTACTATCTACAGGGCAGTTGAGAATGGGACAAGAATGAGGGAAGGGATACATAGAAAAAAAAATACAGCACAGAACAGGCCCTTCGGCCCACGATGTTGTGCCAAACCTTTGTCCTAGATTAATCATAGATTATCATAGAATTTACAATGTAGAAGGAGGCCATCTGGCGCATCGAGTCTACACCGGCCCCCGGAAAGAGCACCCTACCCAAAGTCAACACCTCCACCCTGTCCCCGTAACCCAGTAACCCCACCAAACACTAAGGGCAATTTTGGACACTAAGGGCAATTTATCATGGCCAATCCACCTAACCTGCACATCTTTGGACTGCGGGAGGAAACCGGAGCACCCGGAGGAAACCCACGCACACACGGGGAGGATGTGCAGACTCCGCACAGACAGTGACCCAAGCCGTGAATCGAACCTGGGACCCTGGAGCTGTGAAGCAATTGTGCTATCCACAATGCTACCATGCTGCCCTGAGGAACAAATTAATCTACACTCCATTATTCTACCATAATCCATGTACCTATCCAATAGCCGCTTGAAGGTCCCTAATGTTTCCGACTCAACTACTTCCACAGCGCATGGTTATATGTGGCTGCGTTGTGTGGGAGGCTCAGAAACAAAAACTCTGACACAGAAACCCAACCCACTTCAAATTCATCATCCATTTCTGGTTTTAATGTAGGTGGAATGAAGGGCGAGTGACCAATCCACACCAAAAGGTGGTTGACCATTTAACTACTTTAGTGAGCCTGCATGCCTTCATTGAACAGTGATTCTATTTTTAACCACAGTTGGCTGAATGTCCCTGAGTTCGGGAAATCCGGCAGGCGAAATGAGATGAGCAGGACTGAAGCAATGAGTATGCGCCTTGAAAGAGCTACTTCTGGGCCATGGTGGAGCCAGGCACAACAAGCTGCTCAATAACACCAACCCCCTTGCCCCATCTCATAATAGAATCTAGAATCTCTACAGTGCAGAAGGAGGCCCATCGTGTTTACACCGACCCTTTGAAAGAGCACCCTACTTAGGCCCACTCCCCTGTCCTATCCGTATAATCCCATAACCCCACCTAACTTTTGGGCAATTTAGGCAATCTTTGGACACTAAGGGGCAATTTAGCATGGCTAATCCACCTAACCTGCACATCATTGGACTGTGAGAGGAAACGGGAGCACCCGGAGGAAACCCACATAGACACGGAGAGAATGCGCAAACTCCACACAGATCATCATCCCATAAGACCATCTGCTGACCACCCCTGCAACAGGACATGCCCGCGACCACCAACTACCAGCCCTCACAATTGGACCAATTCTTCCGGGTCTTCCGTTCTTAAATTCACCCTGGTATCACCATAACCTTCAACCCCATTCCAAACCTGAAACGGAGTTCAAAGGGCTTAAAGACAAATCATTAAAGGCTAGTCCACAGGTACAAAAATAATCAAAAATGCAAACTTAATGTTGACATTTACTTCAGGCAGGCTGGGAAAAAAGGTGAGTACTACTTAGTCAGATCACATCTGAAACATTGCATTCAGTTTTCAACCTTCAGGAAAGATATCTTGGCCTATAATGGTACCAGATCATCAAGGGTTTAAGTTGTGAGGATGGTTTTCATAAATTTGAGTTGTATTCTCGTGAGTTTCTGATGGTGAGGGGTAAACTAATTGAGGTTTTTAATATGAGGAAGATAAATGGAGTTTTAGAATATTTCAGCCATGACTGAATGGTGGAACAGACTTGAGGGGTTGATTGACTTACTCCTTTATATTACTGTAGGCGCTACGCACTAATGGCTTTATAAACACAGTGAGATGTGAAATTGTAAATTTATTTTGTTAAACGTAAAATTGTAACTTTTTATTTTGAATGTTTGTAGTTTTTTTGCCAGTCTTGCTAATGCATTGCACCCTGACCAGTGTGATGTGTTAATAAGTTCAATATATTTTGCCAAGATATTCTAATTGGGAGATTTTCATATTGAGAAATTCCTACCTAACGACATTTGCATAGTTGTCCAGAGAGTACAGATTTATACTGGGAAAGGGAATTAGAGGGACTTCAATTTCTGACCCAAAAATAGCTACATTTCAAAATTTTAAGCTTCAGTTTTAATGCTTCTTTTCAGATAGTGTTTTATAAATGATTAAACATTGGGGAAAAAAAGCACGGCAGGAAATGTATCTTACAAGAACATATTAAAACCTTGACACCATCATAAATAGTATCCTTGAAATTCTTCCCTCTTCACAGTGGAAAAGATTTCCCTCATGATGGGAATCAAGTAAATGTTAGATCTGATAATTAGAATCTAATATGGTAGCAGAGTCTGTGGACCCTAGTTAGAATTCAAATTGCCATTCTGCCATGAAGTAAGATATAGCCTATGCCAAAGAACTCTTGCTAGGGGAGTTTCATATGAGAACAGTCATTAATTTCTTTTCTAATGTTACAGTGGAACTATTTATCTTCAAATAAATGTTCCAATGTCAAATTCCAAGAGTGATAAGATTTTAACATTATTTTCATGTGATATTTTATGACTTCATTTCCATCACACGTTTACAGACTTCATCTTAATGGCATTGCTATACTTCAAAGGATTCCATTAAACGGTAATAAACTACATTCTGTAGTTAATGTCCGTCTCCATATAAAATGTGTTGCTTTATATAAAACCCTGCACCAAATTCATTTGCACAGTAATACAGCTTGACTCTTCCTTCTGAATATTGAGTTAGTTTCAAAAATGTACTTCATTTGAAATGCCCAGGAGTTGGTGTGATAAGGTGCAAGGAAAAGATATGCCGGAATGAAACCAGATCATTTTGTAAGTGTTCTTTTGGGACCGGTGACAAGATGTTGTGGCTGTGCTACACTTGATTAAATAATGCAAGTAGTTCATGTCACAGTGTCACTAAAGCAGAACTGTGTTTATAGTACATTTAAATATCTGAGCATGCAAAGTATTCACTCTAAAGGATTGTATGACTGAATGATTTAGTGTAGTGTTACAGACAGGGGAGAGAAGAAAACTCAGCTCCTTTGTTTTTCTTTCCATCTGTCCTCACAGAGGTGTTTTGATTTTACAAATTAAATCCCCAAATCCGATTCAAATTTGTGAAGTCAATTTTAAAATGACTCGCGGTAAACTCTCTTTAGAGTTTGTAAAGATCTTGAACGAGAACCCAACTAATTTCTTTGTTTTAACATTTTGGGCCAGATTCTGTGATTCTGTGCTATGGGTGGAGGATCCATGGCGTTTTACATGGAAAAAAAAATCAGCGGCGCCACTCACCGATGTTGCGACCGGTGAGGGGCTAACAGCCATGCCACGTAAAACTCCCGGCCTCCAAAAAAATAAATGGCTGGAGAATTGACGATTCCGTGGCTGCACATGCGCAGCGGTCACGCAGTACAAAATGGCGCCGGCCGTGCACGGACCCGACCTGCCAGATAGTGCCCCCCTGGACACCCCCTCACCACCCCCTGGCCACACCCCAGCAGTTCCCCCAGCCCTTGCAGAAACCCCCCGGCCAGCAGCTTGGCTCCCGCCCGATTGTGGTGGCGCTGGCCACAGTCCGCAGCCACCACGGTGGGTTCCCATATGGCTGGTACGACACATCCCCTGCGCTGTTGTGAACTCGGCCCATCGGGGGCAGAGCATCGAGGGGAGGCCTTCAGGTGACTTGCTGAGGCCGTCCCAATGGCATGCGGCCCATGCTGTAATTACTCTGTTTCGGAGGGGGTGGAGCAATCAAAACCTGCGTTAAACAGGCGCCGCCCCCGATTTCGATGTAGAAAGGGATTCTCCAGCTGATCAACAATTACGAAAACGGTGTCGGGAAATCGGGAATCTTGCCCTTTCATTTATAAAAATTAGAGTACCCAATTCTTTTTTCCAATTATGGGGCAGTTTAGCGTGGCCAATCCACCTACCCTGCAGATCTTTGGGTTGTGGGGGTGAGACACACGCAGACACGGGGAGAATGTGCAAACTCCACACAGACAATGCCCCAGGGCCGGAATCAAACCTGGGTCCTCGGCGCCACGAGGCAGCAGTGCTAACTACTACACCATCGTGCCGCCCATGAAACCAACCATTTTCAATTTGTAATATTGTGTGGAAATGTTAAAACAAACTGCGATTTAATCACCGAATAAGCCACATTAGCAACAAAGAAATAGCTTTACAGTCAACAGTTACAACAGTTCTTAAGTAAAAGATGAAACTGTAACTTACTTCCTAAATCAGCACTGTATTCCAATTAAGCAAATCAATATATATTAAATACCACTCATGAATAAAATTAACAACCAGGTTTTATTTGGTTTTCTCTGTGCAGAATCTTTGGAGAGAGAATCTTTCCAGACCAAACTGAAACACCTTTGTTCAGATTCGTTCTAGGACCTACTGACTCTTCAGACAAATCAGGCTCCTCCCATTAACTACATCACCTGTACCCAAAGCACAAGGCATTCTGTTGTCTCTTCTTACAAGATGTTCCTTGACTTGTTTATCCAGGACCAAACACAAAACCCCTCATAAATTATTGACTCACCAGGAGTCTTTCGAACTTAAAAAACATTCCATTAGCTAACTATCTGTAAGCAAGTCAATGGTTCTCAAGATCTATTAGCAGAACACGTCTTCTACAAATCAATCATTGCCACACTTTTCTGACACCTTAATCACCACTCTAGAAGTCACACTGTATGTATGTATCTTAACCTAGGATTTAATAACATTGCTGCAAAAATATAAAACAGGACAATTTGTTACATTCATCACAGGTTAAATCATATGTATTGTTTATTCATGGATTTAAGCCTGGGCACGGGGGGATGGGGCGTTACCACAACTACATATACACGCACATGCACACAAGAAGGAAAGGTAGGAAATAAAACAGTTTTACAGCTGGGAATAACTTAAGATAAAAATTAATTCACATGAATGTCAGAGTCCAGAGAGAGTTTCTTCTCGTGGGAATTAACGTTCTGGTGGGTTCAGCTAGGTAAACACAGGAGTTGCAGCATTCCCTTAGAACTGGTGATGACGCAACAAGATGAGTTTTATTTACAGAGACTGGTCTGTTCTATGGGGGTTGGCAGTAATCTTCCAGAGAACAAGACTTTGAGGAGTATTAGATTTGAGGCAAGCTTTGATGTCAGCCTGGAGTCCTACTGTGGTGTTGCCAAGCTGGATGCTAACAACACTGCCCTGGGAGTCCAGTAATGTAACACAAACATTTTACAAAGGTCAGAGGAGCTTGGGTTATGAGGTGTTGCCCATTGATGAGTTAGTTTCAGGTAATCAAGCAGTTTCTATGTTTCTGGTCAAAATCCATTGTTCACCTAAGCAGATAGATGGTGGATATGATCACCTCCGAAGGAATAATAACTTTTAATACTCTTCCTTTTTTATAAGTGCAGGCTGTGGAGACAAAGCATTTGTTGCACCCTTGTTTTCTTGGTTGTAATAGGTTTACACAATGATAGGTGTGAGCTTCCACAACGATAAGGTTTGAGCTTTGTCCTGTAATTACAGTCACACGTTTCCTGAACTGTCGCCAACTTACAAATCCTTCCACCCTGTGACTTGTAGCAGCCGTTTTTGATCCAACCAAGTCTATTTTTAAATAATCATAAATAAGTTTTGATTTCAACAGTTTAGGATCTTGTTAATATCTAATAGATATGACCATTGTCTCTGAATTGATTCTTCATAAACAGTGCCTGCAAGCTTGCAAGTGATCAAACAATTCAAATGTTAAACTCTCTCCATTATTTTTGCGATTGTTTCAATCTGATTAATTTTTCAGGTACACTATATGTAAAACTATAACTATCAATACATAAAATAATAGCTCTTTGTACCTAATTCATTGCCAGATTTTATGTGTATTCTTATTGTCCGTGATCAAATTACTTTATATCTGAAGTTACTGTGGTTTCTTACCCTCAGAGTGGTTTGTCCCAATTTAAATAATTTTCAACAGCAAGCTTTACTGAAATTAAACACACAGGTAATTATTATCACATTCTTGCCCAGAGGTTTTAAAACAGCTTACAGGTTCAAGACTCCCACAGAGCATGGTGCAGGAGGACAATGATAATTCCGCAGGGAAAATGTTCGCAGGGTATGTGCGTATTGCATATGAGCTCAGGCGCACACATCTCAGTGAGACAAGTATGGCAAATAGTTTGGTTTTATCCTGGTGATTCATGCATCATAAGGGAGTAACAGTAAATGGTGAAGACATGGACAGCTGTGGAGAGTCTTTATCAGAGGCTGCAGGATGTCCATACTCTTCTTCTTGAGCCAACCCGCAGCACCACAACGTTCAGCAGCTGCGGGGATGGGGGGAGGGGGGGTGCAAAGAGGCAGGTCCCAAATATACCCCAGCCGGAATAGGGATTTAACACTAGGTTGTTGTCACCGATCCGATTCACACCATCATCCAGCTAACTGAGACAGCTGGCCTTCCCAATGAGTCCAACATGCTGTGGCAAAATACACTTTTACATGTGTGTTATAGTCTGAAGCTATGGATAATGATGGATGAGGATCCAATGTTTTTTCATCACATGGCTGACCCGGGATCTCTCCCGCTCTTACTATCTTACTATCTACCAACGGCATATGTTGGGAGGATTTGCAAATTGATACTCGACCTGTTTGGGGATATTATGAATACACCTTCCTTGAACATAAAACCTCTGGCTCAGAGACACAGACACTGCCACTGTGTCACAATATCTTGATTTATTTGCCCAGGTTCAGCCCAACTGAAAGCAGGTGTTGACCCTCAAGACCCAACAATGAAAAGTATACGTCTGGAGCAGTAGCAAAAATATGCAATGTTCTGATATGTCTCCCGGTGGCTCTGTACCTACTTGGTGAGTGATTTCAGGAATCTATCTCGAGGCTGAGTGCATGATGTTGAACTTTGTGATGACATCTTCATCTATGAAAAGTATAATGTTCATAAGATATTAATGACTGCAATCCTAACCAATGGCTTGCACTTTTAAATAGGATTTCTGAAACCCCAACCTCGGTCATTAATTACCCCATTGCTTTGCAGTAAAATGTGCTCTGGATCAGAGCTACAAGGGAAGTATGGGTGGGCCATGAAGGATATGGCGGTGAAAGTGGGCATGAATAGGAACTCTCCTCAAAGCAATTCCCATTCATTGCCCGCTACCCAACAGCCCCCCCCACTCCAGCCCATCACACAACTCCACCCCCATCCCCGCTCTCCCCCCATCTCCCCCCTCTCCCCCATCCCCCCATCTCCCCCATGACTCCCCCTCCACCCCCCTCCCCACCCCCACCCCCATTTTCCCTCCCCCATATCTCCTCCCCATCTCTCCCCCATCTCCCCCACCACTCTCCCCTCCCCATCTCCCCCATCTACCCCCACATCCTTCCCCCCCCCCCCCCCCCCCCCCCATAATGGTGTCTCTTCTTCAACTTCAAATGACAATAGACACAGGTTTAATCTGAGATTTCTCCAGCTGCTGATTCTGAGAGACCTCCGCTAGTAGAATATGTCCAACTGGCTCCTCTCATGCAATTCTTATGTTTTGAAAAATCCAATTGAAACCACATAATCCTCAAGGATTGTTGCCGGGGTATTATAAATTCTGGATAACATGTTTCAACAAGGGATTTTCAGTCAACGAAAAACTGAACCAATCCTGAATTCTGTATATATTGGAAAAAAAATTGTCAGCCTCTCTATCAGTGCTGTTACTAGGGAGACCACAACAGTCTATGTAACAATCTATTGAAATACAACAGGGGCATGACCCTGGCTGTTAAAATCCCTCTGCACAATGATTGATAACACAAGATCAAAATACATAATTTGTCTCACAGATGGAAAGCCACCTCAGCACCTGATACACATCTGTGAACTAAACCATTGCAAGCAGTGGTTAGCTGGGCACTTTTACTGGATGCAAGAGAAAAAGGGGAGAAATTTGTTTTGAGCAGTCACGTGAAGTGGTTGCGAATTTGATTTTCCCTATTTTGTGTTACCTCCCCCAATATGAATTTCTGCCCCAAAGTCATTGAACTTTAAAACAGTACAAGTGTTGACAGATTTCAAAATCTAGATACCTATATTAATCCCCCACAATGGGCAGGAGAGGGTCATGGCAGAGACATAGAACATAGAAAAATACAGCACAGAACAGCCCCTTCGGCCCACAATGCTGTGCCGAACTTTTGTCCTAGATTAAGAACAAATTAATCTACACCCCATCATTCTATCGTAATCCATGTACCTATCCAATAGCCGCTTGAAGGTCCCTAATGTTTCCGACTCAACTACTTCCACAGGCGATGCATTCCATGCCCCCACTACTCTCTGGGTAAAGAGCCTACCTATGACCTTGAACAAAGAAAAAACCCCAAGGCCTTTTACACATATGTGAGAAATATCTTCCACCATTCACCGATGTGCAGGACTGGAACCAATGTCCTAGGGAGTGCTTTTGCTAAAACTGTTGGGGAGGTTTTAAACTAATGTGGCAGGGGGATGGGAACCAGATTAGGAAGTTAGAGGTCAGTAAAGAGGCAGCAACTAAAGCCAGTAAGGTACTAGATAATAAACTCAATGTGACTAAGGGGAACAGTAGACAGGGAAGAGATGATGAACGCAAAGGGATAGGTGGTCTGAGGTGCATTTGTTTTAATGCGAGAAATGTAGCAGATAAGGCAGATGAATTTAGGACTTGGATTAGAACCTGGGAATATGATGTTATTGGTATTACTGAGACTTGGTTGAGGGAAGGGCAAGACTGGCAATTAAATATCCCAGGGTATAGATGCTTCAGGAGGGATAGAGAGGGAGGTAAAAGGGGTGGAGGAGTTGCATTACTGGTCAGAGATGGTATCACAGCTGTGATTAAGGAGGGCACGATGGAGGATTCGAGCCCTGAGGCAATATGGGTAGAGCTAAGAAATAGGAAGGGTGTAGTAACATTGTTGGGACTTTACTACAGGCCTCCCAAAAGCAAGAGTGAAGTAGAGGTACAAATATGTAGACAGATTATAGAAAAATGTAGGAGCAATAGGGTGGTTGTGATGGGAGATTTTAACTTCCCCAACATTGAATGGGACTCATGTTATGTTGGAGGCGTAGATGGAGCAGAATTTGTAAGGAGCCTCCAGGAGAGTTTTTTAGAGCAGTATGTAAATAGTCCAACTCGGGAAGTGGCCATACTGGACCTGGTATTGGGGAATGATCCCGGGCCAGGTGGTTGAAGTTTCAGTCGGTGATTACTTTGGGAATAGCGATCACAATCCCGTAAGTTTTAGAATACTCATGGACAAAGACGAGAGTGGTCCTAAAGGAAGAATGGTAAATTGGGGAAAGGACAAGTATAACAAAATTCGGCAGGAGCTAGGGAATGTGGATTGGGAGCAACTGTTTAAGGGTAAATCCACATTTGAAATGTGGGAGTCTTTTAAGGAGAGGTTGATTAGAGTGCAGGACAGACCTGTCCCTGTGAAAATGAAGGATAGAAATGGCAAGATTAGGGAACCATGGATGACGGGTGGAACTGTGAGACTAGCTAAGATGAAAAAGGAAGCATACATAAGATCGAGGCGACTTAAAACTGATGAAGCTTTGGAGGAATATCGGGGAAAGTAGGACAAATCTGAAACGGCAATAAACAGGGCTAAAAGGGGTCATGAAATATCTTTGGCTAACAGGGTTAAGGAAAATCCCAAAGCCTTTTATTCATATATAAGGAGCAAGAGAGTCACTAGAGAAAGGATTGGCCCACTCAAAGACAAAAGAGGGAATTTATGTGTGGAGTCAGAGGAAATGGGTGAGATTCCTAATGAGTACTTTGCATCGGTATTCACCAAGGAGAGGGACATGACGGATGTTGAGGCTAGGGATGGATGTTTAAATACTCTAGGTCAAGTTGGCATAAGGAAGGGGGAAGGTTTGGGTATTTTAAAAGGCAGTAAGGTGGACAAGTCCCCAGGACCGGATGGGATCTATCCCAGGTTACTGAGGGAAGCGAGGGACAAAATAGCTGGGGCGTTAACAGATATCTTTGCAGCATCCTTGTGCACGGGTGAGGTCCCGGAGGACTGGAGAATTGCTAATTTTGTCCCTTTGTTTAAGAAGGGTAGCAGGGATAATCCAGGGAATTATAGACCTGTGAGCTTGACGTCAGTGGTAGGCAAACTGTTGGAGAAGATACTGAGGGATAGGATCTATTCACATCTGGAAGAAAATAGACTTATCAGTGATAGGCAGCATGGTTTTGTGCAGGGAAGGTCATGTCTTACAAACTTAATAAAATTCTTTGAGGAAGTGACAAAGTTAATTGATGAGGGAAGGGCTGTAGATGTCATATACATGGACTTCAGTAAGGTGTTTGATAACGTTTCCCATGGCAGGTTGATGGCAAAAATGAAGTCGTATGGGGTTCAGGGTGTACTAGCTAAATGGATAAAGAACTGGCTGGGCAACAGGAGACAGAGAGTAGTGGCGGAAGGGAGTGTCTCAAAATGGAGAAAGGTGACTAGTGGTGTTCCAGAGGGATCCGTGCTCGAACCACTGTTGTTTGTGATATACATAAATGATCTGGACGTGGTCTGATGAGCAAGTTTGCAGATGATATTAAGATTGGTGGAGTTGCAGATAGTGAGGAGGACTGTCAGAGAATACAGCAAAATATAGATAGATTGGAGAGTTGGGCAGAGAAATGGCAGATGGAGTTCAATCCAGGCAAATACGAGGTGATGTATTTTGGCAAATCTAATTCAAGAGCAGACTATATGGTCAATGGAAGAGTCCTGGGGATAATTGATGTACAGAGAGATCGGGGAGTTCAGGTCCATTGTACCCTGAAGGTGGCAACGCAGGTCGATAGAGTGGTCAAGAAGGCATACAGCATGCTTGCCTTCATCGGACGGCGTATTGAGTACAAGAGTCGGCAGGTCATGTTACAGTTGTATAGGACTTTGGTTAGGCCGCATTTGGAATACTGCGTGCAGTTCTGGTCGCCACATTACCAGAAGGATGTGGATGCTTTAGAGAGGGTGCAGAGGAGGTTCACCAGGATGTTGCCTGGTATGGAGGGTGCTCGCTATGAAGAAAGGTTGAGTAGATTAGGATTGTTTTCATTGGAAAGACGGAGGTTGAGGGGGGACCTGATTGAGGTCTACAAAATTATGAGATGTATGGACAGGGTGGCTAGCAGCAAGCTTTTTCCAAGAGTGGGGGTGTCAATTACAATGGGTCACGATTTCAAGGTGAGAGGGGGAAAGTTTAAGGGAGATGTGCGTGGAAAGTTTTTTTATGCAGAGGGTGGTGGGTGCCAGGAACGCTTTGCTAGCGGTGATAGAGGCGGGCATGATAGCATCATTTAAGATGCACCTGGACAGATATATGAACAGGCGAGGAACAGAGGGAAATAGATTATTGGAAAATAGGCGACAGGTTTAGATAAAGGATCTGGATCGGCGCAGGCTGGGAGGGCCGAAGGACCTGTTCCTGTGCAGTAATTTTTATTTGTTATATTTGTTATTTTTTTAAATTTATGTCCCCTTGTAATGATTTGTTCCACCTGAGGAAAAAGTTTCTGACTGTCTACTCCATCTATTCCCCTGATCATCTTATAAACCTCTATCAAGTTGCCCCTCATCCTTCTCTGTTCTGATGAGAAAAGGCCGAGCACCCTCAACCTTTCCTCGTAAAACCTAATCTCCATTCCAGGCAACATCCTGGTAAATCTCCTTTGCACCTTTTCCAAAGCTTCCACATCCTTACTAAAATGAGGCGACCAGAACTGCACACAGTACTCCAAATGTGGCCTGACCAAGGTTTTGCACAGCTGCATCATCACCTCACGGCTCTTAAATTCAATCCCTCTTCTAATGAACGCTAGCACACCGTAGGCCTTCTTCACAGCTCTATCCACTTGAGTGTCAACTTTCAAAGATTTTTGAACATAGACCCCAAGATCTCTCTGCTCCTCCACATTGCCAAGAACCCTACCGTTAATCCTGTATTCCGCATTCATATTTGTGCTTCCAAGACCGTTCAAGACCTCTCCTATCTCTTCTGACTCAATACACAATCCCCCGCTACTGTCCTTGATCGGACCCACCCTCGCTCTAGTCATTCTCATATTTCTCACATATGTGTAAAAGTGCTTGGGTTTTTCCTTGATTCTACCCGCCAAAGATTTTTCATGCTCTCTCTCTTCGCTCTCCTAATCCCTTTCTTCAGTTTTCTCCTGGCTATCTTGTATTCCTCAAGCGCCCTGTCTGAACCTTGTTTCCTCAGCCTTACATTGGTATCCTTCTTCCTCTTAACAAGACATCCAACCTCTCTTGTCAACCATAGTTCCTTCACTCGACCATCTCTTCCCTGCCTGACAGGGACATACATATCAAGGACACGTAGTGTCTGTTCCTTGAACAAGTTCCACATTTCAATTGTGTCCTTCCCTGACAGCCTATGTTCCAATTTATGCACTTCAGTTCTTGTCTGGCAGCATCATATTTAACCTTCCCCCAATTGTAAACCTTGCCCTGTTGCATGCGCCTATCCCTCTCTATTACTAAAGTAAAAGTCACAGAATTGTGGTCACTATCTCCAAAATGCTCCCCCACTAACAAATCTATCACTTGCCCTGATTCATTACCAAATACCAGATCCAATCTGGCCTCCCCTCTGGTCGGACAATCTACATACTGTGTTAGAAAAGCTTCCTGGATACACTGCACAAACACTATTCCATCCAAACTATTTGATCTAAAGAGTTTCCACTCAATATTTGGGAAGTTGAAGTCATCCATGACTACTACCCTGTGACTTCTGCACCTTTCCAAAATCTGTTTCCCAATCTGTTCTTCCACATCTCTGCTGCTATTGGGGCCCTATCGAAAACTCCCAACAAGGGGACTGCTCCTTTCCTATTTCTGACTTCATCCCATACTACCTCAGTAGGCAGGTCCTCCTTGAACTGCCTTTCTGCAGCTGTTATACTAGCTCTCATTAATAATGCAACCCCCCCTCCCACCTCTTTTACCACCCTCCTTAATCGTATTGAAACATCTATAACCAGGACCCTCCGACAACCATTTCTGACCCTCTTCTATCCAAGTTTCCGTGATGGCCACCACATCGTAGTCCCAAGTACCGATCCATGCCTTAAGTTCACCCACCTAATTCCTGATGCTCCTTGCGTTGAAGTATACACACTTCAACCCATCTCCGTGCCTGCAAGTACTCTCCTTTGTCAGTGTTACCTTCCCCACTGCCTCACTACACGCTTTGACATTCTGAACATCGGCTACCTTAGTTGCTGGACTGCAAGTCCGGTCCCATTTCCTTGCCAAATTAGATTAAACCCTCCTGAAGACTATTAGAAAACCTCCCTCCCAGGATATTGGTGCCCCTCTGGTTCGGATGCAACCTGTCCTGCTTGTACAGGTCCCACCTTCCCCAGAATGCACTCCAATTATCCAAATACCTGAAGCCCTCCCTCCTACACCATTCATGCAGCCACGTGTTCAACTGCACTCTCTCCCTATTCCTAGCCTCGCTATCACGTGGCACCGGCAACAAACCAGAGATGACAACTCTGTCTGTCCTGGCTTTTAACTTCCAGCCTAACTCCCGAAACTCATTTATTACATCCACACCCCTTTTCCTACCCACGTTGTTGGTACCAATGTGCACCACGACTTCTGGCTGTTCCCCCTCCCCCTTAAGGATCCTGATGTCACGATCTGAGACAGCCCTGGCCCTGGCACCCGGGAGGCAACATACCTTCCTGAAGTCTCGCTCGCGACCACAGAATCTCCTATCTAGTCCTCTAACCATTGAGTCTCCTATCACTATTGCTTTTTTATTCTCCCCCCTTCCCTTCCGAGCCCCAGAGCCAGACTCAGTGCCAGAGACCTGGCCGCTAGGGCCTTCCCCTGGTAGGTCATCCCCCCCAACAGCATCCATTATGGTATACTTGTTTTGAAGGGGAACAGCCACGAGGATTCCCTGCACTGTCTGCCCGTTCATTTTCTTTCCCCTGACTGTAACCCAGCTACTCTTGTCCTGTACCTTGGGTGTGGCTACCTCCCTGTAACTCTTCTCTATTACCCCCTCTTCCTCCTGGATGATCTGAAGTTCATCCAGCTCCAGCTTCAGTTCCCTAACACAGTCTCTGAGGAGCTGGAGTTGGGTGCACTTCCTGCAGGTATAGTCAGTGGGGACACCGGTAGTATTCCTCACCAGTCACATCCTACAAGAGGAGCATGAAACTGCCCTAGCCTCCATCCCCTCTTACCTTACAGAATACAGCTGCACTGTGGAACAACTGGAACTCCACCCTCCGACTCTGCTCCCAGTCAGCTGTACTCTCTGTAAACTCCCAGCTCCCTTCACGCTCTTGGGGGAAATATAGGAAATGAAATGAAAGGTGCTCCTTACTCCCTCCTCACCAAACTCCCTAAGTCACCAAACTCTCACTATAGCACTCAAATGCACCCAAATTCAGCACTCAGTGCAAAGTCTGCACTGTAACGAGTTCAGATTTATACTGTCACTCTAGCCTCTGAAAAGTGGCCTAATCCAATTAACTAATTAATAAGCTCCAGCAAGTAGTTACAAGTAGAACCTTTGTTTAAAGCTGATTGAAAATTCACCTTCTTCTCAACCAGCAGAAACGTTTAAGTTAATTAACTAAATAAAAGAAATACTAGACTTTAGATACAAATAAAAAAATAAACCCTTAATATCCCTCAGTCACCAAACTCTCACTATAGCACTCAAATGCACCCAAATTCAGCACTCAGTGCAAAGTCTGCACTGAAACTAGCTCAGATGTATTCGTCCTTTAACACTTCAGTTGGCTGATTTCCTACTGGCTTATCAACCACAGTCGGCATCACTCCCACCTGTGACCCAGCGATATAATTGCCCAAGATAAACTGTATTCCTGGGCAAGATAGTTTCTCTATTACTCCTACTACCACTTCACCACTCTTCACTGGACTTTCCAACCTTACCTTGTATAATGGGGCACTACTCCTCACCCTGAATTCCACATATTGCCACCTTTTCTGGCAATATTCTTCCCAAACTACATAACTCCTCATCTCTTACCATTAAAGATTGACTAGCTCCCATATCTCTTAAAATTGTGACTTATTTACCTACTCCTCCTGATACACATGAGTAAACTTTACTCACAAAAGTAAATTCTTTAAAGACATCTGGCACCTTCTTGTCAATTACCTCTTGATCAGGCTGTCCAATCTTTTGCACCTCCTTTGCTTCATTTGGGCTTTCCTTCACCACTTTAACAAATCCCACTGTATTATCCTGTTTTACCACATCAGCCTTCCCAGTGCTTTTCTTCAACCGCCACCACTGTGACTTTACATGGTCTAGTTTCTTACAGTGAAAACATTTGAAACTTTTCATTTCTTTTCCACCATCCCGGATTTCTTTTTTAATCTGAGGTACATTCTCCTTATTACCTACCATCAGATCACCTTTACCTTTACCACTTGAGTATTTCCCATGTCCGCAGTTTCTATCCTTCACAGGCTGAAACTGATGTCGGAAACCAAGCTTTGATTTATGAACTAATTCATAATTACCTGCCACATCTGCTGCTAACCTTGCAGTTTTAACCCTCTACTCTTCCACATGAGTTCTCACCACATCAGCAATTGAATTTTTAAACTCCTCCAAAAGACGTTGCTAAAATAGTTTTTTTAAATTCAGGGGACAAATGCCTAATCAGCAAAGCATGGGTCTGGCACCATTTGTATTGTGACGGTTTGCATGGTGTGCCTCTGTCTTGTATTGGAGGGGTGAAGCATTTTGTTATCATATTTAAATCACATTCCCACACTACAATTAGAATTGAATTTGTATATGATAGCTGCCGGCTGGGCTTCCCCAGTGGAATGATGGAGAGAGATGCCAACTGCAGCAGGTACAACATTCCTTTGAGGCCAGGAGGAGCAGGAGTGCCAACCTCGACCCCTTAAGGGAGCCATCACCCTTCCCTTCTGTCAAATATAGCCCCTGCTTGCTGCTGTAATTGGTGATTTTCCTCCTGCCCTGTCACATGAACCAAACCCAAGTTCAATCTCTCCTTCATTACTACTGGGTTCCTCTCCCCTCCATCTTTATGAAGTTCGAACACCAAACTAGATCGCCCCCATCCAATTTCCAGGATCCGTATATAGGTCAATGGGTAGGCCGCATGCCTTTTCTGCGGCCAAGGGCCTTCTGTGTTCCACGTTCATATAGATTGCCTGAAGTTACGACCCTTTGTTCAGTTATTTAAGGGGGCTGCTGCTCATCATTTCATTGCACTTTAGCCCCACACTCGTAATCTTTGTTCACCTGACATGGAGGGAGGCAGAGAGGGAGGAGGACCTCCTCAAGAGCCTGTTAGGGCCAGGCAGTGGGCAGTCAAGGAGGTTGACCAACTCGGCTATCTGCCCCTGTACCATGGCTACATTCACAGCTGGGTGGCCTTGGAGAGGAGCACACGGTGTCCAAAAGCATACTTCAGGTTTTCTGTGACTGGTGGGCTCCGCAAGGGCTGGGGTACCTCATTAATGGCCATGCTAAATTTCCCCTTAGTGTCCAAAGATATGAAGGTTAGTTGATTTTACAGGGCTAGGGTGGTGGAGAGAACCTGGCTGGAGTGCTGTCGCTAATGTCATGGGAGTATCCCTTGAACAAATGTTTTTGTCTTGTCACATGGCTTCAGTAATGTCATTGTCTGGGTGGAGCTGGGCTGTGGCACAGGGTTTTATTTTTGCTTTGAGTTTGGACTGGTTTTGCACTGCACAGATTGAAGAAGTGTTTTTAGATCTTCATTTTGAAAGCTGTTCCCAGACTGCTTGATAACTTAAAAGAGATAATTGCTTTCTGGAAGGAATTCAAACTTGTTGTTTGGAAAGAAGAACAAGAGTATCAATAACAAGTCTTGTACCAGTAAGAACGCCGTGTGCTGGGCCTCGCTTTTGAAAAGGGGTTTATGGTTTTACTTGGATTTTGTTATTGATTTGGAACAGTTAAGGGAGAATTTATTAAGGGTTATACATAGATTACTGTAGCTGTGTGGGGTCTTTGTGTTTGTAGTTGATAATAAAATTCTTGTATGTGTGTGTTTATACAAATGTTAACTAAATTTGTAGAATAAAGCTTGTTTTTTGATTAAAAGCTCCTCAGAACTCTGTTGCATAACACTTGAAATGCAGCCTCTTGTGCTCATCGTAACCAAAATCAATAAACAGTTATAGGTCAGGTGAACTCCATAAAATACTTTGGTGTTTTCTAAGCCCTCGCCCATAACACTAAATACATGCTTCTCAGACAAAAGTCACACCCTTGACAATGATTGACGAAACCCCCCCCCCCCCCCCCCCCCCACTACCTGTCTACATTGTAATATCTTAATTTTATCTGATCTGTTCTTCTATACAGTGCTTGATTTGATCACTTGCACATCCTGAGTCTGTGTGTTATAATGGGGAGAATTCTGGGTTTATCAACATCATCAAGATGGTGAATGCATTTTACCTTGTGTGATAGTTTTCTTTTATAAATTTAGAGTACCCAATTAATTTTTTCAAATTAAGGGGCAATTTAGGATGGCCAATTCACCTAGCCTGCACATCTTTGGGTTATGGGGGCGAAACCCATGCAGACACAGGGAGAATGTGGAAACTCCACAAGGACAGTGACCCAGAGCCAGGATCAAACCTGGGACCACGGTGCCGTGAGGCAGCAGGGCTAACCCACTGCGCCACCGTGTTGCCCCTTGTGTGACCGTTTTAACATTAACATGTGCAAGGGTTGTGGGGGCCAATCTGGACAGAGTGGAACCAACAGTCTTTACCTTTAAAGTGCTGTTAACAGCTTAGCCGCAGTGCTTTAATGGCCAAAGAAGTCACTTAAACCTGGGCATGCACAAACCATTATGTTTTCTGATTGCACCAGCAATCTCTTGGTTAACATATTCATGAAAGTCAACCCATTGTGTCTGTGTCGTTGTTTGAATAATTCTTTTCCAGCTCCCAGCTTATTATAAAAGTTCAGTTAGAGGTCCCTTTGGTTCGAGGGATACGAAATTTGGCCAATTTTGTTTGTCAATTTGCAAACTACCTTCGCAGTCCAGTCGCTTGACCCTTAAATGAAGTGCATTCTTCCTAATGGACTGACTTTGGGTGATGACCCAATGACCTGTCTTCAGGGTTGGACGTAGTGCTCACCTTGACAGAGCATATCAGATCATTGAATATTTTCCTGCACCGGATCCAGTTTCTTCTCATCACATTTCTGCCATGACTGTAGCCTCCTGGGTAGGATTTGATTTATTAAAATATAAATTTACAGTACCCAATGCTTTTCTTCCCTAATTAAGGGGCAATTTAACATGTCCAATCCACCTACCCTGCACATCTGTGGGTTGTGGGGCTGAGACACAAGTAAACATGGGGCGAATGCGCAAATTCCACATGGACAGAGACTCAGGGCTGGGATCGAACCCGGTCCTCAGCGCTGTGAGGCAGAATGGGTCGGCGTTGATGGCCTCCAACTACTGCCCTCTGAGGAGAAGACCTTCCTCTTCTCCCTCACAGTCTCCAGCAGCACCGCGAATTCGGCATCTGAGAAATGAGGGCCTGCCATACCAAGCTTCCAGGCTTCTTGCTCTCCTCAATTTTTATCAAACGCAATGTTAATTACCTTACCTATTTTACATAATCCTCTTCACTTGTGCATGAGTAATTGCTGAAGGTGGTGTACTGTGAATTGTAGATATCCAACAGAGCTTCACTGTGAATCTTCAATGGCAACTTTCTAGGAATCAAATGACAGCCACAGTACTCACTGCCATGGTGAGTTTAAACCTGGCTCACACTCGAGGGTCAGCCTGCCTCCTTCCCTGCCAGCACAATCGTTAATTGCCTGGCAAACCCGCTTCCATATCAATGAATGGATTGCCCCCGTGAAAGTTGTGGTTCATTTCTGTTTCCCATGTGGCAGGACTCCAGACCCAAAAGCAGTCCCCAACATGAAAAACCAACCCTAATATGGGTGGCATGGTAGCACAGTTGCTTCACAGTGCCAGGGGCCCAGGTTTGATTTCTGCTTGGGTCACTGCCTGTGCGGAGTCTGCACGTTCTCCCCGTGTCTGTGTGGGTTTCGTCCGCTGGCGTCGCTTTCCTCCCACAAGAAATATGTGCTGTTAGGTGAATTGGACATTCTGAATTCTCCCTCAGTGAATCCGAACAGGCGCCGGAGTGTGGCGACTAGGGGACTTTCACAGTAACTTCATTGCAGTGTGAATGTAGGCCTACTTGTAACATTAATAAAGATTATTATTATTATTTTACAGGCAGCCTTATATCAAAGAAAATATAATCAGTGCATTCAGCATCAGTAAACTTGTCACTATAAGAAATGTGTCTTTGACGTCTGAATACCTTCCATTACAATTTTCAGTTATCGGAATGTGGATAACTTGACAGGAGTTGCTGCTAAATTTACTGAATGTACCATGTGTGGAAATCTGGTGAATTGAGTCTTTTGACCCAAGTGTTAATTTTTAATCAAACACAAGGTTAATTAACTTCTCCATTTTACATAATCCTCTTCACTTGTGAATGTATAGCTGCTGGAGGATTGCAAATTGAAAGGTAATAAAGTAGTCTGTAATCATTCTAACATAGGTTTGCCTTCCTAATAACTTTTGGTTTTTACCAATGTGCCTGATGAAAGTAATGGAGTTTAACGGGAAGGTAAAAGGAAAGAATCTAATTGTGAGCATCCTATTTTAATACTCAGAGAGATAAAGGTCGAGATTCTCCGACCCGGCGCTGGGTCAGACAATCCCCGGGGGGGGGGGGTGAGAATCGCGTCCCGCCGCCCGACACCAGCTTCCGCATTCTCTGCGCCATTTTTCGGGCGCTCATGGGATTTCCGCCACGCCGGTCGGGGGCCGTTGGCAGCGGCTCCCCCGGCGATTCTCCTGGCACCGATGGGCTGAGTGGCCGACGAATTTGGCCAAGTCCCGCTGGCGTGGATTACTCACCTCACACACGAGGGACCTGGAAGGTAAGTGTGCGGGGTCCGTCCTGGGGGGGCCTGACCCACGGTGGCCTGGCCTGCGATCGAGGCCTACCGATCGGCGGGGGGCTGGTTCCTACTTTACTCTGTGCCAGACCCCTGTAGGGCTCCGCCATATTTCCCGGGGGCCAGCGCGGAGAAGGGAACACCCACACATGCACGGAAATACGCCAGCCATTCTGCGCATGCGGGGGATCGCGCCAACCGTTCCGTGCTTGCGCGGGCCGTTCCCCGCCGGCTGGAGCTGCAGGGATGACTCCGGCGGCAACCTAGCCCCCTAGAAAGGTGAGAATTCCTCACTTTCGGGGGCCATTGACGCCGGAGTAGTTGGTGCCGGTTTTCTCGCCAGCGTGGGGACATATTCAGAGAATCCCACCCAAAGAATCACAATAGGCTCAATGACCATTCTGTGTTGCATCCAAAAAATATATGGTCAGGAACATCAACAAAGAAACCAAACAAGTGAAATGAATCAGTTCAACATTTTGACGGAGTACCTGGAGAGAGGGATAATCACAGGTTACAGAGGTGTGAATTGTCTCAAGCCAGGACAGTTGGTAGGATTTTGCAAGCTCAGTCCAGATGGTGGGGGGTGAATGTAATGCGACATGAATACAAGGTCCTGGTTGAGGCCGTACTTATGTGTCCGGTAATTGGCTCTAAGTTTTTGCTCGGCGATTCTGCGTTGTCGCGCGTCCAGAAGGCCGCCTTGGAGAACGCTTACCCGGAGATCAGAGGCTGAATGCCCTTGACTGCTGAGGTGTTCCCCAACTGGAAGGGAACATTCCTGCCTGGTGATTGTCGTGCGATGTCCATTCATCCGTTGACTAAGCGTCTGCATGGTCTCGCCAATGTACCACATTTCAGGACATCCTTTCCTGCAGCATATGAGGTAGACAACGTTGTCCGAGCCACACGGGTATGTACCATATACCTGGTGGGTGGTGTTCTCACGTGTAATGGTGGTACCTATGTCAATGATCTGGCATGTCTTGCAGAGATTGCCATGACAGGGTTGTGTGGTGTCATGGTCGCTATTCTGAAGGCTGGGTAGGTTGCTGCAAACAATGGTCAGTTTGAGGTTGCGCGGTTGTTTGAAAGCAAGTAGTGGGGGTGTGGGGATGACCTTGGCAAGATGTTCATCTTCATCGATGACGCATTGAAGGCTGTGAAGAAGACGTTGTAGTTTCTCGCTCCGGAATAAAGAAAAAAGTTTTTAAAAATTAATAATTGGAAACAAAGGAAACAAACAGGAACAACTCTTATAATTGATGCTGTATATATTTATGAAGGAAATAGATTGATTTAAAGAATCTAAAGGTGTTGACTGCATTCAAATGTGCCACCATATCTGCTGGGCCTGTCCTGCCAGTTGGACAGAACATACGCAGGCATGGTGATGATGGTGTCTGGGATATTATCTATAAGGTATGATTCCATGGAAACGATTGGTCTGTGAGCCAACCCTCCCAAGTCCGGTACAAGTCCCTAGGTGTTAGTAAAGATAACTTTGCAGGGTCAACAGAGCTGGGTTGGCCATTGCCGTTTCCAGTGCCCGGTTTCATTCCTTTTTGTTTCCTTTGTACAACTGAGTGGTTTGTTTGGTAAATGGACAATGGCCTGAATTTTAGGCCTGATAAAATTGGACATTTTAAATTAGGAATTAGACATTTTAAATTAAACCTCAGTCAGCTCCAGGCAGGCCTGTTGGAAATTCGAACAGCCAAGTTCGAATCCACTAAACAGAGACCAAGAGTCGGGACAGGTATCTGCCTGCCCTGGCAACAAGACATTAGGAGATAGTTGCTCCCATTCAAATTGTTCAATTCTTGTGGATTGTCCAGATAAAGCTAGACTTTCTGGCACCCAGTTACCACATATGGAGTAAGGTTACATGTGAACATTTCATCCAGAGATAAACATCTGGGGTGGGTTCCTGGTGGCCTGCGAAGTTGCAGTCGGCAACTCCATTCAGTGTTGTGACCCCTGCCACAGACCTCATTGGTTGAGGGCCAGAGAACTTTCTGGAAAAGCATGAAGAGCAGTATAAAGATCGACCACCCAGGATACAGGAACATAACGTGAAATACGGACTCTACAGTGCTACAAACTTTGCTCACTTGTTTGGTCGTTGGCATTCTATTTCAAGCGAAGACTCGGCGCAGAGGTAACAGAGAAAATTCAATGACAGACCAGAGGAAGGAAGGGAGCAGTGTGTGAGATCTGCCTTGGGGGATGAAGGCCCTGATACAACCAAGATTCAGAGACTTGGACCCGCAGCTCGACTGAGTTCATTGACACGGGCAACATGACGAATCTTGGGATTATTATTATTTAGGATATTTTCATAGATCATAGAATTTACAGTGCAGAAGGAGGCCATTCGGCCCATCGAGTCTGCACCGGCTCTTGGAAAGAGCACCCTACCCAAGGTCAACACCTCCACCCTATCCCCATAACCCAGTAACCCCAACACTAAGGGCACTTTTTGGAGACGAAGGGCAATTTATCATGGCCAATCCACCTAACCCGCACATCTTTGGACTGTGGGAGGAAACCGGAGCACCCGGAGGAAACCCACGCACACACGGGGAGAATGTGCAGACTCCGCACAGCCAGTGGCCCAAGCAGGAATCGAACCTGGGACCCTGGAGCTGTGAAGCAATTGTGCTATCCACAATGCTACCGTGCTGCCCACGGGAGGGTAACTGTTTTACTGTGTTTAATCGTAAATTTAGTTGAATCATAAACTTGTCTTTGTCCCTTCATCTCGCAAATGAGGACACCTGGATAAAACGTCTGAGTAATAAACTGGTCCAAGCGCCTGATGTTTTATAGACAACACTTGCTAGGTCATTTCAGATGGCATTTATGAGTAAACCACATTTCTGTGGGTCTGACGTCACATGTAGGCCAAACCAGGTGAGGAATGGACATTAGTGAACCAGTTGGGCTTTTACAACAACCAACAATGATTTTGTGGTAATTGTTAGACATCTGCCATGGTGAGATTCAAATCGGGAATCCCAAAGCACTACCCCAGGTCTCTGGATTACCAGTACAGTGACAATAGTACTGTGCCATTAACTCCGCCAGACTCTTGTGGCACCGTTACCAATCCTCAAGTCCACATACCTGCCTGACCACCTGCTCTCAATGTCTTCTGAGTGTGATCCTTCAGGGCCTGGGAATAATGTTTTCTCACCACTGTTGCCTCCAGCACTGCATCTGTCACACTGGATCCCTCTGTTCCCTGGCGTTGAGTTTGCCATAATGTACATTCCAACCATATCGTTCAGTGCAGCTTCCCCCCCCCCTCCTCCCCCCCCCCCCCCCCCCCCCCCCGCCAAGTGGGAATGCCTGCCTTTAAAAAGGGAAGGTTAGCTGAACCACATGGTTTGCTGTGCCTTCTCGCTGAGCCCAGAGGTCACAGGCAGAGACAAAGAGTAGGAAGTGACCCACTCAACCACAACGTACAAGGGATCAACCCTTTTACAATATGTTACAAGATGTTGGAGTTGGGATGCAGGAACATCAAGTGAAATACGGATTCTATAGTGCTACAAACTTTGCTCACTTGTCTGGTAGTTGGCATTCTATTTTAAGAATAAGATTTGAAATGGCAGAATCAGTTGCTTCTACTAGTGTGATGTTTTCAAGCTGGAAATATTTACCATCAGAAGTTGCTTTAACCTCCAAGAAATCTTTTGGCTCTTATCTGAAACAGGAAGGCGAATGTTCAGGTTGGTAGGGGAGAAATTAAAAAGAACATCATTACTCACATTAAACCTGTTATTGATTTTGCATTGAGTATGGTCGAACCAGCTGAAATTCTAGAGCATGAGATACATTTAAACTCACATTTAATAAAATTTCAATGTTGACCTATCGTGCTCCATTCCCAAAGTACAATCTCTGACCTCCTCTCAACAGAATTTCCATCAATAGAACACATTTTAACTTTTTAAGCCCTGGCATGTGGAGAATGAGTCCACAATGAACAAAGAAAGGAGATGCCAGGTCTTAACTTGCGAATCAAGTTGCATCGGCCCAGTAGCGAACCCGAACAGTTGTGCATTGGGACCCTGCGGAAGCCCTGTCACATGCAAATGCATGGTAAATATACACTACATTCAAACACAGTGACCAGCATTTTGCGCTGCTCGGCGAAAATCCTCAATGTCCCATGATTCTTCCGTCTTGACGAACTCAAGGTTGCACCAGATCATGACAACGTCGCCAGGAATTACGGGATGGCGGCTCGGTGATGGGGGATACCCACTGTAAAGATGCACTTTCGCAGACTTCATTAATGAGCACAAGAGGTATTTATTAATAAGACTTGTGCAGTAGCCTCATTGCTGTAGCTAGCTCGCAAAATGTCCCTACCTAGGAACCATAGGGTGAGTCCCAATTGGTCACATAGGCCATGTGACCGGTACTCTGCTGTGTTACCCTTTAAGGGACAAGCACCACACCCACTGAGAAAATATAGGAGATCTTGTGGCACAATGATAGCATCCCTGCCGCTGGACCAGAAGCTCTGGGTTTGAGACCAGCACCAGGATATATTGGCCACGGAAACAGTTGCGGTTCAATGGATTGATAATCAACTTGGGAATCCTTTCACCCCCCCCCCCCCCCCCCCCCACCACACATACACACACACACACACACACACTGTTCCCCAAAGGTAAATAACAATGTGAATTGAAGGTATGCCAATAAATTGAGAATGTGGCTCGTGACACCATTTCAAAGGACTTCAATGACGCACAGGAGCGGTGCAACCGTGTACATCTAACAATGCATCAGGTGATGGAGCGGGCAATAGGACTTTGAAAGAGATGCTTCTGTAGCCTGAAAAGGTCAGGGGGAACTTTGCAGAACTCATCTGTGATCGCCTCAAATATTGTAGTATGTTGTGAAATGCAACTTCGCCCTCCAACAAGCACTGAACCTTGATCCTGAAGATGATTTAGCACCAGCAATTGACAAGCTGGAAGAGCGCAATGTGGAGCCAAATGCAACCATGCCTCCTGGAGCACGTGAGGAGGCCCAAGTTCCAGCCATCAGCAAAGTAGTAAGAGATAGCCTGGTTTCTACTGTTGTTGGACATTGAGTTCTGAAAATTCATCACCGGTCCACCCCCTTCGTTCCTCCCTCGCTATTTCCCTTCCAAAATAAAATGAGACATCTGTATGAAATTGTTTTATTCAAGTTTAAAAGATGTCAAAACATTGAGGTAGTTATTAGTCAACATTTCAAAGTTCAGCTGTTTAAGTAAAAGGTTACTCTGTTCTCAAATATTTAAAATGTCATATCACTTCCATTATTTCTGTGAATCAGTATTTCTCTTAAACTTTACAGACTAATGCAAATCTGTCCTTCCAGTATTAAGTACACTGAATAATTAAATATAAGATAACTAGAACTGAATAACATAATTCAAATACACAACAAACTTGAAGTGGACAGTGTGTTTTTAAATACAGGCATAAATATACTAAGAAACAAAAACAAAGCAAAAATAAGTCAAAACTAAAACAGAGAATGCTGTCGATAGTGGTCAAATGAGAAATAAATAAGGAAGACAAAGCAATAAAATTAAAACTAAATATCAGTCATGAAAAATGGGGGGGGGGGAAATTAGGTAGAGGAGGCAGCGCGGGAGGGAGAGAGAGAGGGGAAAGCTTAATTTTTTCGGCATCCGCAACCCCCCCCATTGGTTGCTGCTGGTCAGAATGTACAGGCTCTGCAGCATGTCCAACAGTAAATATCTTTGGACTGTGATGCTGTCGGTCAGAAGGTGCAGACTTTGCAGCATGTTGTACAGTAAATATCTTTACACTGGGATGCTGCAACTCAGAATGTGCAGACTGTGCATCATGTCCAACAGTAAATATCTTTACACTGTGCTGCTGATGGTCAGTGTCATAATATACACCAGTATATCATGGTGCAGACACACACACTGATGGACATACAGTAGGACCAATCAACATGCATAACACCGCAGCCAATCACCAGTTAGAGCACACTCACTATAAAGACAAAGGGCATCAGTTTTCCCGCTCATTCGGGATGCAGCCTTTCAGAAGTACAAGAGCTTACAGTTTACAGTACAGATTCTCATAATGTGCTGAATGATCAGACTGGTTAAGACAGGCACAGGTCTTTAGTTAATCTAACATCGTGTTAACCCACAGTAAGAGTATGTTCAACAGTTTATAGTTCAATAAAATAGTGTTGTACTATTTTAATTGTTGGTGGCCGGTATGTGTTTCACGGATCCAGAGCACCCAGCACATCAGTCAGAATGTGCAGACTCTACAGCATGTCCAACAGTAAATGTCTTTACACTGTGGTGCTGCTGGGCAGAATGTGCAGGAGGTGCAGCATGTCTAACAGTAAATATCTTTGCAATGTGATGCTGCTGGTCAGAATGTGCAGACTCTGTGGCATGTCTAACAGTAAATGTCAGTGCGCGATTAATTCCTACCCCATTTGACCTGGTGTCACATCACAACTGAATTAACCAATGATTTTTAGAAAAATACCCAAACTCTTTGGTCTTTGGCTGTCCAATAATTACAGTCACCAGGTTTTTAAATGTAAACACTATTATGTTTTATTAATAACATGAACTCTAATGAAATGCAGCAAATACAACTGGTGAACTATTATCTCATCCCTAATTCCTCGCTTTAACTTGCCCCCTCCCTCTGCACACACAAGACAGACAAACACGGAGGAGAAGAAACGGGTAAAGATGAGCAAAAATGGAAACTAAGTCTTTTTTTCAGATGGTTCTTTCCAGCAGCTTACTCTTCTTCAAACTCTATTTCCAGTCCGAGGAAGATGTAGATTAATTCAGGCCTCAGAAATACAACACTTACAGCCTTCCTGGAGAGAGACAGAGCGGGTCCTGGTGTTTGTTTGCAGCCTGTAATGGTTTTCCTGTCGATGCATTTATTCAGATTCTCTGCAGTTCCAGAAGCACAGCACAACAGCCTTTCTGGAGGAAACATGGTGGACATAGAGAGTCGTTGTTTCTGTGCTTCTAGGAGTCAAACTGAGCTTCTTGGGACTCTGAAAATAATTCCACTGGGCCAGGATCCAATCACACCTGCTACTGGGCAGAGTACAGTATTTGGGGCCAATTCATCGATCAAATCGACATCTCCCCCCTCCATTGCTCTATTTCTGGTGTCGAAAAGTCTGAAGATCCTGTTCAAACTAACAGAAACTAGCAGAGTGTTCTCTCCTGTAACTTCTAAGTTCCTAATTCTCTCTGGTGCTTGACTTAAAGATACACATCCATTAATCACCCATGGACCAAAATAATAATGGCAAAACAAAAATAAAGGAGAAATAAGGGAATAAAGAGGAGCGAACCAGACACTTTACACTGGGTCAGAATGAGCGGGCTGTGCAGTGTATCCAATAATTAATGTCTTTACATTGGGCTACTGCTGATCAGAATGTGCAGACTCTACAGCAAATCACAATCCAGGATTTTAAGATTCAGAAATTACTTTTCGCGGGTGGGACAATGGTGAAATGATTAGCATTGCTGTCTCATGGTGCCGACGACCCAGGTTCGATCCTGGCCCCGGCTCTGTCTGTGTGGAGTTTCCACACTCTCCTCGCATCTGCGTGAGTCTCCCCCTCACAACCCAAAGAGGTAGGGTAGGTGGATTGGCCATGCTAAATTGCCGCTTAATTGAAAACATTTTACAACAGTAATTACTTTTTCTATGCAGATATATACATGCTCTGGCAGCATGCATTAAGTCATGCAGTTTCTAACGGCAGTTATCCATCACCCTAGTCCAATTTTCATTGACTGTGCTGCCACCTCTTTCCATGAAGCTTCTGAAGCTTCTTTGGTGGTTTTGACTTTCATCCCTCATCCTAGCTACATCCTATAGCTGCACCTCTCTTCCACTTCACTTAAGAGGATATGCAATTCCTCATCAGAGAAGTTTTAACTTCTCTTCTTCAACACAATCTCCTGTGTTGCTATCTTCTGCATGAGAAAATATGAGTCTGTTTCAGCACGTTACACTTAAAATCAATTAATAACATTAAAGGTTTAAAGTGAATAAGAAAAACTAAGTTTACTTGTAAATATTGATGAACAATTACATTTAATCATTAAAAGAAATACAAAAAAATCTTAGAATTTGTCAATAACGAAAGCATTAATGCTTAAAAGGAATAGCAAAATAAAATAAAAAGCTATGTCATACCTGTGAAATTGTGCAGATTCTTCAGAACTCAAACATGTTCTTTAAATGCTTATATTGTCTGCGGCTGTGATCATGGGGCTATCCCAGATCAAGTTTAGGTCATTTTGGGGCGTCACACTTCACTGGGACCTGCATGAATTGCTTCAATGGACCTCAGGAACAGGTCAGGATCGGAAGTGTTGTGTATTTAAGTAGCACATTCCTGCTGGTGGAACATCATGCAACCTGTAGTGACATCAGCAGAGTGTTTGCACAGGCTTTGGGTTTTCCTCTGAGACCCTTATGAGCAACATCTCGCAAATAAACATCAAGAAATCCATATGTGTGGTACCTCATACTTTTTCTCTTTGTGGTGATTTAAGAATATGACAGGACGGATGAGAGGAAGTCTGTCATGTAAATGTGCACCTATTTATTGCAGTCCTATCAGTCGAACATGTTCCGACACTAGTCCGACATTATGGCCCCACATGTGGTATTCTGTTAAGTTTTTGTAGTTAGGTTACTTGAATAATTCACTACATTTCCTTTGAAATGTAGCAACTTGTTCAGATTGATGGGTTTTATCTTGCTATATTTAGGCTTTAAAAATACAACATGCATTCATTTTTTAAAAAATTATTTTTTATTTTAGAGTACCCATTCTTTGTTTCCAATTAAGGGGCAATTAAGTGTGTCCACTCCACCCACCCCACACATCTTTTTGGGTTGTGGAGGTGAGACCCACACAGACACGGGGAGAATGTGTAAACGCCACACCGACAGTGACCTGGGGTTGGGATTGAATGCGGGTCCTCAGCACCGTGAGGCACCAGTCTGCACCACCGTGCTGCCCTAGAACTTGCATTCATGCAGCACCTTTAATGCAGTAAACATCCCATAATGATTCACTGGTGTGCAATCGGACAAAAATTGACACCAAGCCGAAGAAGAAGACATTACGACAGGTGACCAAAGACTTGGTCAAAGAAAATCCTTTAGGATGGGTCTTACATGAGGATAGAGAGGGGTGGAGAGAGTTTGGATAGTTGTATTACAACTGAAGGCTTACATTAGTAAAGTGAAGGATGTGGGGAATGGAGATAGACAGATTGCTTGTAGGGTTGGAAGAAATTGATGAAGAAATGGAAGGGGTAGGCTAAAGAAGAATTTGAACACGAATGAAAATTTTAAAATGGAGGGTCTTGGGGACCAAGAGTTAGTGCAATTCGGCAATACAGGAATGATGGGTGAATGGGAATTGGTGCAAGTTCTGACACTAAGTAACCTTTCAATTTGGTCATAAACTCCCTAATTTCAACATGGTTGGGTTGAATTTCTGTCGGGTTATTTGCCCTCCCACGGTAACTTCAGTAATAGGTCGGCAATGAGGAAGAGCAGAAATGACCAGTGATGCCATTTCTCTGGGGTGTCCACCAATTTTCTAATGAGATTGAGATGTAACATGAGAAGGAACCCCAGATAAGTTCTAATTGAGAGTGGTTTAATCAAAAGAACCAAATCCATCTGACATACTCTTCTAAACCAACCATCAGATTTGTCCCAATGATTCTGAATTTACAATCCTTGAATTCCATTCTGCATGAGAATTCATCCAGCCATTTAAAAAACGTCTCATGGCTTTTTGTTGCACTGTTCATACCGATAATCTGTTCAGCAATTCTGTTGCACAACATCAAGTCAAGTTGGCACAGTTATATTTCTTTATAGTTTTATTTCTTTGTTGCCACAAAGAGATAAGGGGCGGAATTCTCGGCTCCCCACATGGCGTGGGAGAATCGTGGGAGGGCCTCCTGACATTTTGTACACCCCCCTGGCACCCCAGCGATTCTCCCCCCTCGGAAAAATCGCCGCTCGCCGTTTTTCACGGTGAACGGCGATTCTCCGAGCCCGATGGGCCGAGCGGCCGGCCCTTCACGCCCGTTTCACCACGGCAGCAACCACACCTGGTCGCTGCCGTCGTGAAACGGGTGCCAGATGCCCGTTTGGGGCATCTAGGGGCCCGATTTGGACGGGAGCATCGCGACTGTGCTCGGGAGGGGACAGGCCCACGATCCGTGCCCACCGATCGTCGGGCCAGCGTCCAAAACGGACGCACTCTTTCCCCTCCGCCGCCCGGCAAGATCAAGCCGCCACGTCTTGCCGAGCGGCGGAGGAGAAAGATGGCACCATGCATGCGCGGGCTTGTGCCGTCTGCGCGCTGATGTCATCCGCGCATGCGCGAGTTGGAACCGGCAACCCGCGCATGCACGGATGACATCAGAAAAGCGCCGTTTACACGTCATTTCCGGCGTGACGAGGTCGCGGCCGGGAACGACGGGGGCCCGCTTCTAGCCCCCCGGTTTGGGGTGAATTAGGTGCGGGGAGCTGGCCGATTTCACGACGGCCATCCTGATTTTTATCGGGAGTGGAGAATACCGCCCAAGGTATGTGGATCCCACACTTTGTATTCTTGTAAAACCCGAGAGGTTTATTGAAGGTGTTGCTCATACAATCAAGATGGTGATCTGCTTAAAATCCATGCAAACACTCTGCAGACATCGATTCATATGACTTGATGCAGAACCAGCAAAATTCCCAGATACATAATATCCCTGCCTTTTTACTTCATTAGTACATTGACAACAAATTATATAACTGATACCTTATTTCTTTCTATACATCTAAATAATTAAATAAGACTCTCTGTGGTGGACGTCTGTTCTTTTTTGATAGAATTCAGTGTTCTTGAACTTGGCTCCTAGCGACCTCAGAAGTGTCCTCTTTCCTTTCTTTAGATGGTAATTCTGAAGTAGTTATTTCAGTATCAATCACTATAGGCATGGAAAAGTCCTCAGATACAGAATCTAAACTCGCCACTCTCTCTGGTCTTTGTTCCAAAGTAGTTCTCCAGATCTTCTAAAGGTAGAACCTCTTTGAGAAGTTTCTGCTGACTCATTTTGTGCAGTAAGTAACTGATCAGCATGATGTCGCCAAACTCTTTCATCATACATCTGTACAATGTATGATATTAGGCCTGTCTTTGCTGGCATCATTGCTGGTAATCATTTCTCACTGGTGGTGTAACTCCGAGCTCGTACTCACTCTCCCTGGTTAAATAATCATCCTTTCGAGATTATTTCCCTCCAAGCAATTTGTGTTTGTTGTTGCCTTTTGACAATCTCTGAAGTATCAGGTGGAGTTAACAAATCAAACTGTGTTCATAGTTTCCTCTTGAACAACAGCATTTCATGTGAACTTCGTGTGGTAGCATGAACAGTGTTCCAATAAGATATTAGAACCTTGTTTACTCTTCTTGATAATATTCCCTGGTGTAACAATGCACCAAAAAGTTCAGCTAATCAATTTGTTACTGGATACTATGGAGCTGATTTCATATGGCGGATACCACTCTCCTTCAAGTAGTCCTCAAATTCTTTTGAAGTAAACTGTCTATCATTACCACTGGCAATCTGCCCTGGTGTTCCAAATCTTGCGAATATTTTGTCTAGTTTCTCAATTGTCTGTCAGTCACCTTTGCCTTCATTCGTGCGGCTTCTGGCCATTTCAAGTGCATGCCCACAATCACCAAGAACATGTGACCCTCCAGTGGACCAGCATAATCTATGCGTAGTCTCTGCCATGGTTGCATCAATCTCCGCATAGATGTAATGTTTATAATGGTGGAGTGTACCTGAGTTTTGCACCAGATTGATATTCCCCAAGTTTCTCTTAAATTTGAGTGTCTAATCCTGGCCACCAAAATAACTGCATGCTAATTCCTTCATCCTCACCAGAAAGGGATATCCATCATGCAGTTGGTCAAGGACTCTACTGCGTAAGCACGGAGGAATAATCACACATATTTCCTGCAATAGAATTCTACACTATACGGTCAATTCAAGTTTTCTTTATATAATGTAGGGCTTGAGGTCTGGATTTTTTTAATGAATGTCTGAAAGCGTTTCTTTTTGAACCAAATCAATCATCTTCCCCATCACTGGATTGGTTCTTGTATATCTTTAATCTTGAGATGAAGTTTCTGGTACACGATCCATGAGAAAGAAATATAACATATTGATGAAATGTTCTTCATGGTCATGCTTGACTTGTAAAGGAAATCGTGATAAGGCATCAGAATTTGTACCTGCTCTGGCTCGTGAAACTGGATATTGAGTAGGAGTCCATGTATATTTTCTCTGTTCCCATTTATTTTATTTTATTTTTATTACTTTGGACCATGGACCTATAATCGGGATGTACCTTTAAGCCGAAGATTCAAGGTTCAAGTAGCTTATTTGCCAGGTCTTCCCGTGTTTTGTATTATGGGGAGGAGACACTAGACTCCTCAGCACCAAGTGGATATTAGAAACATGGTTGTGGAGGAAGTAGGTTTGATTGGTTAACTGACAACTGGTGAGTTGTCCAGGGACAATGTTCTGCGTGACAACAGTCAGTGATTGGTTCCTCCATAATGCTTTCTGAGAGAACTGGGTAGAAGTGTTTAGACCTTGGAACTGAAAGGAATGCTCTCTCTTGCTTACTGAAGGGAAATAACTGCTCTATTGTTCTGAAAGCAGTGAGTGTCTGGCACATCCTTTGCTGTGAACCTTTAAATAATGCTAAGTTTGCAGGGAAGGTAGATAACTTTGCCAGAGAAAGCCATCTCAAGCCGAGAAGGGTGAAGTACAAAAAACAAACGTGCTGTTGCGGGGGGCTTCCCTTTTTGGGGGGGAGGTTACTCAGGGGGAGATCGGTCGGGGGGGGGGGGGGGGTGTTCAGGCGATCGGAGAGCTCAAGTGGTTCGTGAGGGGTGATATTTGGGTGGTCGGTTGGGACGGCCAGTCGGGGTGGGGGGGCTCGGATGGTTGGGGAGAGCCTGGGGGATAATGGAGGCTTAAGTGTTCGAAGGCATAGAGTGGTCACTGAGAGGGAAGGTTGGGTAGTTAGTGGGGGCTTGGTTATTCAGGGGAATTGAGTAGTTAATGGGGAGGTTTGGTCGGTCATTCGGTAGGCGAGTGGTTGAGGGGCGGGGGCCAGGTAGTTGGGGGCGGTCAGTGGAGAAGTTGGCTGGGGCCCTCCAGTTGATCGCTGGGTCAGTCGGAGGAGTGGGTTGTTCAAAGGGGTCAGCCGGGTGGGTCAGGTAATCAGGGGGATAGTCAGTGGCAGGGTCAGATGATTAGGGGGAGTCCGCTAAATGGTCAGTACTAAAGTCCCCCAGGAGCTAGAAGTTCAGTTGTTGTGGGTCGAGGAACCATGAGGGATCCGGGTAGTTGGCAGGGTAGGATGGTCCGTGGGCAGATCAGGTGGTCAGTGGGGGAGTGTCAGGTGGTTAGATCATAAGTGAAGTTGTGGTTTGAGTACTCGGAGATATTTGGATGGTCACTGTGGGGGGATTCAAGTGGTGAGTGACAGGACTTGGGTGGTCAGTCAGGGGGTCAGGTGGTTGGGGTGGTTAAAGGGGATGGTTCATGGAGAGGTGGTCCCTTAGGATGTTGGTTGGTGTGTCGTTTAAAATGGGGATCAGTCCATGGTGTGGGAGGTCGAGTGATTTGGCAGATGATAGGGGGTGGTTTAGCTCACAAGGCTAATCGCTGGCTTTTAAAGCAGACCAAGCAGGCCAGCAGCATGGTTCGATTCCCGTACCAGCCTCCCCGGACAGGCGCCAGAATGTGGTGACTAGGGGCTATTCACAGTAACTTCATTGAAGCCTACTCGTGACAATAAGCGATTTTCATTTCATTTCATGATCAGATGTTTAGGGGGAATCCCGTGGGGTATCAGTACAAAAGTTACCCAGGAGTTCGAAGTTATTTTAATTTTGTAACCTTTCCTGCGTAACTATCAGTGTAAGAGGGTCAGGAAACATTCAGAGTTTGCGATTTACATCGTACTTTCAGGTGATTATGATTGTTGAGCCTTGACCGAATGGAAGTTTGAATATCCTGGGAATCTTCTGGGCATTCTTTACTGGTGAATCCTGGGGGATCGTTGGGGGGAGGTGAGAGGGATTCCCCAGTGTATCTTTAGGGTACCCCCCCCCCCCCCCCCCCCATTTCTGACTTCTGGAAGCATGAGCTGGATGATTGACTCTTTTAAGTGAAATCACTATTTTTGCATAAGAGAAATTTTAACGACCGATCCCTGGGCAAGGTCCCCAATTTGTTTTGATTCTGGATGAGATTCCCCTAAATTGTTGCACTCCTGGGTTGGTCTTCTTCCGACATTGGACGGCGGTCCTCCTTGTTTCATTGCCTGAACTGACAGTCGCTGCTGCTGCCTCCCAGGCAGCATGGCTGACCCTGCTGCTGGTCCTCCAAACCTCTTGGCGAAACAGGATGGTCGTCTCTCATCCACAACGTTGAGAAGCCTGGCCAGGGCGGCATCACCAAACTGAGGAGCTGGTCTGGCATTGCCGTGCTTGTGTGTTGACTGGGTGTGTGCATTTAAAAGCAGCTTCTTCTTGTTGGCAGCGAGAAGTTGAGGCATGAATCAGGCCAATCAGACAGCGAGGGAGCCAGTAATGGCAAAAATATCATGGGGGCTCATTTTGGGCGCTATGTGCCATGATCTCGCCAATGTGTTTGTCGAGAAACGTGCCCAAAATGTCACTTTGAAATGTTTCCATTAAATCGCGTCCCCTTGTCTTTATGGGCACTTTCTCCCGAAGAGGGCAGGTCTAGCTGGGGATTTTCCCAACTCCCACTACCCACCTCGAGGATAACATTTCAGGAATTTGTGTTGGAATTGGACATGCTCTTCTGATCCCGAGCATATAGTTGCGGAGCAGCAACCCTTGCTTACAACAAAGCCGTTTAAGTTCAGGAATCAATCAATGAACCCTCCATTTGGCTCCTTGTAATAATTTGAAATCTTTCCTGTGATGAAGATACAAAAGCACAACATTATATTCCAGGTGTGGCCACCCCCAGGACAGGTGTAACTTCAATTTAACCTCCTGTTATGGAGAGGAGGGGGGGGGGTGAATTTAAACAGTATTAATTTCCCCTCTCACCACCCAACCATATACAGAAAGGTGTTTTTGATTTGCTTCCTTCTTTATAAGTTGGGGCATATTTCCCAACCCCTCTGTTTTAGTGCAATTTAATTTTCCAGACCCGAGCGCAAACATGAGATAGGATAAACTCAAAGTGTTTGTTTATTTGCATGGGAGGAGGGTCACAACATTGCCTTTTAGCATCCATACAGTAAAAGAGAGATAGAGAAAAGATATACAATGAAGAGACCACAAAGAAAATAAATGTTGTTTCACGTGGGATCAATAGTCCAGAATCAAAGTCCAATGAGACATTCCTTCTGGGAAGTTGATGGGCTGCAAACTGTTGCCAAATAATTCACTTTTCCGGTATAATTGATTTAACTCAATGACATAGGCCTGCAGAGATGAATCAGACTTTTAGGTGATGGTGCAGAATTTCCAGCAGAAGCAGTGTAGATGAGGTCAAGTGTCAAACTGGGGCCATAGCTCCTTGTCTGTGAAGTGGCAGTCAGGTGATGAAAAAGCAGAGTGATACCACAAGCCAGATTCCCATGTCTCCACACTGTCTTTGACAAAGGATCCCTTGTCTCGATCCCCAAGGTAATTAAATGTTTTAACCATTAAGAATTGAAAGGAAGGTTACAGATTAGCCAGTCTGGGTTATGAAATGCAGATAGCTTTTGTATAGTTCTTTCAATTTGGTCTTTGCAGCCGACAAGTATCTTCAGGGATAACGATGTCCAAGTTTCCCCAATACTGCCAGGTTGCTTTTTTTGCTTGGGGTCAGACACAGATTGAGTTATTTTAGTTATTTGTCCAGTTTGACATTTTAGCGACAACACTGAGCATATATCTGTATATTTTATACAATAAAATATTATTTCATTATTATTTCTTGTTTTATTATTTTATTTAATAAAATATACAGGATGAGCTCTTAGTCCCCCACACCTCCTAAGATATATATCTTTCACCCTTAGACTGATATTTTAATTGCTTTCTTCACCACATGTAAACACAGATCTTACCAATTTTAGCAAACCCTCCAATTAACTTTTCCTGTTGCCTCAAACACATTGCATTCAATATGTAATCCTCATTCTCATTACTTTGCCTTTATCTCAAATGCATCTGCTGCTCTAAATCAGGTCACTAATGGGATATATTTAATAGAATTTAGCTGTTCCTGTATAGAAGGAGATTCAAAAAGCAAGTTAGGCTCAACAATATATCCACCAGGATCCTGTTGGAGAATATCCTGAGGCCCAGCTGTGCATCATTTTCATCAGCAAATGTTACAGGTGATCAAGAAAACAGAGTATTAACATTGGAATTAAATATTCTCAATATTTTTAAAATACATACATTCGGTAAATTAATTAAATGTATATTTATACCCAATCCCTTGGCCATATTGGGTTTGCAAATGTATTGTAACCTGCGCGACTACACAAAACAAACTGGCCTCCTAAATCAACTTGAGTCAATGTCAACATTTTGAATTCAGCTCAAACATTCATTATGCTGCATGTGTTTTATCAGTCCAAATGTGTACTGACTGGTACTTGTAATCAGCACTACCCATCAGTATAAGAGTTAGGCAACATCCTGCTGTTGGCTATTAAACCTCTTCAATGAAATTACCTCAGAGCACAATGGGTTTAGTTCTTGCAAAGAACAATTTTGAGATATCAGGACAGAAAGCCATGATAGCCTGCGGCTGGTGGGCCCACCCTGGCTTTTACATCGAGTTCATTTTATGCAATAGTTTAATAGAAATTCTAAGAAAATGGTTCTCCAGTAAAATGGAAAAATGGAAGAAATGTAGCAATGAATTCAGTACAATATTGTTTGTGAGATGATGCATTTTATAAAAGTGACAAGATTGTATAGGTTTCCACATACAATGCCTTCAGGCTTCCTATTTCTGTGGCACATGCCATGAATTTAATATGTCTTTTGTAATTTCAAGCTTACATTAACTCTAAAAATACGTTTCTGTTAGCAGAGGAAAAAATATTTTTTCAGTTATTATGGAATTTAAGGGTTGATTTGCAGTGAGCCAAGTTCAGCTGAAAAGGAATCGACATGTAAGGCAGCTAAAACTCCTGAAGATACACCATGATGAACCATCAATCGAACGCGAGACGAGTTGCTGTACGAAAGTTAGGCTTTAATAAGCTAGAAGTTAGCCCTGCGGTCGACTACAGTAAATGGACGACCGCCGGGCGTTCTGGGTATTTATACCTCGCTCTGGAAGCGGGGTTAACTCGACTAACAGTCACATGACTGGTCTCAACCAATCGGTCGAGAGGCATATGACCGACCAGGGCCAATGGTAAGCCAGTGTTCTGCACCAATGGCAGACAGCCATGCAAATCATACCACCACACACCATGCTGCAATTTGTATTTAAATTGTGTGCACACAGTCGCTACGGGATTAAAGTTTAAAATCCCAAATTATAGGGACTCAGGAGAGCAATTTTTAAGCAATTGTTTTAAAAGGTTTCATATTCAATTATTTTTTAGTATACTATCCTTTTTGCTGACAACCTTTAGAGTCCAAAGGTAGTTGCCGCAGCCAGTGCCCGCAATTAACTTTAATGTTGTGTCAGCCATGACTCAGTTGTTAGCACCCTCATCTCTGAATCATAAGGTTCTATGCGTACGTACAGGAAATCAAGGCTGGCATTTTGGTGCAGTACGGATGGAGTGCTGCACTGTTGGAGGTATGCCGCCTTGTAGATGAGAAGTGGTATTATCCCTGGTGTCCTGGCCAATATTTAACCGTCAGTCAACATCCCAGAAACAGATTATCACATCGTAATCACATTGCAATTTATTGGAGTCTGTTCTGTGCAGATCCTATGTTACAACATGTCTGCACTTCAAAAAGTGTTGATTTATGATGTGGAGCTATGCCAGAATCATTGAATCATAGAATTTACAGTGCAGAAGGAGGCCATTCGCCCCATTGAGCCCTTGGAAAGAGCACCCTACTTAAGCCCATGCCTCTACCCTATCCCCGTAACCCAGTAACCCCACCGAACCATTTTGGACACGAAGGGCAATTTTGAATGGTCAATACACCGAATTAATTGAAGTTCCAAAGTCTGAAACGGGAGAGAACTTCAATATAATATTTAAATTAAAGTGTGATCATGTGATGTTGATACTTGGGTCATTGTCAGGTAATTGTGTGTCCATTACTCCAGTGGATGTATCTGGCCATTTGTAATCTGTGTTCAGAATGTTATAGAATGAGCTGCAAATGTTTTGTTCATGTGCATAAAAGACAATTAATAAAATTCAGAGCATAATTTTGAGGCTATCTCGACATTGTTCTTCTACATTTTTCTTTTGTTCAAGACCATTTGTCCAGAGATGCCAAGGGGTTCAGGCCATGCCCGACTGTGCCCACCTATGGGTGCCCTCACATCTGCACCTACAGGTATAGATGCACACACCTGACTTTGCCAGAGGCTGACAGTACGTAAAGGATCTAATTCCCAAAATAGATTGCAACAGTAGGACTGATGGTACAGATTATGATGTGCAAAGACCTGACTTATTTTAATGCTGGATAACTCATGCCACACACTAAAGAGGGGATTACAGAATGATCAACAGTTGGCAAAGTCTAATTGATGCCATCAACCGTATACACAGATCCTAGCACACCTAGCTGGCATTTACTGTGATGGACTATTGCCTATCAGCCAGGAACACAGATGTGCAAACTCTTTCAAGGACACCAGCTGATATCGTGCACCAGAAATCTGTGCCATTTCTATTACACCATGCCTCTGGATGGACGTTTGGATGTTTTTGATGCTGCGCTGAAAAGCTGGAACCAGTACGCACAAAGGATGCGTTACTTTTTCCGGGCAAACAACATCACCGAAAATGAGCGCCAGGTGGTCATATTGCTCACCACCTGCGGCCCACATACGTTTGGGGTGATTAGGAGCCTTAGGTACCCAGCTGCTCTGGACACCAAGGGGTTTGATGAACTTGTGAACTTAGTGGGGCAACATTTTAACCCAGCCCCATCCACGATAGTCCACCGTTACCCGTTTAATACCGCTGAGAGGACCCCAGGAGAATCCCTTGCCGACTTTCTATCCAGGCTACGCAGGATTGCGGAGTACTGTGACTATGGTGAGATCTTGTCAGAAATGTTACGCGACCGTTTGGTTTGCGGTATTAACAATGCGGCCACCCTGAGAAAGTTGTTAGCCGAGCCAACATTGACTTTTCAACAGGCCATTCCAATAGTATTGTCCCGATAGAGCGCAGAACGAGGAGTGCAGGAGCTACAGGGAATGGAGGTGCACACCTTGGGGAGCAACCCCTTCTATCCAAAAGCATCCCCCTGCACCCCTGCGGTACCTTGGGCGAGGCGACGTCCGGATCGACGCCAGTGGCCGTCGGACATTCCTCCCCGAAGGGAGCCTTCTCCAGAACCAATGGATGAGGAGACATGTCCGTGTCAGACTTGTAGGCGCCGACCCCGTCGCGGACGCCGGTCCTGGGGGCGCCAGAGGCGCCGTCGTTCCGACAGAAACTGGGCCCAGCCCAGGGGCCGTACCTTTCATTTGGATGAACCTGCGGCGACTACTCCCGAGGACGTGGAGATGGATGATGACTGCCTGCAGCTGCATTGTGTGGCAACTCCCCGTGTGGCCCCCATTAAAGTGACAGTACTGGTCAATGGTATTGACCAGTATTGACCTGATATTGGGTATTATCAGGCCCGTCCGTTTCGCTGACTGGGCATCACCAATTGTACCTGTACTGAAGCCAGATGCCACAGTTCGCTTGTGCAGCGACTATAAATTTAGAATGAATATGGCTTCCCGATTCGACTGATAACCAATGCCTCGCATAGAGGATCTCTACGCGAAACTTGCAGGCGGACTCTCGTTCACAAAATTCGATATGAGTCACGCCTACCTACAGTTGGAGCTGGACCCTGCCTCCCGGCCATATGTAACGATTAATACAAACCGAGGCCATATGAATATACACGTTTGCCCTTTGGAGCATCCTCTGCCTGCGCTATTTTTCAACGCATTATGGAGGGCATTTTGAGAGGTTTACCGCGTGTTGCTGTCTACTTAGATGATGTTTTGATCACAGGGATGTCAGAGCAGGAACATTTGGAAAATTTGGAGGCTGTCCTTAGACGCTTTTCGGAGGCTGGAGTCCGTTTACGTCACGCAAAGTGCGTCTTTCAGGCGAAGGAAGTAGTCTTCCTGGGTTATCGGGTGGACCGCGAATGTTTGCACCCCGTCGTAGAGAAGGTTCGCGTGATTCAACAGGCCCCCGCCCCGACTGACACTTCGCATCTTCGTTCGTTTCTCGGCCTCGTAAACTATTACGGAAAGTTTCTCACCAATCTGGCAACTACGCTGGCCCCGTTGCACCTTCTGCCAAAGAAGAATCACACCTGGGTTTGGGGTCAGCTGCAAAAAAACGCTTTCCAGCGGGTAAAACAACAATTGTCGTCGTCTGGGTTACGAACCCACTATGATCCTGGAAAGCCTTTGCTCGTCACATGTGATGCATCCCCGTATGGAATTGGGGTCGTCCTGTCCCACAAGATGGAGAACGGAGCCGAGCGGCCGATAGCTTTCGCCTCCCGCACATTGACTGCAGCGGAACAAAAGTACGCCCAGATCGAGAAGGAGGGCCTGGCAGCGGTCTTTGCGGTGAAACATTTCCACCAGTACGTATATGGCCGCCACTTCACTATCGTGACTGATCATAAGCCTCTGCTGGGACTTTTCAGAGAGGATAAGCCAATACCGCTCATTGCTTCCGCACGGATCCAGCGCTGGGCTTTGTTGCTCACTGCATACGAGTATTCTCTGGAGCACAAACCAGGAACCCAGATAGGGAATGCCGACGCACTGAGCCGATAGCCTTTATCGACCGGCCCCATGTCGACCCCCACGACCGGTGAGGTGGTTGCAACCCTAAATTGTTTGGACACCTTGCCTGTCACGGCATCACAGATCCGTGAGTGGACCCAGATGGAGCCAGTCCTGTCAAAGGTTCGGCACATAGTCCTGTATGGTGGGCAGCATAGACAGCTCCCAGGCGAGCTGCGGGCATTTTCCTCTAAGCTGTCCGAATTCAGCGTGGAAGACGGCATCCTTTTGTGGGGGACGCATGTGATTATCCCGGAAAAAGGGCTGGAGCTGATACTGAAAGACTTGCACAATGGGCATCGAGGTGTGACCAAAATGAAAATGTTGGCCCGGAGTTATGTCTGGTGGCCAGGCCTTGACACCGACATTGAGAAGGTGGCCCAAAACTGCTCCATTTGCCAGGAACATCAGAAGCTACCGCCGACTGCGCCCCTACACCACTGGGAATGGCCAGGGTGGCCTTGGGCGCGCTTGCATGCGGATTTCGCCGGCCCTTTTCAAGGATCCATGTTCCTTCTATTAATCGACGCACAGTCTAAATGGTTAGAGGTGCATAAGATGGTAGGCACAACGTCCTGCGCAACAATCGAGAAAATCGAGGTAGTATGGGCTGAGGTTAGAAACAGGAAAGGAGAGGTCACCCTGCTGGGAGTTTTCTATAGGCCACCTAATAGTTCTAGAGATGTAGAGGAAAGGATGGCGAAGATGATTCTGGAAAAGAGCGAAAGTAACAGGGTAGTTGTTATGGGAGACTTTAACTTTCCAAATATTGACTGGAAAAGATATAGTTCGAGTACATTGGATGGGTCGTTCTTTGTACAATGTGTGCAGGAGGGCTTTCTGACACAATATGTTGACAGGCCAACAAGAGGTGAGGCCACTTTGGATTTGGTTTTGGGTAATGAACCAGGCCAGGTGTTAGATCTGGAGGTAAGTGAACACTTTGGAGACAGTGACCACAATTCGGTGACCTTTACATTAGTGATGGAAAGTGATAAGTATACCCCGCAGGGCAAGAGTTATAGCTGGGGGAAGGGCAATTATGATGCCATTAGACATGACTTAGGATGTGTAGGTTGGAGAAGTAGGCTGCAAGGGTTGGGCACACTGGATATGTGGAGCTTGTTCAAGGAACAGCTATTGCGTGTTCTTGATCAGTATGTACCAGTCAGACAGGGAGGAAAGGGTAGAGCGAGGGAACCGTGGTTTACCAAAGAAGTGGAATCTCTTGTTAAGAGGAAAAAGGAGGCCTATGTGAAGATGAGGCGTGAAGTTTCAGTTGGGGCGCTTGATAGTTACAGGGAAGCGAGGAAGGATCTAAAGAGAGAGCTAAGACGAGCAAGGAGGGGACATGAGAAGTCTTTGGCAGGTAGGATCAAGGAAAACCCAAAAGCTTTCTATAGGTATGTCAGGAATAAAAGAATGACTAGGGTAAGAGTAGGGCCAGTCAAGGACAGTGGTGGGAAGTTGTGTGTGGAGGCTGAGGAGATAAGCGAGATACTAAATGAATACTTTTTGTCAGTATTCACTCAGGAAAAAGATAATATTGTGGAGGAGAATGCTGAGACCCAGGCTATTAGAATAGATGGCATTGAGGTGAGTAGTGTTGGCAATTCTGGACAAGGTGAAAATAGATACGTCCCCGGGGCCTGATGGGATTTATCCTAGGATTCTCTGGGAAGCCAGGGAAGAGATTGCTGAGCCTTTGGCTTTAATTTTTAGGTCATCATTGGCTACAGGAATAGTGCCAGAGGACTGGAGGATAGCAAATGTGGTCCCTTTGTTCAAGAAGGGGAGTAGAGATAACCCCGGTAACTATAGGCTGGTGAGCCTAACATCTGTGGTGGGTAAAGTCTTGGAGAGGATTATAAAAGATACGATTTATAATCATCTAGATAGGAATAATATGATTAGGGATAGTCAGCATGGTTTTGTGAAGGGTAGGTCATGCCTCACAAATCTTATCGAGTTCTTTGAGAAGGTGACTGAACAGGTGGACGAGGGTAAAGCAGTTGATGTGGTGTATATGGATTTCAGTAAAGCGTTTGATAAGGTTCCCCACGGTCGGCTATTGCAGAAAATACGGAGGCTGGGGATTGAGGGTGATTTAGAGATGTGGATCAAGGGGCAGCACGGTGGCCTAGTGGTTAGCACAACCGCCTCACGGTGCTGAGGTCCCAGGTTCGATCCCGGCTCTGGGTCACTGTCCGTGTGGAGTTTGCACATTCTCCTCGTGTCTGCGTGGGTTTCGCCCCCACAACCCAAAAATGTGCAGAGTAGGTGGATTGGCCACGCTAAATTGCCCCTTAATTGGAAAAAATATTGGGTAATCTAAATTTAAAAAAAAAAAAAAAAAAGAGATGTGGATCAGAAATTGGCTAGTTGAAAGAAGACAGAGAGTGGTGGTTGATGGGAAATGTTCAGAATGGAGTTCAGTTACGAGTGGCGTACCACAAGGATCTGTTTTGGGGCCGTTGCTGTTTGTCATTTTTATAAATGATCTAGAGGAGGGAGCAGAAGGATGGGTAAGTAAATTTGCAGACGACACTAAAGTCGGTGGAGTTGTAGACCGTGCGGAAGGATGTTGCAGGTTACAGAGGGACATAGATAAGCTGCAGAGCTGGGCTGAGAGGTGGCAAATGGAGTTTAATGTGGATAAGTGTGAGGTGATTCACTTTGGAAAGAATAACAGGAATGCGGAATATTTGGCTAATGGTAAAATTCTTGGTATGGATGAGCAGAGGTATGGTGTGGATGAGCAGAGGGATCTCGGTGTCCATGTACATAGATCCCTGAAAGTTGCCACCCAGGTTGATAGGGTTGTGAAGAAGGCCTATGGTGTGATGGCCTTTATTGGTAGAGGGATTGAGTTCCGGAGCCATGAGGTCATGTTGCAGTTGTACAAAACTCTAGTACGGCCGCATTTGGAGTATTGCGTACAGTTCTGGTCGCCTCATTATAGGAAGGACGTGAAAGCTTTGGAACGGGTGCAGAGGAGATTTACCAGGATGTTGCCTGGTATGGAGGGAAAATCTTATGAGGAAAGGCTGATGGACTTGAGGTTGTTTTCGTTAGAGAGAAGAAGGTTAAGAGGTGACCTATTAGAGGCATACAAAATGATCAGAGGGTTAGATAGGGTGGACAGCGAGAGCCTTCTCCCGCGGATGGAGGTGGCTATCACGAGGGGACATAGCCTTAAATTGAGGGGTAATAGATATAGGACAGAGGTCAGAGGTGGGTTTTTTACGCAAAGAGTGGTGAGGCCGTGGAATGCCCTACCTGCAACAGTAGTGAACTCGCCAAACATTGAGGGCATTTAAAAGTTTATTGGATAAGCATATGGATGATAAGGGCATAGTGTAGGTTAGATGGCCTTTAGTTTTTTTCCATGTCGGTGCAACATTGAGGGCCGAAGGGCCTGTACTGAGCTGTATCGTTCTATGTTCTATGTTCTATGTTCTATGCGTTTGTCTTTCAGTACGCATGGCCTCCCCGAGGTGCTAGTCACGGACAATGGCACTCCGTTCACAAGTGAGGAGTTTGCGAGGTTCATGAAGATGAACGACATACGCCATATCCGCATTGCCGCTTAACACCCGGCTACAAATGAGTTGGCGGAGCGCGCAGTGCAGACAGTCAAATGAGGCCTAAAGAAGCAGTCTTCCGGGTCAATGGACATGTGACTGGCTCATTTTTTGTTTTTATGTAGGACCACCCCCCCATGCGGTGACTGAGGTAGCTCCCGCAGAACCCCTAATGGGCCGGAGACTTTGCACCCGCCTTAGCATGGTTTTCCCGGACATTGGCGCAAAAGTACGCCGCACACAAGAACGGCAGGGACATGGTTTTTCTCGGCGTCGGCCGATTCAGCAGTTTACGCCCAGTGACCCAGTGTTCGTTTGGAATTTTGCTGGTGGTGCCCAGTGGGTCCCTGGCATAATCTTTCGCCAAACAGGCCCTATCTCTTACCAGGTGCAAGCCTAGGGTTGTCTCCAGCGCAAACATGTAGACCATGTTCGGTCCAGAAGACTATCCCATCCAAAGATTCCCTGCCCCAGGAGCTAATTTCTACAGCCACAGAGACCAGACACAATGGAAAGTATTCCTCACAATCTTCCTCTGGTGCATCACTCAAAGCCTGCGCTGGTCGTGACATAACTGCGTGGAGATAAAGACGCTGAGATAACGGAGGCAGCAGACTCTGACTCTGAGATGGAGACACAAGACACCTCAGGGGGGCAATCCTCGGGCCCACGGGCCGTGGATGTACAACCGTTACACCGTTCATCATGGAAGTGCCGGTCCCCATCTCGTTACACGCCGCCCGATCCAGCACCTCGTGCAAATGGTGTCCGGCCTGCGTCTAAACGAATCTGACGCCCTCCTTCGCCAGGGTCTTCAGTGGATTCCTTGGACTTTGGGGGGGGGAGGGATGTTATTACCTGCCTGCTTACCATTGGCTGGGGACTAATGACAATCCCACAATCCTATGGGAGTATGACCTGCCCCAATGAGGGGGGGGGGGGGGGGGGGGGGGCGGAGAAATCATTAGCAGACTCCCTGCATGAATAGAGCTGGCCAGTTTGAACCAGCAGAGAGAGAGGAGTGAGCAACAAGGGAAGTTGCTGCTGCTGCTGTGTATATATATATATATATTATATATATATGTTATTGTAAATAAATGTTATTTCTTTGTATCCTGAAAACTCGTGCTGGATTCTTCGTGGCCCTCACAAAAGAATGTCTACTTGTTTTCACTGAAATATTGGAGTCAAGCAGGGAAGTAATCGTGACATGTTGAAAAAGAATATGCACAATGTAAGACGTGTGCAAAGGTCGCAATTTATCTGGCTCTCAGTAAATGGTGACCATTTCTGTAGCTAGGTTGTATCACAGCATTTCTATGGCTGGAATTTTATTGCTGGAGCAGGGGCCCAATGATGGGCCTGAAAGCCTGGACAGGAGAGGCGACTTTTCTTTGACGTTCTGTGGAACCCCTGGTCATATTACTAGGTCAGGCAACTAATTGGTTGCCATTGAGGCTACCAAGCATTTAAAGCATATCTGCTCAGCCCAGGAGCTGCAGGCCAGTTGGAGGGTTGGCAGAAGTCTCAGCTGCACCACTGGGAGTGATATCCAGTGATGGGATGGAAGAAGAGGCTGCAATGATAGGACATCCAAGGTTCAGCTCAGCAGGTAAGTAGAGTACAGAGCAGCTGGGACCAGTCAGCCAGGTTCTGGCAATGGGAAGGAGTTTGGTGGTTGTTACTGAAGACGGGACACCGTTGACACAGGAGAGGCCATTGCCACTCTGGTGGCCCACCATGACTCAGAGAATGCCCCTTTTGGTCTTCCCACCCACTGTGTCAATGGCGGCGAGAAGAGGCCCTTAATTGGCCACTTGTCCAGCTCAAGTCGGCCATGTTTAACCTTTCCCGTTGCTGGTAAAATGGCAAAGCGTAGGAAGACGAAAGACACTCCAAACCCCTCATCTCCCCCCAACCCCCCGCCTTCCCTTGCCATCTTACAGTCACCCCTGCCCACTCCAGCCTCCCAGCCCATTCCCCGAAGCTTTGTGAAATTCAACCCCATATAAGAAATAAAATGAAATGAAAATCGCTTATTGTCATGAGTAGGCTTCAAATGAAGTGACTGAGAAAAGCCCCTCGTCGCCACATTCCGGCACCTGTTCGGGGAAGCTGGTACGGGATGTGAAACCCCTCAAAGTTTTGAGTGTTGCCAAGGGTTTCAAATGTCAGTTATTTCTGTAATGCACATTCTGCGGCTATGCATTGTCAGAAATGAAGTAAGTCGATACAGGGTCAATTTTGAGTAAGCAGTAAATTTGCAGCAGATTGCCCAGGAGTGCTTTACAACACACAACCCATGTATATGATAAATATCGCTGCCAGACAGGTTGACTAAGCCAGCTTCCTCAAGGCACGTCGGGCGGAATTCTCCGCTGATGGCCAAAATCGTGGAGACTGTCATGAACTCGGCCGAGGTTCACGATGGCCTCGCGGCCCGCTCCTCGCACCTAATTCACCCCCACCCGGGGGGCTAGGAGCAGGCCCCCGTCGTTCCCGGCCGCCGGAAATGACGCCCGAATGGCGCTTCGCAGATGACATCAGCGCGCAGACGACACGAACCCGCGCATGCGCGGTGCCGTCTTTCCCCACCGCCGCCCGGCAAGACGTGGCGGCTTGATCTTGCTGGGCAGCATGGGGAAAGTGTGTGTCCATTTTGGACGCAGGCCCGACGATCGGTGGGCACCGATCGCGGGCCTGTCCCCTCCGCAGCACAGTCGCGGTGCTCCCGTCCCAATCGGGCCCCTGGATGCCCCAAACGGGCATCCGGCGCCCGTTTTACGAATGCAGTGACCAGGTGTGGTTGCTGCCGTGGTTAAACAGGCGTGAAGGGTCGGCCGCTCGGCCCATCGGGCTCGGAGAATCGCCGTTCGCCGTGAAAAACGGCGTGCGCCGATTTTTCCGAGAAGTGGGGGAGAATCGCGGGGGCGCCACGGGGGCGTAAAAAATGTCGGGAGGCCCTCCCACGATTCTTCCATGCCACGTGGGGAGCGAAGAATTCCGCCCGTCATCTTTCATTGTGCCTATTCCCTCCTTCTTGAAGATGTGCAACAGAGTATTGTGCCTGCCTTCCATCTCACATAGTCATGTTGCTCTCCTATGTTTGGGGATGGAACCCCAGAGGGGAAAATAAGACAATTCACCTCCTCCCCACTTCATGCAATAGAATGTTCACTGCATCAACATTCCCCACTGTTATCCCCCATAGGTTGGCCAGTTTGGACTGGGAGATCAGCTGTATACAACTGATTATGTCAAAGGAACCAGTGTGAGGCAAACTGTGCTTGTAGCTTTGTTGGTAAGTCCCCAGTCTAACTCTTCACACTAGTCTTTGTTGTCTATTCTCTACTTCAAACTTCTACTAGAAAGCATAGCACTGATGTTTGATCTTGGTACCTAAGCTTGCTACCCAGGAACAGCTATGATGTACATTTGTCACTGTGGGTTTAACAGCTAACATAAGTATCAGCTGTGCTATAATCCCCCTGGCAAAAATACCACATTTAGAGTTTGTGATCTTTAGAGGATTTGATGAAAGTTGCACAGCAAGCTGGAAAAAAAGACTTGACTATTTCTTGGTCACCCTGTGTTATATAGTTTATATGGAGACAAATGCCGCGAATCATAAAAATAAACATGCCATCCTTCATGCAGCTCTTTCGGGGAGGCAACCAAACATTAATTTCAATCTCACTACAGATCCATAGAATGTGTGTACTTCTTTTGTCTGAAGCAGTGTTGTTCCAAACGATAGAACACAAAGTACTTTGTAAACTTTACAACAAAATGTCTTTCCTCAATCGCTCATGGTGTTATTGAATTGAGTGTGTGCTTGTTTCCTACAGAGTAGTTGTAAGAAGTCCTGAAAACCTCAGGAGATTGGGAAAGGCATTTATTTCTACTCTGACTCAATTTGCCTCATTGTGTTCTATATTCACAGGGTTCTATTTAAAGGATGCTTCTATTGCCTCCAAAAGACATTCCAAGCAGACCTCACGGCCGGGATTCTCCCCTACCCAGTGGGGCGGGGGGTCCCGGCGTAGCGGACTGGCGCGAACCACTCCGGCGTCGGGTCTCCCCAAAGGTGCGGAATTCTCCGCACCTTTAGGGGCTAGGCCCGCGCTGGAGTGGTTTCCGCTCCGCCGATGGCACCAAAACCGGCGCCAACGGCCTTTGGCGCTACGCCGCACAGCGTCGGGGCTGGCCGAAAGGCCTTCGCCGGTCCGCGCATGCGCCAGTGCGACAGCGGCCGCTGATGTTACCACCGGTGCATGCATGGTAGGGTGGGTCTCTTCCGCCTCAGCCATGATGGAGGCCGTGGCGGCAGCGGAAGAAAAAGAGTGCCCCGACGGCACTGGCCCGCCCGCCGATCGGTGGGCTCCGATCGCGGGCCAGGCCACCGTGGGGGCATTTCCCGGGGTCCGATCGGCCCGTGCCCCCCCCCCCCAGGACCCCGGGGGCCCGCTTGCGCCACCAATCCCGCTGGCACCAGAGATGGTTTGAACCACGTTCGCGGGATTGGCCTGTCAGCGGCGGGACTTCAGCCCATCGCGGGCCGGAGAATCGCCGCGGGGGGCACGCCGATCGGGGAGGCGTGATTCCCGCTTACGCTGATTCCTGGGTGGCGGAGAATTCCGGCCACGGCGGGGGCGGGATTTACGCCGGCCCCGGGCAATTCCCCGACCCTGCGGGGGGTCGGAGAATTCCGCCCCATATCATTTAATTCTGAGACTATTGATTCTAAAAGCTTTGGCTGGGATTCTCTGTTCCCCGCGCCGAAATCGTGCTCAGCGAGCCCGCAGACCAGTGAAAAGCCAAGAATCCCGGCTTTTATTTTTAAAAATATTGGATATATTGAATTAAATTTAGCTGCCTTTTACTTTTCATGGGGTGGAATTCTCCAGTAATGGGGCTATGTCCCCACTCTCTTGAAAGACCACGTGCAAAGCACTCTGGACTTACCTGGAGTAAGTCCAGGGTGATTCTATGATTTGCAGGGGGCTAACAGAGCCCCGGAGTGCTCCTCGCAGCTCCGCCTGCCAATACGGGGCCCTACACCTCCGATCAGGGGTCCGCGAATGTGCACAGCGGCGGCCGCGCTGCACGACATGGCTAACCCACACCGCAGAGCGACAGCGAGAAGATAGCCCCACCCCCCCAGATCGTGTACGCCCGCAGACCAGTGGCCCCCGATCGGAATTCCGTCCGTCCAGGAGGCCCCCACCCCTGGTGAAGGAGCCCCCGCCACACCACGCCGAGTGCCCGCCGGGTGGAACCATGAGAGAACCACGCCGGCGGGAACCCAGCTAGTTGACTTTGGAGAATTGCCACAGGGGCCTTTTTTCAATGGACCCCAACTGGCACCGCTTCAACCGCATGCGCCCGATTCGCACCGATTCTCTGGTGACCGGAGAATCGGGGAGCGGAGTCGGACCCGATCGTGGGTTTGACGCCCATTCGCCGCCCCCGCACCGAGCGCAATTCCTGCCGGAGGCTCGGCGAAACCTGCTCATGGTGTCTTGCATTGTTGAGCTTTGCCATCATGGAGATTTCTTAATCAATTACCCTTTAATTGGCCAAAATTATTGGGCATATTGGGATTCTGGACACTTGGAAAGATAGTAATAACCACACTATTTGCAGGGAGGCACAGTAGGTCATATGCCACCATTTTCAGGATGTTACAGTCAGGTGGAAGGCCTCAGAATTTTCCTCTATTTGCCATCCTTATAACCTTCTATTCTTGGTCTATATGCTAATCTCTGAAACATTGGGAGGGGATTCTCTGGACCCTTCCTTTGAAACTGCCTGGACCTGTCAATCAAGATACCTTTAAAGGGAAATTGTTCATCAAATTGAATGTCGACAATGCAGTTCAAATCTTTTAGGCTTCTAAGAATGCACACAGGCTTGAAAAAGATAAGGGGAAATTACATTTACTGTGAAAATACGACTTCAAAGGTTTCCCATTTATTAAAGGGAAGACTTTAACCTTCATCTCACAGATCTGTCGTCTTGATGTACTGACAGACAGTTTAAAGTGTTTAAAAGCTGCAGATGCGAAGATCAGCCAAATGACCTACATCCCAGGAAAGACCTATGACCTGAGCCCCTCCAGCCCAACCTAAGCACCCCCCCCACCCCGACCCCCACTTTCCCTGAAGGACTCACCTCGGCAGCCTGGAGGAAAGCGTAGGGCGGCGACTCCCTCCCTCCCCTTTTCCCCCCTCCCCGGAGCACAAACTACCAGATCCCCATTTCTCAGGATTTTCAGCAATTCAGCCAGTGGGATTCTTGGTTGGTGGGGCTGACCATACCATGGGGCAGGTGAATCAGTCGGCCTGCTGATAATGATATTAAAATTAGTTTAATGAGGTATTTGCATTTTCCCACCGGGTCTAGGCACAAAACCCGTCATGTCCAGTGGGGCAGGCTGGGAGACTTGCGAACAGTTTGTCGCCCTGTCTGAAACCCATTTTATGCCTGATGCCCGATTTGATAGGCTGTCACAAATCCCATTGTTAGCTAGTGGAACCAGGGAATTTCCCCCCTTAGTCTACGAATGTGAAAATTGCTCGCATTGTCGATATGAATGGAGCTCTACGACCCTTAACCTCACAAGCATTAATATGCTGCCTGGCTCATTGGCTTTAAATCATGGAAGAGATTGAATTTTATCCAACTTAATAGTGGCAGAAATTAATCTATAAAGCTTATCTGCCACCAGAAAGTTCAGACCCTTGCCGGGATTCTCCCCTACCCGGCGGGGCGTGGGGGTCCCAGCATGTCGGAGTGGCGTGAACCACTCCGGCGTTGGGCCGCCCCAAAGGTGCAGAATTCTCTGCACCTTTAGGGGCCAAGCCCTCACATTGAGGGGCTAGGCCCGCACCAGAGTGGTTCCAACTCTGCCTGTCAGCGGCAGTACTTCGGCCCATCGTGGGCCACAGAATTGCCGCGGGGGGCCCGCCGACCGGCGCGGCGTGGCACGATTCCCGCCCCCGCGGAATCTCGGGGGGTGGAGAATTCGGGACACGGCGGGGGCGGGATTGACGCCGGCCCCGGGTGATTCTCTGACCCCCCCCGGGGGGTCGGAGAATCCCGTCCACTATCTCTGAATCTTATCCTTTTGACTGATCAGTCATACTAATGGTTTAATTAAGACCCAATAGTGTGTAAGCTCAATATCTTGAGCTTACCCTTCAAACCAAAAACTCTATCTCCAAGACTGGAACTTCTGCCCTCAGCAGCATTGCTCATGTCCACTCTAACCCATAGTTTCAGGGATGCTTATCCATTAACCTATCAGCTGCAGGCTCCTTACCAGCCTGTGAAACTCCTTCCCGCTCAAATTATAACTTGGCCAAAACTGCTCGACAATCGCTCTATTCTTGTCAACCTCTGCTGACTTTGCCCTCCACAACACTATGAATTCAAAATAATTTATACATATTTACCCACCTAAGATTGAAACCTTTGCCTACCCAACTTAAGGTTTCTACTCTTCTGACGTTGTGCACCTGTGCACCCTCACATCTCTTTGCTCCGGCTTCAGCTATTTTAATCCGAAGCACTGAATTCTTGCTCTAAACCCATCAGCTTTACCTTCAAATGTCTCTTTAACATGTATCCCTTTGTCTGTGCCATTGCTACCTAATTTTCATTGTCTGTTTATATAATTGTAAGCTATTGATGCCGGCTCATTTATATGAACAGACGCAGTGTCATGTGAAGCCTTTTATACTGCTCATCTAAATAAATAGTAGCATTTATTGGATTTTAGAATGATTATACAGTCTCAAGTACAAATTTGCAATCCAGCTACAAAAAGAGAAGTGCGGCACAGGACAATGTGTCACAGTTAGTAATTAAAAATGTCTTTTTATGCAGTCAATCACAAGACTGGCAGTTTAATTGTACCCAGTGCATCTGGACCAGATGGGATATTTCTAGCATTCCAAAAAGAAACAAACAGATAGTCTTTCTTGTTTTTCCAACGTTACATTTCTACAGATTAGAACGAAGACCAACTTGCATGAAGGTACATAGCATGCACCTGAGGATGGATAATGCATTTTTAATTTCTGAGAATGTAAGGCATGAATCAGGGAAGTATAGATCATTTTGTCCAACACTGGTGCTGAAGAAATGCTTGGAGCACTTTGTAGGCCATAACCAATGCTCAGTAAAATAATATAAAGACTGGAAAAAGTAGCCAACATAGTATTCGAAGAACTAAGCAATGTATCATGAATCTGCAGGAATCCTTTAAGGAGGTAACTAGATTATTTCACCCCCTGCAGACAATGGCATTCGGACCCCAACCCGCGATGCTGGCCGCTGTGGTTATGGCCGCAGCCCTGTAAGATACCCTGCGGCCACGTGAGCGGAGTCGGCTGAGAGAGGAAGGGAAGCTGCAGCAGAGGAACGGACTGCAGAGGGACAGGTGGCAGCCACACAGGCTGGAGGGCTGGCCACCCAACAGACCGAGGAGGAGGTGCTGTGGAGGAGCCGCATGAGTCCCCGTGTGTACTGGCACCGCATATCATTTGAGGACCTGCTGGACCGGGCATGCTGACGGAGACTGAGGATTAGCAGAGGGACGTGTGAGACCCATCTGCCAGATGATGGCACACCTGGCACCGCGGGGGAGTGGGGGAGGGCACCACTCCTGGTGACTTTCAAAGTGACGGTCGCCCTGAACCTTTATGCAAAGGGGTGCTTCCAGTTCCGAGTGGGGACCTGTCTGGGGTCTCGCAGGCCTCGGAGCATAGGATCATCTGTGCCATTACGGACACGCTATATGCACAAGTGGACCAGTACATACAGTTCTATCTGGACCACACCCAGCATGATGCCCGGGTACCGGGGTTCGCTGTCATCGCCGGATGCCCCAGGTCCAGGGGGTGATCGAAGGGATACATGTCACCCTACGGGATAACAGGCCGCTGTACACCAACAAAAAGGTGTTCCACTGCATGAATGTACAGCTGGCCTGCGATCAACAGTTTTGCATCATGCATGTCTCCGCCAGATACCCAGGCAGCGTGCAAAACTCATTCACCTTGGCACACTCGCTGATCCCCGACATGATTAAGCAGCATCCCCCTGGCTGCAGGTTTGGCGACAAGGCTTATGCACTGCGGTCGTGGCTGATGATACCTATCCGGAGGCCACCGACCGATGTGGAGACCCACTACAACGACGCCCTTACAGCGACCAAGGGTGTGGTCAAGCCGTGCTTCAGCATCCTGAAGATGCACGTCAGGTGCCTCGACCGTACTGGATGCTGTACGAGACAGTACGAGGCTGAGAGGCCCGTAACTTGGTGGCCTGCTGCGTCCTCCACAATATAGCACAGCAGAGGGGCGAAGTGCTGGATGAGGAAAAGGGCAGGTCTTGTCCGACGAGGAGGATACGGGGGAGGGGGACGATTAGCAGGACATGGGGCCTGCCCAGGTAGGTACGGGAGTCTGCACAACGCCATCGCCAGGGCCAACACGCACGGGCCGCCGTCATCACGACACGGTTCACCAACTAGGACGGAGGGTGGGGGGTTGCTGGCCAGGGGCACGGACACCACCATCCCAGAGCCACACCCCCTCACCTCCCACAACACCAAACTGTCCGCATGCACACCCCTCCATGATATATACCTATGGCGCTATGAGCTGGGGGCACTGGGTTGGTAGTGACAGCGGCTCTGGTGAATGGGATGGAGGATGATGACAACCCACTCTGTGATGAGCTCTGAAGCTCCACATTGTATGACAATGTTTGACCCATGCCCACAGTACCACCTTCCACCCGGGTGATCCTTGCATGCAAGCTAGCCAGTCACTCACACGGCTCTGTCGAATCCCTGGGGGTGGTGCTGGGGACGGCCAGGGCAGGGTGGGGAGCAGGGAAGGAGGATGGTGAGGATGGTACATCCAGGGGACCCGCACTGGTCCCCCATCCCCCACTTTGCCCAGCCAGCACTGACCAGCCCATCCCCACACCCATCAGACAGAGCACTGAGGCAGGTTTCAATGGTGTTAACAGATGTTTATTATGGAGAAATATATACAGTCTGTGCCCTAGCCCTATAACTCAACTGTGCCCTGCACCCGTGCCAACTTAACTGGTGTCTAGCTTTCTGGCCTTACGGGCCCTAACACTATGTCTAGGTGGTTCCCCAGACGGTACAGCAGGAGTGGAGGTAGTCTGCTGTAACACCTGCCCTGCAACAAGAGTCCCCCTTTGGCACTTGTCTCCTGGGATCTGGGACCATCTCTGTCTGGGACTGAGCCACATCACACTGCGACTGTGCCATAACCGTGAGGGTCTGTGCCACATCAGCCAGTGACTGAGCCACCTCCGTCTGTGTCTGGGTCGCCCACCCTCTGGGACCAGGACACCTCCCTCTGGGACTGGGGCACCTCCCTCTGGGACTGGGACACCTCCCTCTGGGACTGGGCCATCCCGCCCAGTGTTTGCACCACGCCAGCCAGCGCCTGGGCAATGCCGCCGACATTCTCAGCCATGGCCTGCTGCGACTGGGCCACTCAGAGAGCTCCACTGCAATCTCCAGGTGGCTCTGGCAGAAGGCTATCTGGCTGTGAGAGGGCAGCCCTGTCCTGGGTCTCGGTCCCCGCCTGCACAGAATGCCCCAGGCCTTGGGCACGCTGACCCATATCTGACACCATCGTCCCTTGCTTCCATCGCGGACATGGGACGCGATTCTCCGCTCCCCACTCCGGGTGGGAGAATCGCGGGAGGGCCCCCCGACTAATTTCACGACTCCCTGGCGCCCCCTGCGATTCTCCCACCCCCCCCGGCTCGGAAGACTCGCCGCTCGCCTTTTTCACGGCGACCGGCGATTCTCCGACCCAGATGGGCCGAGTGGCCTGCCGTTCGCGACCGTTTCACGACGGCGGCAACCACACCTGGTCGCTGCCGTCATGAACATGGGCGCCAATGGCCCATTTGAAGCTTATGGCGGGCGGAGAGGGGAGTGAGCACCACGGCCGTGCTCGGGAGGGGACAGGCCCGCGATCGGTGCCCACCGATCATCGGGCCGGCGTCTCAAAGCGACGCACTATATCCCCTCCGCCGCCCCGCAAGATAAAGCCACCACGTCTTGCGGGGCAGCAGAGGGGAAGACGGCCACTGCGCATGCACGGGTTGGAGCCGTCAGCCGTCATGACGTCAGCCGCGCATGTGCGGGTTGGAGCCGGCCAACATGCGCATGCGCGGCTGACGTCACATTGGCGCCGCCGTTGCGTCACTCTCGGCGCTGCCCGGCGGCCGAGAGTTATGGAGCGCCGCTCCTAGCCCCCCCCGGGTGGGGGTGAATACGGTGAGAGGAGCGGCCTCCGAGGCCGTCGTGAAACTCGGCCAAGTTCACGACGGCCTTCACGATTTTTCCCGGGAGCGGAGAATTCCGCCCATGATGTGGAGATGCCGGCGTTGGACTGGGCTGAGCACAGTAAGAAGTCTTACAACACCAGGTTAAAGTCCAACAGGTTTGTTTCAAACACGAGCTTTCAGAACACTGCTCCTTCCTCAGGTGAATGAAGAGATATGTTCCAGAAAGTCAAAGATGCCAGACAATGTTTGGAATGAGAGCATTTGTCTATTGCAAACCTTTTTTCCAAATCTGTTTCAGTGCAGATGTGTGTACCGTGAATTTTAACAAGTATCCTCCTCTCACAATAATGCAATGTTATTATCACGATCAGTGCAATGGGGAGATTTGTCAAAACAGAATTGCTTAATGCTTCTGCTTGGAGCTGCACACATTAATTTTATATTATCAGTTCTAGTCTCAATAATTTTTCAACTTCTATTACAATGGTTTTAATTCAGCAACTTTGGTAAGATTTGGGCCCAATGCAATTTGAAGTATTTCACTTTATTAAATCAATATTTTCAGCTAGACCATGGCTAATTGCAAACACCTCACCCCCCCCCCCCCCCCCCCCCCTCCCCGCCCGCCCATCCACGTCCCGGCCCCACCACCCCCACTTCACTCTTATCTGTGTAACTGGGTATTTTTCATCCACCACTGTGAAATGTTTACTACATGTGAAACCTACCCAGAGTTTACATAGTATTCTTATTCCTAGATAAAATAACCGTAGCTGCCATTTTCTGCATGGAAATAGGTGAGTTGAACAATTTCTGATGAAATTCAGACCGTGAGTTATTGTATCTTACATACACAGGTTCAATAATCAGTAACAAGTGAATCTGGGCTGCAGGGAAATTTTTAACTCTTTCCTAATCAATGCAAGTGGAATGCAGAATAGCTATTGGCACCTGATGTGAAACTCAGAATAGAAAATCTATTCAAATAGGGCAGCTCAATTCCCTGCTCTATTGTCCCTCGCTAGTCTCTGATTTTAGCGTTGTACTTTTTTTGTGGTGGATTCGGTGCTTGCTGGACTCAAGTGGGAATGTGCTGGATGCCATTTTGTAGATCTCAACAAAGTAATTGTAACCTTACGTATGCTACCTGTAAATGTTAACTACAAGAACCAAATACATATATGCAGTAAAGGATTCAGACTAGGAGCTGTTTCCATGCTTTCTTGTAAACATGGCTCTGTCCAACAGTAGGTTTAAATCAAATGTTGTATTACTTCACAGTGTGGATGGTACTGTACTCAGCCCAAGTTAACCCTTTCTGTGCCTGACCCTTATTCTACACCTCCCCCCCCCCCCCCCCCCCCCCCCCCAAGTTTAAAAAAAAAACGTATTTCATTCAAACTTGTATCAAAGTAGGTTACAGCAAATAAACACCCCGGGAAACATTCTTCCCAACAATCAACTATACAGTTTGTACAGATTCTTCTCCTTTTTCACCCCCCCTCCCCATCACCCAACCCCCCACCCCCACCCCCCTATGACAAACAGCTCCTCAAACACGGTCACAAACATCCCCCACCTTTTCTTACCACCACTCCAGCAAAATTTGGCGCCGTGCAATCAGAGAGGCTAAGGCCAAGACATCGGCCGTCCTCCTCTCCATGAGCTCCGGCTTCTCTTAAACCTCAAATATCGCCACCAAAGGGGCAGGGTCCACTCCTTCCTCCACTATCCTGGCTAAGACCGCGAACACCCCCGCCTAGAATCTTCCCAATTTTTCACAACCCCAAAACGTATGTACATATGTGCATGATTTGTTGGCCCCCGCCCACACCTCTCACACTCATCTGCTACCCCCTGAAGGAACCCACCTATTCTCGCCCGAGTCCTTTGCAATCTATGCACCACCTTAAACTGTATCAGGCTCATCCTTTCACGAGAGGAGGTCCCGGTTACCCTTCGCAGTGCCTCACTACATAGTCCCCAATTGATCTCCATTCCCAACTCTGCTTCCCATTTCTCCTTGATCTTCACCACCCGCTCGCCTCCCTGCTCCCTCAGCCATTTATATATATCTCCAATTCTTCCCTCCCCTTCCACATCCGGAAGCAGCAGTTGCTCCAGACCTTTCGTGCAAAGTCCCTAACCTATAGATACCTGAACTCACTACCCCTAGGCAGCTCTACCCTCTCCCTTAGCTCCTCCAGACTGGTGAACCCTTCCTCCAAATACAAATCCCTCACTTTGACCAGCCCCACTTTCCTCCAACTCCTGTATACACTACCCATCACCCCCCGGCTCAAACCCATGATTCTCGCACAGCGGCGTTAGCACCAACATCCCTTCCACCCTAAAATGCCTCCTCAGCTGATTCTATATCTTCACCGTGGACTGCACCACTGGGCTCCCTGAATACCTACTCGGAGCCATTGGCAATGCTGCCATCACCATAGCCCTCAAACTAGACCCCTTACAAGATTCCTCCTCCATAACCCACTCTACCCCTTCTCCTTCCCACCGCCGCCGCACCTTGTCCACATCCACTGCCCAATAATAATGAAGCAAGTTTGGCAAAGCCAACCCCCCTGCTGCCTCTGCCTCTGTAGCAGGGTCCTCCCCACCCTTGGCACCTTCCCCGCCCATACAAAATCAGAGATAATTGTGTCCACTTTCCGAAAAAAGGCCTTTGGTAAACAGATCGTGAGAGCCTGAAAGATAAACAAGAACCTCGGCAGAATATTCGTTTTCACCACTTGGGCCCTCCCCGCAAAGGTTAAATGCAGTGTATCCCACCTCTTAAGATCCACCCTGACCTCCTCCACCAGCTTTGTTAAGTTCCACTTATGGAACCCCGTCCATTCCCTCGCTACCTGAATCCCCAAGTACCTAAACCTATTCCTCGCTACCTTAAATGGCATCTACCCTAAATTAGCCCGCTGTGCCAGCTCATTCACCGGGTTTACCTCGCTTTTCCATACATTCAGCTTAGAACATAGAACAGTACAGCACAGAACAGGCCCTTCGGCCCTCAATGTTGTGCCGAGCCATGATCACCCTACTCAAACCCACATATCCACCCTATACCCGTAACCCAACAACCCCCCCCCCTTAACCTTACATTTATTAGGACACTACGGGCAATTTAGCATGGCCAATCCACCTAACCCGCACATCTTTGGACTGTGGGAGGAAACCGGAGCACCCGGAGGAAACCCACGCACACAGGGGGAGGACGTGCAGACTCCACACAGACAGTGACCCAGCCGGGAATCGAACCTGGGACCCTGGAGCTGTGAAGCATTTATGCTAACCACCATGCTACCCTGCTGCCCCCGTTGTATCCTGAAAACCTTCCAAACCTCCCCAACAGGCTCATAATCCTTCCCATTCTCTCTAACGGATCCGAAACAGACAGCAAGAGGTTATTGGCATAGAGCGACTCCCGATGCTCCTTCTGTCGCCTCATTATCCCCTGCCACTCTGCCAACCCCAAGAGAGCCATTGCCAATGGCTCTATGGCCAGCGCAAACAGCAGTGGTGACAGCTGGCACCCCTGCCTCGTACCTATGTATAAGTCAAAGCTTCGTGAGCTCATATCAATCGTCCTCCCCCTCGCTCTTGGCGCCACATCCAGCAACTGCACCCAAGCCACAAATCTAGGCCCAAACCCAAACCTTCCCATCGACCTGGGGCTTGATCTATCCACCCTCGGCTCCAGGACACAGTTAAAATCTCCTCCCATGATCAACTGGTATGTGGCCAAATCCAGGATTGCTGCCAGCAACCACCTCATAAAATCCACATCATCCCAATTTGGGGCATACACATTTACCAACACTACCGATGCCCTTTCCAATACCCGACTCACAATCACATATCTCCCACCTGGATCCCTCACCTCCTTTGCACTCACGAATCCCACTTTTTGCTCATTAAAATCGCCACTCCCCTCCATTTCAAATTAAACCCGGAGTGAAAAACCTGCCCGACCCACCTTCCTTAACCTAACCTGGTCCTTCACACGGAGGTGTGGCTCCTGCAAAAAGACAACCCCCGCTTTCAAGCTCCTGAGGTGCATGAACACCCACTACCTTTTAACCGGCCCATTCTGTCCCACGTTCTGTTCCACGTTACCAACTTTACCGGAGGCTTGCGCCCCCAATCACCTCCACCGCCTATCATCTTCCCCACTTAACTCCTGCCCCTTTAATTCCACTCTGTACCTAGCCCATCCCAGATGGCCCCTTTCTTCGCCTTTGACAATGTCATCTCTCACCCCCTGCCCCATCACAGAAATCCCCCCCCCCCCCCCGCTTTTCCCTTCCCCTTCTTCCCCCCCCCCCCCCACTTCCCCTTTCCCCCCTCCCCACGTCCACCCCTCTTGGCCTTCTCCCCCTCACCTCACTTCCGTTCACCAGCATAACCTGCTGGCACGGCTGCCCCTGCCCAAAGGCACATCCTAATGACCTCCCTCTCCCTCTCTCCCCCACTCCTCAGCTCAAAGAAGGCAGCCTCCTGCTGGCCTTACCCTCCCCCACCCAACCAAGGACTTCTCCTGAACTCATGATAGCCTTCTCCAAAAGCAAACAATCAGATGTTAAACACAAACAGTCCCATAAAACAGGAGGGGGGATGGGAACATCCATCCCCACATAAATCTTTCACCCCTACCACTCCTTACAATCTCAACATTGAACAGAAACCCCCCCTCCCCCCCACAAAAAAAGGCGAAAATCCCCCAAATCCCTACGGCCACTTCAAACATGCTCCTGACCATTACATAGTGCCATCACCCCAGTTCCCAAGCATTGTCCACTCAGTTCTCCCCCCAGTTTATGCTCCTCAATGAAGTCTTTGGCCGCTTCTGGGATCTCGAAATAACACTCCCGGCATCTGAACGTCACCCATAATTTTGCCAGGTAGAGCACCCCAAATCTAATCTGCCGCCGCTGCCTAAGCCTTGTTGAAACCTGCCCGTAGTTTTGCCAACTCGGCTCCGATGCCCAGATAAATCTGGACGTTATTTCCCTCCCAGTCGCTTCTACAATTCTCCCTGGCCCACCGTAGAATTTTCTCTTTCTCCACAAATTTATGGAGTCTCACGATAACCGCCCATGGCGGCTCCCCAGCTCTAGGCTTTTGCCTCAAGGACCTATGCGCTCGGTCCACTTCAGGTGCCTTATCTAGCACACCTTCTGCCACCAGTCTCGCCCTCATCCTCGAGACGAATCTCGTGGCACTCACACCTTCCGCTCCTTCATGCAGACCCACTATTTGCAGGTTTGATGGGACCATCAATTCACTCGAGACACGATGGGAAGTAAACTGTGGTTTTAATAGACTTACAACTGAGCCTGCCTGCGACCAGAAGAACTGAGGGCAGGCTCACAAAGCTGCAGCACTTTATACTTCCGGTAGTGGGAGGGGCCATGGGAGGAGCCATGGACGGAGCCGAGGGTGGAGCCCTGTACAAGCTCCTCATCTCCCCCTGTGGGCAGAGCCGCGCAACGGCTCACAGACAGAGCCCACAAGGACACAATACTATACAGTGTGAATTACACGAAGTACATTCACCACATTCACCCCCTGTAAAAAATCAAGTCCGGCGGGGGTGACGGATCTACAGGTTGAGCCGGCCCGGTGGCCGAGTCGTCTTTTGGGATCGGCGGTGCACCGGGGTTGCAGCCTCTTCGGGTGGCTGGGTGGTGATGGGCGGTGTGGATATGAGGGTGGACTCCGGGGGTGGTTTGGTTCGAGCTTCGTTCCTGACCAGTGCGACAGGCGAAGGGGGGCGCAGGAAACCTATAGACGTGGGGGCGCATCCTGCAGGTGCCAGGTCCCAGAGGGAAACGGTGTCCTGACGGCCGTCGGGGTGTTCAATAAAGGCATAGTGTAGGTTCGAGTGCAGCAGTAGTACCCTTTCTACTAGTGGGTCCGTTTTGTGTGTCCAGACGTGCTTCCGGAGGAGAATCGGGCCCGGTGTTCTCAACCAAGATGGGAGTGAGGCCCCCGTGGTAGTGCCCCTAGGGAAAACAAATAATCGCTCGTGGGGGGTCTGGTTAGTGGCAGTGCACAGGAGGGACCTAATTGCATGGAGCGTGTCAGGGAGGACCTCCTGCCAGTGGGAGGTCGGGAGATTCCTGGTCCGTAAGGTCAGTAGGACGGTCTTACAGACCGTCACATTCTCCCTCTCCACCTGCCCGTTCCCCCGGGCTTATAGTTGGTAGTCCTGCTCGAGGCGATGCCCTTGTCGAGCAGGTACTGACGCAGCTCGTCACTCATGAGGGACGAACCCCTGTTGCTGTGTACGTAGCTGGGGAAACCGAACAGGGTGAAGACACTGTGCAGGGCCCTAATGACTGTGTGGGAGGTCATATCGGGGCACGGAATAGCAAAGGGGAAACGGGAGAATTCGTCTATGACGTTGAGGAAGTACACATTTCGCTTGGTCGAGGGGAGTGGCCCTTTGAAATCGATGCTCAGGCGTTCAAAGGAGGTGGGCCTTGTCTGGTCTATAAAAGTGTGGTTTGCACTCCGCGCAGATCGAGCAATCCCTGGTGATGGCTTTTACCTCCTCGGTGGAGAAAGGCAGGTTTCGGGCTTTGACGTAGTGGGCGAGCCGGGTGACCCCCGGGTGGCAGAGGATGTTGTGGATAGCCTTTAATCGGTCGTCTTGCTCGCTGGCGCATGTGCCGCGGGACAGGGCATCTGGGGGCTCGTTGAGCTTCCCCGGCCGATATATGATGTCATAATTATAGGTGGAGAGTTCGATCCTCCACCTCAAGATTTTATCGTTTTTTATTTTGCCCCGTTGCGAGTTGTCGAACATAAAGGCAACCGATCTCTGGTCGGTGATGAGGGCAAATCTCCTACCAGCGAGGTAGTACCTCCAGTGCCGTACGGCTTCCACAATGGCTTGAGCTTCTTTTTCGACTGAGGAGTGTCGAAGTTGCGAAGCGGAGAGGGTTGGGGAAAAGAAAGCTACTGGTTTACCTGCCAGATACCTGTCCGCATACTGGGGGACCCACTGGGCGTAATAAGAGAAGAATCCCAGGCGCCTCTTGAGGGCCCTGGGACAATGAGGGAGAGGGAGTTGTAAGAGGGGCGCATAAGGTCCGGGTCGGGGCCCAGGACTCCGTTTTCCACGACATAGCCGAGGATGGCTAGTCTGGTAGTGCGGAAAACGCAATTTCTCCTTATTGTAGGTGAGATTGAGTTTCTGGGTGGTTTGGAGGTATCGGTGGAGGTTGGCATCGTGGTCCTGCTGGTCATGGCCGCAGATGGTGACGTTATCCAGGTACGGAAACGTGGCCCGCAGCTCGTACTGGTCCACCATTCGGTCCATTGCTCGTTGGAACACCGAGACCCCATTCGTGACGCCAAAGGGGACCTGGAGGAAATGGAAGAGGTGGCCATCTGCCTCGAACACCATGTAGTGACGGTCCTCTAAGCGGATTGGGAGCTGGTGGTATGCAGACCTCAGATCCACCGTGGAGACCACTGCATGAAGTACATTCACCAAAAGGTTCTATCTTCTCGAGGTATTCTCCTGCTCTTCAAACTTTGCCCTCAGCATTTTACAAAGGTCTCCTAGGAGCCCCACCTCCACCTCCAGAGCCACCACATGATCACTGTGGTCCGAGATCACTCCTTCAATCTCTCGAATCTGTGATGCACCTCCAAACACCTCTCCATTCGCTCCAAAGTACTCTTCAGGGGTTCCACAGCTTCTGCAATGGCCTTTGCATGATCCTCATGCATTTCTTTCCTCTGTTAATAGAATTCCTCCTTGATAAAAGTTATCAGTATCTGTATCTGGGGCCAAACACCTTGCCCCTCCCCCGACTGCATGCTGGAAGAGGCTGTCTGTGAAGCACAACACTGTTTCAACTTTCCAGCCAAATTTCTCACTGCTTTCTGCCGGGCCTGGCGATTAGAAGACATACCATTCCAGGGGTAAACTACTCCTCTAACATTCACCTACGCCTTTTCATCAAAATTCCACCCGGATCTGCGTGAAAAGAGCCCTTTTCTGTGATTTTAAGTAGGAACAGCCCTGTATGTGACCACTCACTCCATGGTCACAACCGGAAGTGCCAATGTTGACATTCTTAGTGAAGTGGAGATATCCAACACTGTTCCTCACAGAGGTTGAGCGGGAGAATTGCTCCCTGAACACCCTGCTCAGTTATGTACTCCTACTGACTGCCCTTTTCCCCGCCATCTTCCTCCTCCTTCTTCTGCTCTCTGTTGCTTCCTTTCATTCTCCCTGTCATGTTGTTGTCCAAGGGGGTGCAAATGACTGCATATATGTCAAGAAGCATAAGGTTTGTGCAGAACTCTTGAAGTCAGAATAAAGTCATGCCACCACACAATGTGTTGACGTCAACAGCTTTAAACAACCCTGGAACCCATTGAGTGCCTGTAGAAATCAATTAGCATCTTACCTGAAGTTACTTGATGATTCCTTTAAATATTGCTGGTAGGGGTCCTTCCTGCTACTCAACATGTGGGTGTTAGTTGGAGTGTTGACAGTGATGGTGTCGAGTAATCACAATGTGCCTACTCTGCAGACTTCTGGCAGGCACTCACCGTGTACGTATCAACACCCTCACAAAAATGGGATCAGGCATTGCTCGTAGCCTAAGAGTGTGCAGCAGAACAGCACCATTTTGGAAGCAAAACAGCACCTATAGCAGCGAAAAATGAAGGACTTATAGAGCATTATTTTGTGACATGAGAGTTTAACTGTCAACAAGAACCTGTGATAATTTTCAACTTTGGCTTTGCAGTTTTTCTAAATATGCTTGTTGTCGATACAAACAGCACATTCAGAAAAAGATCTGTTACACAATGCTGCTGACTATTAGAGAGCAAAATAAGACAAATGAATAGAAAAACAGAACATTTCACAAAAGCTAGGACATTTTATAGATTTGAATCATTCATGTAACTGTTGCATAGTTACTGAAAGGATGACATGTTCTCGGAAATTCAGATTTCTTCTGTTGCTGAGAACCATTTTGTTTTCCGATTTTCTGGAAGAACAACACGGAAACTGAGACACAGACTGACTTTCTGTCATGGAATTATAAAATCCCTACAGTGCCAAAGTAGGCCATTCAGCTCATCCATTTACACTCCACCATCCACCCCACCTTATCCCTGTAACCCATAACCTAACATGCATACTAAGTGGTAATTTGCCATGGCCGATCACCTAACCTGCACTTCTTATGGCTGTGGGAAGAAACCGGAGAACCCGGTGGAAACCCATGCAAACACAGAGAGAAAGAGCAAACTCCACACAGATAATCATAAGACCAAAAGACTATGAGACATAGGAACAGAATTAGGCCACTCGGCCTATCGAGTCTGCTCCGCCATTCAATCATGGCTGATATTTTTCACATCCCCATTCTCCTGCTTTTTCCCCATAACCCCTGATCCCCTTATTTTATAAATGTTTTTTTATTGAGTTTTCATATTTTATATATGACAAATGACAAAATCCCCTTATTGATCATAAACCTATCTATCTCTGTCTGAAAGACACTCAGTGATTTGGCCTCCACAGTCTTCTGCAGCAAAGAGTTTCATAAATAATCAGCCAAGGCCGGAATTGAACCGCGGTTCCTGGCGCTGTGAGACAGCAGTGCTAACCACTGTGCCACCATGCCGCCCCTATCATCACCTATTTCATAGACTCAGAGAATTTACAGTGTATAAGGAGGCCATTGTGTCTGTCGAGTCTGCACCGGCCCTTGGAAAGATCACTCCACCCAAGCCCACACCTCCACCCTATCCCCAAAACCAGTAACCCCACCAAATCTTTTTTGGCACTAAGGGCAATTTAGCTCGGCCAATCCACCTAACCTGCACATCTTTGGACAGTGGGAGGAAACCGGAGCACCCGGTGGAAACTCACGCAGACACGGGGAGAACGTGCAAACTCGGCACAATGACCCAAACTGGGAATCGAACGTGAGACCCTGGAACTGTGAATCAACTGTGCTAACCACTCTGCTACCGTGCTATCCGGATCGGAAATTTATTGCTTTACAAATTTTATCAAAAAATTTATGATTTGGAAAGTACTACAATGTTGCTAGAAAGTGAAAGGGTATTTGTGTTAAATCCCATACCGTTCCAACAAAGATGTGAAAAGAGTGAATGAAAAGTAAGAAAGTAAATCCTACCTTTGTGTATCAAGGCATTGTTAGAAACATGATTACAGAGAAATTCCCCTGTCACATAACAGATTAATTGGGAAGTATTTTTGCTCCAGATCAGACTGGATTTTTCAAAATGTCTCTTTTGGGACATCTTGGCAATCAGGTGTCATAAGATATTGGTAATGAATGTGTAATTGAAATAAATGAGGGGAAGAAGTTCATTGAAGAGAGGTGGGTCCCATTAGTGGACCTGGAAGTTAGTGGGATTTCCAAGCATGTCGGGAGCGACCAGCCAACTGGGATCATTTGGTGACTGATCGGTAAGTCAAAGAGATGAGCGAGGACCATCTATTTACATGACGGGACAGAAGTCAATGCAAGAATTTCAGTCTCGGCTGATAGAAATGCAGGAGCTGGCTTTATTTTAAAATGGCAGCCGGTCCTGCTTTCAAAATTTTAAGGGTCTTTGAGTGTTTTCCTGAAAGCTGCTGAATTAGAAAGAGAAGCAGCTCAGAACAACAGGACAAACTAATGGAGGTTCTCAGTGAGGAACCAAACACACCAGAGCTCACTGGTCCATGCCACACCCACAGATAGAGAAAAATATATTGCAGACAGAAGCTCCACAGTCAAGTGAAGGGATTGCACAGACCACAGAGAGAATAGCCCCAGGGCATAGCGATGCTTTCCTGACTGATCTTCTCTAGGCAGACTGGGAAGAGGAGGATGTAGTGTTCACAACTGATGGAAGGAAGAGACCCTTCTGGCTTAGGGAAGCCCGTATGCAGGTCACAGTGGAGGTGCAACAACCATGGGGTACAACAACGAGACTGAGTCCAGTGCAGGATAAGGGTGAATGACGTACTACACATCACAAAGATACTTCGGAGAGAATGTCATGCACACTATGGAGAAAGGTGGGCAGGAACTGAAAGGTCATGAATTTCGAAGAAAGGATGGGTGGTGATGCTCACACTTAGCCCTTAGTCTGTTAGATTAAATAGTGTCAGTGTTTTCAACAATTCATTGAAGTCTTATTGCTGTCACGCTTAACAAACACTTGTATCTCTTAAACCTGTGTGCAAGTGGCTTTGTGTTTTATAACTTTCTCCTTTGAATGGAGCAGTTCAGAAAAAGAGGAAGGTGTATGTAGATTAATTGTTGAAAGGACATGTGACATGGGTGGCTAGATATGCAGCCTGGACAGCAGCACGCTGAAAGCATGTATGCATCAAGTTTTCTCAGGCCTACCTGGTGCCTATCTTTATCCCTCTGCCCTCGGCCTCAGGCAAATGTTGTTGTCTCCCTTCCTGCTTGATCTCATCTTCTGCATCACCTTCGTCAGGTGAGGCTCGTGTCTCCTCAACATCCTCTGGGTTCAGCTGTTCTGTCCGGCCTGTTTGGCTCACTTGGCTAGACAGCTGGAGTTTAATGCAGAGTGAAGCCAGCATTGTGGGTTCAATTCCTGCACTGGCTGAGAATATTCATGAAGGCTTTGCCTTCTCAACTTTTCCCTTCACCTGAGGTGTGGTGATCCTCCGATTAAATCACCACCAGTCAGCTCTTGCTCTCAAAGGGGAAAGCAGCCTATGGTCATCTGGGTCTATGGCAACCTTACCTGTGCAGCACCAGGGTCTGCAGCATACAACATAGAACAATAATACACAACAGCGTGCCTGGGTCAGGCTGTAAAGCTCCCTTTGAGCAGTCAAGACATGGAGCCACATTTTCAGAAGACCTATGCTCTTGCTACAGACAGGCGAGAGGCAAACTGAGCTTCGTTATTCTCTTCCCATCTGTCCACGAGTAGAAGTGTTTTTGAATTGTTTTTAAAATAGGCTGTGACATGGTTCCTAAACCCTCAATTTGTGTGGTCCTATTTTACTGCCAATTGGAGTGTAATGTGGGAAAGAGTGAAGTTGTTCACTTTGGTAGGAAGAATAAAAAGGCAGAGTATTACTGAAATGGAGAACTGCAGAATGCTGAGGTGCAGAGAGATTAAGATGTCCTTGAGCATGAATCACAAAACGTAAATATGCACCTGAAGCATATAATCAGGAAGGTTTTATGAATGCTACCTTTCATTATGAAAGGAATTGAACAAAAAAATGTTATGGCTGGGATGTTATGCTTTAGTTATCGAGGGCCTTGATGAGAAAAATCTCGAATACTGTGTGCGGTATTTAAGGAAGGATGTAAATGCATTGGAGATGGTTCAGAGGAGGTTTACTAGATTGATACCTGGAATGAACGGGTTGCCTTATGACGATAGGTTGGAAAGGTTGGGCTTGTTTCTACTTTAGAAGAATGGGTTGACTTAATTTAAGTTTACACGATCCTGAATGGCCTTGACAAGGTGGATGTGGAAGGATGTTTCCTCTTGTGGGTGAGTCCAGAACTAGGGGAGCACGGTTTTAAATTAGGTGTTGCCTTTTAGGATTGTGATGAGAAGAATGTTTTCCTCTCAGAGGGTTGTGCGACTTTGGAGGTGGGGGTCATTGAATATTTTTAAGGTAGAGGTAGATTGATGCTTGTTGGGTAAGGGGATCAAAGGTCATCAGGGGTAGATGGGGAATGTATAACTCAACACAAAGAGATCACCTATGCTCTTATTGAATGGCAGAGCACGCTTGAGGGGCCAAATTGCCTATTTCTGCTCCTATTTTGTATGTTTACATGTTTATAGGTAATATGCAGCAAGTTATTTTTATTATTAACTCAGAGGTTATTTTATTTCACATTCAAAGAATGGGGCGGGGGCGGTGGGGATTGTTCATACCATCACACACATGTACACACACTAGAAAAGAGGGAGTTGGTGCAACTATGGATAACAACAACAATAAAAGAAGCACTGAAATGAATATTAGTTCAAATTATTTCCAGAGTCCAGGAAGTCAAAATCCAGAGCGTGCTTCCTTCATTATAGAGTTCAGTTCAGATTAGTACCTGGTTGGACACAACAACAAGAGAGTCCTTGAAATGAATGACACTGTAGCACAGTGGATTTCTGTGCTGAGGTGACTTTGCAAGCAATGATCAGAGACTTTATAAATCAACAGGTTTTGGGGAGTTGACAGGTGGGCGGGTTTCTCCGACCCCCGGCCGGGTTGCAGTATTCTCCGGTGCTGTTTTTCGGGTGAGGGCGGGATTCACGCCATGTTGGTTGGGGGCCGTTGGCAGTGCCCCCCCCCCCCCCCCCAAGCGATTCTCCGGGCCCCGATGGGCCGAGATTGGCAGGTAAATCGGTGTGGGCGGTCCTCGGGGGGGGGGGGGGGGGGGGGGGGGGTCCCTGAACCATGGCGTTGCTCTCCTTCCATCTGTGTTGTTGACTGGGGCAGTGTGTTGTGGGGAAGCATCGTTTAAGTTGGGCTGCAGCATGTGAGCCTCGATTTGTGCCAAACACGGACCTGCCGAATCTAGTGTAATTTCGTATGGAACCGGTTGCGTTCCACGTGGCGACGGTGCTAGCCCATTTAAAACTGCTGAATCGGTGCAGCTGTTACGCCATTTCTCATGTCATAAAACACCACTGTTTCCATGCCGGCGTCAGCACTTAATCTCAGAAACGGAGAATCCAGCCCTGTGTCTCTGACATCTGGAGGTAGATCATCCTTGTTTTGAAGACTCTGAGATGTGCTAGGAATTTCAATCTGTCATCCCCAGTTGTCTACCTCTCTGGCCGTGTGTTGACTCCTGCTCAGCTCTGCTGTGCAAAGTCTCCTGTAGCTGAATGGTCTGTAACAGTGAGGTTTCAACCCGGAGTTGTGTTTCAATGCACATCTCTTCCAGTACTTGTGCGTGAGTAACACTGCTGGAAGATTCCCATGTTTCTAACACTGTCCTTTTACTGACTGCAGATTTTAAGGTGGGGTGGGGGTGGGGTGGGGGGGGGGGGTGGGGGGGGGGGGGGGGGGGAATACAGTCTGTGGGCCAAATCCAACATGTATATTACTTCTGTCCCGCCATGACTCCCAGATTGAATAAAAACAACAAAACAGATTGTTGCATTTCTCTCAAAATTTATTTTATCGGGGAGTGTTGTACAGCAGGAAGCCGACGCAATGCTAGGTATAGGCTTATGATTAAAAGCAAATTACTGCGTATGTTGGAATCTGAAACGAAAGAGAAAATGCTGGAAAATCTCAGCAAGTCTTCAGCATCTGGAGGGTGAGAAAAGAGCTAATGCTTCGAGTCTGATTTCTCTTTGTCAAAGCTTATGATTGGTTGCTATGATCACCATAAGACATAAGAGCAGAATTAGGTCATTCGGCCCATTGACTCTGCTCTGCCCTTCAATCATGGCTGATATGTTTCTCACCCCCATTCTCCTGCCTTCTCCCCATAATCCTTGATCTGCCTTTTTAATCATGGCACGGTAGCACAGTGGATAACACTGTGAAAGAAATTCCTCCTCATCTCTGGTTTAAGGAATTGTTCCTTCAATCTGAGGCTGTGCTCTCATGTTCTAGTTTCTCCTACTAGTGGAAACACCCTCTCCACCTCCACTCTATCCAGAGCCAGGTTCCCAGGTTCGATTCCCGGTTCGAACACTGCCTGTGCGGAGTCTGCATGTTCTTCCCGTGTCTGCGTGGCTTTCGTTCAAGTGCTCTGGGGCTTTTCACCATAACTTCATTGCAGTGTTAATGTAAGCCAACTTGTGACACTAAAAGATTATTATTATTATTATTGATCAAAAACGTATCTATCTCTGTCTTAAAGACACTCAGTCACTTGGACCCCACAGCTTTCTGCGGCAAAGAGTTCCACAGATTCACCACCCTCTGACCAAAGAAATTCCTCCTCACTTCTGGTTTAAAGGATCTCCCCTTCAATCTGAGGCTGTGCTCTCATGTTCTAGTTTCTCCTACTAGTGGAAACATCCTCTCCACCTCCACTCTATCCAGGCCTTGCAGTATTCTGTAACTTTTAATGAGATATCCCCTCATCCTGCTAAACACCATTAAGTACAGACCCAGAGTCCTCAACTGCTCCTCATATGACAAGTCCTTAATTTGGGGATCATTCGTGTGAACATCCTCTGGACCCTCTCCAAGGCCAGCACATCCTTCCTTAGATACGGGACTCAAAACTGCTCACAGTATTCCAAATGGGGTCTGAGCAGAGCCTTATTTAGCTTCAACGGTATATCCCTGCTCTTGTATTCTAGCCCTCTCAACATGAATGTTAACATTGCATTTGCCTTCCTAACTGCCAACTGAACCAGCATGTTAACCTCAAGAAATTCCAGAAATAAGACTCTTAAGTCCCTTTGTGACTTCCAAAGCCTTTTCCCATTTAGAAAATAATATATGCCTCATTCTTCCGACCTAAGTGCATTACCTCATACTTTTATACATTGTATTCCATCTGCCACTTCTTTGCCCACTCCATTAGCCTGTCCAGGCCCTTATGCAGCCTCCTTCGTTCCTCAACATTACCTGTCCCTCTACATATCTTTGTATCACCTGCAAACATAGCAACTTCAGTTCCTTTTTAGAGTTTATTAATGTACATCGTGAATAGCTCTGGTCCCAACATCAACCCCTGCGGAATACCACTAGTGACCGGCTGTCATCCTGATAAGGACCCCATTATCCCCACTCCCTGCCTTCTGCCAGTCAACCAATCCTTTATCCATGTGTGTACCTTGCCCCTAACACCATGGGCTCTTATTTAGCAGCCTCCTGGTCGGCACCTTGTCAAAGGCCTTCTGGAAATCCAAATAGATCACGTCCACTCTTTCTCCTTTGTCTAAGTTCCTTGTTACCTCCTCTAAGAGTTCTATCAGATTTGCCAGGCATGGCCTTCCCTTCATGAATCCATGCTGACTCAGTCATATTTTACCATGCATTTCCAAGTATTCCGCAATCTCATACTTAATAATCGACTCTAAAATCTTATCAATGACTGAAGTCAGGCTTACCTGCCTATAATTTCCTGTCTTCTGCCTGCCTCCCTTCTTAAAAAGTGGTGTTACATTAGCCATTTCCAATCCTCTGGGACCCTCCCTGCCTCCAGTGATTCCCAAAAGATCACCACTACGATCACCACCAGGTGACAACACCTGCTCCCAGTGGTCATCAAGGTCATCAACATTTATGTGATGGGTCCTTCCAGGTGCCGAGTGGGGACCTGTCCGGAATCTCACAGACCTCAGGCATAGGTGCGTCCGTGCTGTCATGGAGGCCCTTTATGCCCAGTCAGCTCAATACATCCATTTCAATGTGGACCGAACCCACCAGGCTGCCGGGCAGTAGAGTTCACCATCACTGGGATGTACTGGCTCCAGGGGGTGATCGATGGTGTGTATGTCCCCCTACGAGCACCTGCAGGTGACAGGCCACTCGATACAAACCGAAAGGGGAATCACTCGATGAACGTGCAGCTGATATGTAACCATCAGCTGTGCATCATGTACATCTGAGCCCTATACCCGGGCAGTGTGCACAACACCTTCATCGATTCCTGACGGGTTTGAGATGCTCCCCCAGCTTGGGAGTTTGCTCCTGGTTGACCAGGATTATCCACTGCGTTCGTGGCTAATGACACTGATCCAAAGGCCACAGACAGACGTGGAAACCCGCTTAAACGATGGCCATGCAGTGCCCAGTAGCGTGATCGAGCAGTGCTTCGGCCTCCTGAAGAAGCGTTTCATGGTGCCTGGACTGTTCTGGGCGGGACGCTGAGAGGGTCTCCCACATCGTTGAGCCCTGCTGCGTTCTCCACAACATGGGGCAGCAGAGGGCAGCTACGATCAGATTGCCTCCAGCAACCCCTCCGTGATACATTCCTGCCGCACTATGGGGTGCGGGCTCTGGATTGGCAGTAACACTGGGTCTAGTCCATGGGATGGAAGATGATGACAACCCGCTCTGTGATGAGTTCTGGTACTCCGCATCGTTTCAGAACGTCCATCTCCTGCCCACCGTCCACTTGGGTTATGCCTGCATGCAAGCTGGGCATTCCCTTACATGGTCCCATCGGATCTCTGGGATGACGGTGTGGGGACGGTTGCGCGTCGGGAGTTCCTACCTGCACCTGCTGTACCGGAGTATGTGTGTGGAGTGCACCAGATAGTGTCTCAGGAGCCTCTTCTCGAAAGTGCCCAACCAAGGCCAGTGTCTCTGGGATTTGTTTTTCTTTTCCTTGTACTTAGTGCATGAACATCAATGTATCAACCACACATAAGGGTTTGCTGAACACAAAGCTATGTAGCTTCATTTATTGAAGATTGAGAAGTTGGTAGCAGTATTACACAGTTGGAGAACTTGTATGCATGTCTGAGTTGGTAGCTTCCTCGCAACAAACCAAGTCTAAATCACATGATACATTGTATCATTTCCTCCCTGAAGATGTAAACAGAAAACATAACCGTACCCACTTAGAAATGTACCACTTAATAGGTCAGCAGATCATGAAGCAGGGAGGCTTGGCATCAAGGGTTGAAGATGGTGTTGGCGACTGCAAAGTTTGCTTGAGAGGCTATGGGACATCCCTGCTTCTCCTGGCTCAAGTCTGCTCGAAGAAATGGTTACCTTCTGCAGCCAGTTACTCCTATTTCCAATCCACCGATAGTTTCCCCCAGCTTTGTGAATCTTGGGCTGGCAATTATTATGAAGCTTCCATGCACGTGATGGGAGTTTAATTTTCAATATTATAATGAAGTGTTCTGACTCTTCACAGTCATATAAAGACATGTTACATAACCCACCTCTGCAGAAATGGCAACGGGCACTTACGTTAGAGGGTGAGGTAACCATTTCATAATTTTTAATTATTAACACCCCGCAACCTCTCCTGCCCGCATCGATGGATGTTATTAATAGTTCTAACTGCCAGCTGATTTTTACCTTAAACTAGCTTGATACCATGATCATTGTTGCCCTTACTATTATCTCATCCACATGATCTACCAGGTAAAGAAGCCATCCCCTATGGACAAGCCCTCCGTATACACAGGACCTGTCAGACGAGGAGGAGAGTAACAGACACCTACAGATGCTGAAAGATACTCTCATACGAACGAGATATGGCGCTCGACTCATCGATCGACCGTTCCAACGCGCCACAGCAAAAAACCGCACCGACCTCCTCAGAAGACAAACATGGGATACCACTGACAGAGTACCCTTCGTCGTCCAGTACTTTCCTGGGGTGGAGAAACTACGACATCTTCTTCGCAGCCTTCAACACATCATCAGTGAAGATGAACATCTTGCCAAGGTCATGCCCACACCCCAATTACTGGCCTTCAAACAACTGCGCAACCTCAAACAAACCATTGTTTGCAGCAAATTACCCAGCCTTCAGAACAGCGACCACGACACCACACAACCCTGCCAGGGCAATCTCTGCAAGACATGCCAGATCATCGACTAGGATACCACCATTACACGTGGTAACACCACCCACTAGGTACGCGGCATATACTCGTGCGACTCGACCAATGTAGTTGACCTCTTATGCTGCAGGAAAGGATGTCCCGAAGCGTGGTACATTGGCAAGACCATGCAGTCACTGCGACAACGAATGAACGGGCATCGTGCGACAATCACCAGGCAGGAATGTTCCCTTCCAGTCGGGGAACACTTCAGCAGTCAAGGGCATTCAGCCTCTGATCTCCGGGTAAGCGTTATCGAAGGGGGTCTTCAGGACACGCGACAATGCAGAATTGCCGAGCAAAAACCTATAGCTAAGTTCTGCACGCGGCCTCAACCGGGATCTTGGATTCATGTCGCATTACATCCACCCCCCACCATCTGGCCTGGACTTGCAAAATCCTACCAACTGTTCTGGCTTGAGACAATTCACACCTCTTTAACCTGTGATTATCCCTCTCCCTAGATCTGTAATGATTTGATTACCTGCAAATGCTCGCATTCCAAGCATTGTCCAGCATCTCTGACTTTGTCTATATAAATGTTTCTGGAACATACCTCTCCATTCACCTGAGGAAGGAGCTGCGCTCCAAAAGCTCGTGTTTGAAACAAACCTGTTGAACTTTAACCTGGTGTTGTAAGACTTCTTGCTGTGCTTACCCCAGTCCAACACCGGCATCTCCACATCATGGATGAATTATAGTCTTGTAACTCGTTGTCAATCGTCCCATTATTTCTTGTTCATTTTACACTCGTCAAACGTAATACCAAGGCTTTGCTAGAACAAACAGCTTTACATGTTACTTTATTGATGCTGATATCTGCCCATGGAAAACAAGTAAAACGATTAGGGTTGGATTCTCCGGATCCCAGCCACGTGTTTCCCGGTCGCGGGCTGTTTGCTGACGGTGGGATTCTATCCTCCCGCAACTTATCAATGTGATTTCCCAATGAAACCATCCCACGCTGCCGTGAAACCCATTGGTGGGCGGCAGCGGGAGAAGTGAATCCTGACCACCAGAGAATTCCGGCCCTTGTCCTAACGACTGAAATTACTTAAAATCCTTCAGTCACATCTGGTGTAGTATTAGCTCATGAGAGAGTATCTGTGTCCTCCCTTAACTGAGTGAACACTGCAGAAAACAGAGATAATGGGGCGCAGGATAATCTGAACTGCTGATGGTGAGGTTAACATCTCAGACAGAGACAGCAAATAAATAAAAACAGAAAGTGCAAGAAAAATCTCAACCGGTCTGACAGTATCTGTGAAGAGAGAATTAGTTAATGTTTAAGTCTATTCCGAGTCTTCTCTGGAACTGAGGAGAGATAGGAATATGATGGATTTCATGCCCCGAAAAATGTGATTTACTTGTTATGCAATTACCTCCCTGTCCAAGGCCTCAAACATTCCTTCCAGGTGAATTAGCGATTTATTTGCCTCATTGTCAACATTCCAAAGAGACCGTTACCTCCTGGTCAACTAGTCTATCATTTCCAATACCTAATCTCCTTCCCATGGCAGCTTCCTGTGAACTCAGTGGAGGTGTAGCACTTTCCCCCTTAACCCCCGACCCCATCCTCACTGTCCAGGGCCCCAGCATTCCTTCCAGGTGAAGTGGGTCGAGATGTAACGGCTGCGTGCGCCCGGAATGGATCAACTTGATGCTGATATCTGCCCTTGGAAAACAAGTAAAACGATTAGGGCTGAATTCCCCAGCGGCCAGGGGAGGGCAGGAAACAGGCCGAGTGGCCAGGGTGACCCCATCACGGACTGGGGCGGTGTCCAGCCACATTATGGTGGCCATCTTGCTGCGCATCCACTGACCACCCACCTTGGCCTCTGGTACTGCACAGTGACACTGATCATATGGTTGCCCCCACCCCGCACAACACCCCACCCCGCCGGCACACCGCCTCCCCTGCCCCAAACTCCCCACCCCAAACTCCCTGCCAACCAGCCACCGCCCACCAGTGGACCACCCAGGGCAACACCCACAGCAGCCTCTAGTGAGGCTGGTGTCAGCGAACGGTACCCCTGGCATAAGGGACGAGCGCCAGCGCCAGGGGCCCCCATGATGCCGGCCACCGATGGGGCAGGGGGAGGGCTGTCTGGGGGCGAATCTCTCAGTGCCAACCGGGGCCACCATGTAACCCGTTGAACCTGGCTGGGCAGAGCGGTATGCACCATGCTAACATGTTGGCCTTTCACCCCCTGCAGGCAATGAAGGTTGGACTTCAGCCAACAATGGTGGCCCCTGACCGTGGCTGAGCAGAGGGCCCTGGACGTGGTCGGCGGCCGAAAGGGACTGCCTGTGAAGCACAACACTGTTTCAACTTTCCAGCCAAATTTCTCACTGCTTTCTGCCGGGCCTGGCGATTAGAAGACATACCATTCCAGGGGTAAACTACTCCTCTAACATTCACCTATGCCTTTTCATCAAAATTCCACCCGGATCTGCGTGAAAAGAGCCCTTTTCTCTGATTTTAAGCACGAACAGCCCTGTATGTGACAACTCACTCCCTGGTCACAAGCGGAAGTACTCCCCAAGTCTTTATCCAATGTACTTCAAGGTATTCTAGTTTACTCCATGAATGTACAGCATAGATTACTGCCCCATCTCCCCCCTTTCAGTTGCTGAGTTCATAGGTTAAGGTACTGTGAAGGTCTGTAATTCTCCTATACCTCATTCGAATGACTGTTGGAGGATTGGTGGGTTCTGTTGCTGTAGGTAGACTTTGTTGATATGGAGGTTGTTCTGGTATGTGGATATCGTTTTATCCTCTATTTCCATTCTTGAGTATTGAACTACTCTTTTGCTGATTCAGCACTTGTGGTGGTATTGTCCCATCCCATTTCCTGATGGACAGATGAACGTTGTGCTTGTCTCCATGTTGTTTTCCTCCTCTCATCTTTTCATCATTTGCGTCATCGCTATGTCCTCTGTGATGGAAGATGGTCATTCCTGTTACGAGAATATAGATTTTTTTAGTAAGCTCACCTTTGCATTTGACTGCGTTGTGCGCTATCAACAAGGAATGGCAGCTATTTGGTTCCAGCATAAGACCATAAAACATCGGTACAGAATTCAATCATGGCTGATATTTTTCTCATCCCCATTCTCCTGCCTTCTCCCCATAACCCCTGATCCCCTTATTAATCAAGAACCTACCTATCTCTGTCTTAAAGACTGTGACACTGTCATGCTGGCCGAGAGTTGCAGTGTTTGCTCTGTGGTCACAATGTTGTCCTCATTAATAATCTTTGGAGCAAGAGGTTAAGGCTTGATCCTCTAGTTATTGGTTACTCTCTTGTCTATCCTCCACTGGATGTGTTGTGGTAACCATCTGAGTGGTTGGATGGTCTGACCAATGAGGATGTTCAGCCACTTGCGAAGAGAGAAGACCGTTCAGAATTAAAGTCCCAGTCAGGATACTTTTTCTTGTTTGAGCTGTTGGGAACTTGTAGTTCTGTATAATTTATGACAATGTTTGTCTTGACATTTATGCAGTCCTGAGGTGATTCAAGTTTGCAAGGCACATCTTCTCGTCTTAAAATGGAAATCCAATTGATTATTCTTCTGCGGTGAGGAATTTTAAATTTCTACCTACAGCTTCCAAGCCTTTCTTTTGAACTTTTCCCTGGTAATTTTGCTCTGCATATCTGCTTTGCAAGGTTTTGTTTCTTTTCCATTCACTGACACCATGTTGTAGGGTATTGGATACCGTTCAGTAGGTCTGAAAAATGTTTTTGGCGTCTTAGGTAGATAAACTTTATGTAGTTCTTAACTACAAGAACTATTTACAGACATACTGTAAAGGATTCAACCTCGGAGCCGACTCCATCCTTGCTTCTTCGCACGGCTCTATCCAACATTTCACTGACCCACAGGTTTGGGTCATGTATTTTCTTACATTACAGTGTGGGTAGTCCTGTACTCAGCCCCACGTTAACCCTATATGTGCCAGACCCTTATATTACAGGGAGTGTCATTAATAAGTGGCAAAATACCATTTAGGTCTCATGATGTGAAATGTGAGAGGATTAATTAGCAATATTGTGGTGTGAGATCATTTTGCGAAGAGCGACCATAATATGTAGAGTTCTTCATTAAGATGGAGAGTGACACATTTAAATCTGAGATTAGGGTCCTGAACTTAAAGAAAGCTAACTTTGATGAGATGAGACATATATTGGTTAGGATAAGCTGGCAAAGGATACTTCAGAGGTTGACGGAAGATAGGGAATGGCAGATATTTAAAGAACACATGGATGAACTACAACACTTGAACATCGCTGTCTGGCACAAGAGTAAGAGAGGGAAGGTGGTTCTACCATGGCTAACAAGGAAAATCATGAATAGTGTTAAACCCAAAGAGGAGGCATATAAATTGGCCAGAAAAAGCAGCAAGCCTGAGGACTGGGAGAAATTTAATATTCAGCAGAGGACAACGGGTTTAATTCTGATGAGGAAAATAGGATACAAGAATAAGCTTGCAGAAACCATAAAAACTGACTGCAAAAGCTTCCATTGATTTGCAAAGTGAAAAAGACTGGTGAAGACAAATGTGGGTCCCTTACAGTTAGAATCAGGCAAATTCATAATGGACAACAAAGAGATGATAGACCAGTTGTACAATTACTTTGGATCTGTCTTCACTAAGGAGGACACAAATAACCTTCCAGAAATACTAGAGACAGAGGATCTAGAATGAAGGAGGAACTGAAGGAAATCCTTATTAGTCAGGAAATTGTATTGGAGAAATTGATGGGATTAAAACCCAATAGGTCCCCCGAGCCTGATGCTCTGCATTCCTGACTACTTAAGGAAGTGGCCCTAGAAATAGTGGAAACATTGATGATCATTTTCCAGCATTCTATAGACTCTGGAAGAGTTTCAATGGATTGGAGGGTAAGTAATGTAACCCAACTTTTTAAAAAAGGAAGGAGAGAGAAAACTGGGAATTATCGACCGGTTAGCCTGACGTCAGTCGTGAGGAAAATGTTGGAGTCAATTATTAAGGATGAAATAACTGAGCATTTGGAAAGTGGGGACAGAATCGGCCCAAGTCAGCATGGATTCACTAAAGGGAAATCATGCTTGACAAATCTTATGGAATTTTTTGAGGACGTGGCAAATAGATTGGACAAGGATGAACGAGTGGATGTTCACCTGCACCTACTTTCTGTGTTTCTATGGTGCCAAGAGGACTTTGATGGTATCTTAACTGGGCACTGAGCCAGTGAAGCAGCTGGTGGGGGGGATCAATAGACCTTACAGTAAGTGGAAAATTATATTTTTCCTGCCCGAAATAATTATCCTTGCTCCCATATAGCACCCTCCCGAGTTACTCTCCCTCCCACTTACCTACAAGCCAGTGGGAAGTCAAGAGACAAATAGGGTTGGATGTTTTATTTTGTTTTGGGATCTGACGTTGAGATCAAATGTGAGTGCTGACCCCACACCAAGTCGGGAGCAGCAACCCCAAAATTATTATGGCTGGATTGGCCAATTAGTGGCCAGAGGGCGCACTTGCCACCTAATTAAGTACAGTAGTCAGACTCCGAAGGCCGGAATACCAATAGGAGGCCCACCAGAGATGATTCACTGGCAGCCCACTCACCCAGGTAAGAACTGCGGAAAGAGATAGGTTTCTTCTGGCTGTTGTATTATTTAATTGTCTATTGTCAATTCTTTGCTTATTTTAACATGTACTTTAATTAACATCAATTGCTATTGTGTGATTCTCAACCTCATTGTTTACTTTTTCTTCTGCCGGGGCGGGCCACGGTTGGGACGCGGATCATGTAAACGTCCATTGACCTCGGGTGGGAATTTCCAGTCGCCGGGCGGGCTCGGCCAGAGAATCCAACCCTCAATCTTTCATCAAATTTGTAATTCATTGTCCGTTTAATTTATTCTGGGCCCGATTATCAGGCTCCAGGAATTGAGCTTGCTTTGGCTTCACTTTCTCTCACAGAAAGCAGTTTACATTGTATATTATTTATTCTCATGTTTACTCATAGTCCCCCAAAAGCTCTAAGGTCTGGCATTCGTATTTTGATTTTGACCATAGTCGACTTTTTATCCAATTCTTTTTCTCATTACCTTCCAATGCTCATGCATTACTTCACTTCAGATTTTGCATTGGGAAATAACCACTTGCCTTTCTCAGTCTCACAGTACGTGATTGTCTTTCTTGTGCTTGGAGCTTTAAATTAGCCTGGAGCCCTAGTTCATGCTATTCGAATGAGAAAATAATCCCTCAAAGTCTCGCAGTTCAGCTCAAGTCTATTCCCACAGGACAGTGTTTGAAGCTGAAGCCATCCGTAAGTTAATGAAACAAATATTATATAGCTAGTTTTGAGATATAAACTGGAAACAACTAAAATAATTCAGGAACTGAACTTGAAAGCATAACCCACGCACTGCTCTAAGGCTTCTGTCAATCAGTAAGAGTAGGACTGGCAAAACCTAGACAATTTAAACTATAATTTGTTTTTATTATTTGTTCTCTAGATATATTTGATGCTGGCAAACCACATTTAAAGTTCATCGCTAGATGCTTTCAGAAGATGTTTGTCCTGCTCCTTAAACCACTGCAGTCCCTGAGGTGACGGAGGTCGCATGATGTTGTTAGAATCATAGAATGTTTACAGACAGAAGGAAATTATTCAGCCCACCACCTCTGCGGCAGCTCCCTGAAAAAACAAATTATCTATACCATGCTTTGCCCTACCCCCTTACTCTGCGATTGTTTTCCCTTCAGCTGCATAGCTAATTGCTTTTTGAAAGGTAAAATTGAATCTGCCTCCACCACACTCTCAGGCAGGGCATTCCATTTTGTAACCACTCACTAAATAACAAGATCCTCATTTGCCTATGATTACATTGTCAATCACCTTAAATCTGTGTCCTCTGATTCTTGACCATTCTGCTAATGAAAATAGTTTTCCTTTATCTATTCTGTCTAGACCCCTCATGGTTTTGAACACCCATATTAAATTCCCTCTTATGTCTCCTTTCTAAGGACAATTACCCCACATTCTCTCATTTTTTCACATCCAAGTTCTTCATCCTTGAAAACGTTCTTGTAAATCTTTTTTGCACCCTCTCCAAAAACCTAGCATTATTCTTAAATTGTGGTTCCCAGAATTGGATGCAATACTCCAATTGAAGCCAAGCCAGTGCTTAATAAAGGTTTAATATAGCATTCTTACTTTTGTAATCAATGATTCTATTTCTAAAACCCAGGATCTCATAAACCTTTTTAACCATTTTCTTACCCTGCACTGCCACCTTCAACAATTTATGCATATATGCCCCAGATCTCTCTATTCCTGCGCACCCTTTAAAATTATATCCTTTATGTTATATTTCCTCTCCTGGTCCATTCTACCAAAATGTATCACATCGCACTTCTGTGCAATGAATTTCACCTGCCGGTATCTGCCCAATCTATCAGCCTATCCATGCCCTCTTCAAGTTATCACTATCCTCCTCATAGTTCATGATACTTAAAGTTTTGCATTATCTGCAAATTTTGAAATCATACCCGTATACCCAAGTCCAAGTCATTAAGATACATAAGGAAATATGAAACCCGAAGAGCACCACTGTATACTGCCCTCCAGTCTTCTCCAACACATCACTACCCTGTTTCCTGCAAATCAGCCAACTTCCATGCTGCTATTGCTCATTTTATTCCATTGTTTTCAACTTTGCTGGCACATCTTTTACAAGACATTTTATCAAATGTCTTTTAAAAGTCCACATACATCACATCAACCTCATTACCCTCATCAATCCTCTCTGTTCCTCAACAAAATATCAATCAATTTGGTTAAATATGAATTGTTCTTAGCTTATCCATGCTGGCTTTCCTTAACTAATCCACACTTGTCCAAGTAAAATTTAATTTTGTCCCAGAATATCATTTCTAGAAGCTGGTTTAGCACAGTGGGCTAAACAGCTGGCTTGTAATGCAGAACAAGGCCAGCAGCCCGGGTTCAATTCCCGTACCCGTCTTCCCGAACAGGCGCCGGAATGTGGCGACTAAGGGCTTTTCACAGTAACTTCATTGAAGCCTATTTGTGACAATAGGTTGTTATTATTATTCCCACCATCAAATTTAAACCAACTAGCCTGTAGTTGCTGGGTTTTTCCTGAGACATCTTTTTGAACAGTGGTGTAACACTTGCAACTCTCCAGTCCTCTGACATAACCCTTGCATCTGAAGAGGATTGAAAGATTAGAATCAATCTCCTCTGCAATTTCTGCCCTTACTTCCTTCAAAATCCTTAGGTGCATCCCGGTGACTTTCAGCACAATAGGGAATTCCAGAATATTAATTTAGCAATTGTGAAGGAATGATGAGTGATTTGAAGGAGAACTTGGAGATGATAATTGCTGAAATTCTCCAGCCGTTGGGATTCTCTTTCAGCACCTGCAGTGCATCCCAGTTTCATGGCGGCGTAGGGTTGCTTCAATGGGAAATCTCATTGGCAAGCGGTGGGAGTAGAGAATCCTGCCACCAGCAAACGGCTGGGGAAATAGAGAATCCCATCCAATATGTCCTTGCCCTCAGTGATGGCAGAGGCCACAGACGAGGAAGGTAAATTTGAAATAATCTTGATTAATTGCTACTGTACATCCTTTAGATCATTTATACCTCAGCAACAGTGCACTGGTGGTGGAGGGATATTGGATCCTGTGTTAAAGGCAATCTACTGTGGAGTTGCTGAGCTTTTAGAGTATTCTTCTATCTGCATGCATCCAGCCAAATAGATGGTGAAGAAGTTTTGAGGAACCAGGAGGTGGTTCCAAGTCTTCATTCTGCTCTTGCAGTCAATGTGCAGCTTGGCTTTTTGGTGACCCTTCCAAGATATTGATGGTAGGATTCTCAGTATTAGTGATACCATTGAAGGAAAAGGAAAGATGATTTTTTTGTTGTTGTTTAAAATGGTACAATAAGCTTACAGCCATATGGCTAGATTGCTAAATGCCATTTGTCAACCCAAGGTGGATATTATCCACACCCCGTTGCCACAAGCTGCTCCATTATCATGTCAATGGAATAGAACAAACCAGGATCATCAGTGAACAAAATCCCACCTCCTGACCTTATGGTGGAAGAAAGATCATTGATGAAGCAGCTGAAGATGGTTGGACTGAGAATGCTCTGGGAAGATCTCCTGGAGTTGTAATGATTGCCTTCAATAACCACAAATATCTTTCATCGTGTCAGTGATCACTCCAGTTTTACCCGGGTTCCTCAGAGTCATTTGCAAACAAAAATGGTACATTGATGCGGAGTGAAGCTTTATCCACCTCATGTCTGGATTCGGGCTGTGATGATGCCAACAGTCAAGTGGTTCTGGCAGAACCCAAACTGACAGTGTATTTATTGGGACGACCTGCTGAATTAAGTGCCAATCAGACACTTAATGGGCAGCGATCGATTTTCCGCAAATCAATCAATCTGGAGGCAAAAGTCCTACCTGCCAAGAGCATCCTGCCAATCAGAGCCATAGATGAGTGATGCCAGATGAGAAGTTGCATGGTAGTGTCTATGCGGGAGGGGGAAGGGGAGCTCTAAGTTCCCCCTCCCCCCACCATTCCAGATGCTAGGTCATATGATTAGATGCTGAATGTTTTTGAATATGGACTCCTGCTTACTCTAGGAGTCCAAAGCAACTCCAGCATGGTCTGCTTTTCTGGCTTCCCACATGCCAATACCCAGCCTGTTGCTGGATGAATCACAACAACAGTTATGTGAGGCCCTTAAGTGGTCACTAGTTGCCCACTTAAGGGCATGAATTGGCATCAGGACGAGATAGTCATCCACGGGACTTCATACCACATATTTAGTCATGCCAGTGGCAGGAAGACAGTGGGGTACCCACTTGCCAACTTATCGGCTGATTAAATGCCCCCCCAACTCTTAAGCTCACCATGGGGGAGGGGCATGAAATTCCACCCTGAGAGTCAGTGGGCAGATTATTGATGGGTAAGCATTATTGATTAATCAAACACAGTAATGATGATGGAGATGAGGCTAATAGGGCAGTAATTGATTGGGTTAGATTTATCTTGATTTGGTGGATGAGACGCTTCATAGAAATGTTTCACATTGTCAGGTAGATGTGAATATGATATTGCAACAACTAGACTAGAGAGTGACCGGCACCAACACACAGCTCTTCAGCAATGTCAGAACATTCCAGGCCCATAACGTCAAAAACATGTCATAGATATATGGCCAATGCATTCAACTGTTCCTTAATATCTGAATTGGCAGGGCACTGATCAAAAAATGCCAGTTTCTTTGTGAATGAACTATATTCCGTCTGGCAGGGATGAGAGAGAACTGAAACCTCAGTTCCCTTCCCTTACTATCTCTGATCAGTGTGGCTTTGAAATGGAGGGTGTGTATGTTTTTTAACCTCTGAGTGTGTGGTCAATTTCAATAACGAACAGCAAGCTTTCCTAAGTTTAAATAAAGAAGACTATCAATTCATACATTCACCCCAAAAGCCTAATATTATGGTTAGAATGTTTCTGGTCATGCCAATGGCTTGCCCCTTCTGTGGGTTCCCCAGCGGCAGAGGGCGCAAACAATGGGAAATCCCATTGACAGTGATGGAAACGGAAGATCCTGCTGCCAGCCAATGGCTGGCCACCTCCACCGCTACAAATATGTCACATTGGCTGCAGAAAATCTCACCCTACATCATTCAATCAGCACATACACACATCCACACACACACATGATAAAATACAGTTAAAGAGAATAGTGCACTTTTACAAGTCATAAACAAAAGAATAGTTTGTAATTCATGAGTTCATCTTAGGAAAATGTATGTGTTGTTGACCCGTTGAATTTGTAGTCCATTTATGAAGAGGCCAAATTTCTATACTGGTGAATTTGAATAGGAATATGCCGTTGCAGCTTTCCGTTTCAAGGCATAAATGTTGCTGCTTCTTCTTACAAAGTGGTTTTCAGACTGACTGGTCTCTCTGGTCCTCAAGGTGGTAAGATCAGTTATATAAAACTAGCTTTGATCACGTGATAACATGATCAGTATTTCTATTGTGCATTGAGTATGATTTTAAGTTCAAAGCCATTGCTACACAATGGGAAATGCATGGTGACCATTCACATTTACATTTGATTAACTGGTTTCTGCAGCTCCCTTTTGTTAAGTGTCAAGTTCAGAGACAGTGGATCTCAGAGTCCAGGGATTTTGAATTTTAGGTAAGTCCACAACTAATAGGTGATGTGAATTCCACAAACGGGTTTATTTTGGTATGGTCATTCAATTAGGCACTTCCGAGAAACTTGAAATATCTCTGAATCTATGCAAAAATTCCAAAAGTCACCTGTAGCCATTCAGCAGCCTTATAATGGCAATTTAATAAAAAGAAAAGGCAGTTCCAGAACACTCTGTACTGAATATAGTTTGTGATTAAATTAATGAATATGACATGCCTTAATTGGGTCTGATAATATGAATGCTCAATAGCTTTGTCTGAAATTGATCCCTCTACTGCCCTGGGTGAATTGGTAACTCATTTATTATAAATGTTAGTGTGCTGAAATCTTGCTGGATAATGTTAGAAGTCAATAAGGGAGTTTCAAAACCTAAAGGAAGTAATTTGCTCTTTTAGCTGGCTGATCCTGGAATCCCTACCCAGGCCTGCAGCAGCAAATGGTCACAAAATAAAATTGTGTAAGGAAAACAATGAATAACTAAAATGGATTTTTGTGAAAATGTCTTCAAAAATTAGGTTACCTAAAGCGTATTCTGTGTTCACCTTTCTTCAATTTATTTCACTTCCCTGGAAAATACTTTTCCGAAATTATTGTTATTTCTAGCTAATGAAGTCTTCCCTTTCTCCATGGTTTGTTATGATGGCAAGGTTATTTCTTCGACTGTCTCTTTAAATCCAAAGTAATGTGACATATTGATAAGGGACATGTGACCTCATGCTATTTCTGCCCAGCAATAGGCCAGGTGATGGTTACCGTGGGGACAGGGGGTCCAAGTTAAGACTTAATGAAGCCAGGTACCATATTTCACACCTAAACACAGAGCAAAGCAGCTGTTTCACCTTGTGTAGAATTCCAGACTTCCAGGCAGTCTGATGACAGAGAGAGGGAGAGGGAGTCAAGGAACAATAGTTTCTGTGATGCAGAGAGGGAAGAAACTGTTCTCTGTTGGCCAGAAGGCAGAATGTTGTGGAAAGCTTGTTCACTGGTCGAAGAGAAGAAATCCGTAGTGATTTAAGGACGCTGGAAGATTTGTCCTGGCAAGGCCGAGGGAAGACATCACCAGTGTGGGTCTTACTGCTGAAAGCCCATTCAGGTATTCTCAGAGGACAGAGGGAAAGGACGTTCAATAGTTGCTGCATATTACGATTTGGCGAAGTGGGGAAAAATTAACCATTTGGAGGCTGGGAGTGACTTTAGACTCTTCCTGTAAAGAGTGCAATTCTGTGGAAAGTGTGCTGCAAAGTATATATGCGGCATGGAGTTGTTCGTTATGTTTATTTTATGTTTTATTTTTCCAATTACGGGACAATTTAGCGTGGCTAATCCACCTATTCTGCACATCTTTGGGTTGTGGGGGTGAGACCCACGCAAACACAGGGAGAGTGTGCAAACTCCACACAGAGAGTTGTTAGTTATGTCAAGACATTAATTAGGGTAATAATTTTTGTAGTTTAGAGTATTAGTTGCCTATTAAGTGTTTAGTTAATGTTAATTTTAGTTTGCTTGTTATAGCAGGTGAGTTCAAATTTGAAATCTTGTTGAGCAATTTGTTTAAGTGGGTCAATGGGAACTCAAAACTTTTTTAAAGGTTATCAGCCTCTAAGGGGATGAGAACAATTTTTATATTGGTTTGATCAGGGTTTAACGTTTCCTGTTGTATTTTTGCTTCCACGATTCCCAATATGAGACCTTGCAAGTGTTTGGACTTTTTCTCCAGTCACAGGTTTGCAAATGAAGAACCCAGGGGAATAACGAGATTTCTTTAGAGCGTTTCCACTGGCATTCTTCCCCAGTGTAATGGTGCTGCTATTGTAACTCAGCACAGCTCTCATCACTGAGGCTTCAGCACAAATGAAGCAGCAATGTGGTGCAGTAGTGTGCATTTTGGTAACACGCATATTTAATTGTTTGACTCCCATGAGGATCAGAGGATACATGACCAGAATATTTGAGTAAAAGTCTTCAGAGGTTCTGCCAGGGACTTTTGGGACTTTGTTTTCCGTTGTGTTTACCATGCCATAAAAAAATCGAGAGAACACTCAGAAAAGCAACAACACTGATCCTGGACGTAAACTGTGTGAGCCATGAGTAAATACTTGAAGAGCTGAAAACCAACAACCTGGAAAGAAGCCAGTTAGCAACTTTAGAGTGGGCATCAACGAAAAGTCTATTTGGCATTCACTAGTAAGTCCTATTTTGAGTCCTATTTCATGCTCAGACAGAGGAAGGCAATGTGAATTAATCGTTTTAGCCATTTTTATAGGATGTCACTGTAATACAGGGCTGGTTCAGCTCAGTGGGCTAGACAGCTGGTTTGTATGCAGAACAAGGCCAGCAGCGTGGGTTCAATTCTCATACCAGCTGAGAATTCTCCCTGAGAACTTTCCCTCTGTGTATCTGAACAGGCGCCGGAATGAGGCGACTAAGGGCTTTTGACAGTAATTTGATTGCAGTGTTAATGTAAGTCTACTTGTGACAATAAAAAGATTATTATTATTAGTAACTTTCATAGAATGTACAGTGCAGAAGGTGGCCATTCGGCCCATCGATTCTGCACTGGCTCTTGGAAAGAGCACCCTATCCAAACCCACATCTCCACCCTAGTCCCATAACCCAGTAACCCCACCCAACACTAAGGGCAATTTTGGACACTAAGGGCAATTTAGCATGACCAATCCACCTAACCTGCACATCTTTGGACTATGGGAGGAAACCGGAGCACCCGGAGGAAACCCACCCACACACG